>NW_024412413.1:26451284-26601872 GCF_014898765.1 Herpailurus yagouaroundi | reverse complement strand
AGCATGCGTGCACGAGTGGGGGAGGGGCAGAGAGAGAGAGGGAGACACAGAATCTGAAGCAGCTCCAGGCTCACAGCTGTCCGCACAGAGCCTGACATGGGGCTTGAACTCATGAACCGCGAGATCATGACCTGAGCCAAAGTCAGATGCTCAACCAACTGAGCCACCCAGGCACCTCTATAGGTACTTTTAAATGACTTGAGGCACAGACCTTTTCCACCTCTACTGGGACCTAAATGCTTATATTCCTTTTTAAAAAGTCGCATTTTAGTTACTGCAATTGACTTTTACGAGCTGCTCCTGAATTCAGTGGCAGTTCACGGGCCCCTAGTGAGTTACTAGTTGTACCAAATCTACCTGGACTTAACCCAGAGCAGATGATGGAAGAAAGTCACGACCACAAGACAAAGCCATACTCAGGCTGGGAGCAGGGACTCATGTAGGAAGATGCTGCCTGTGCCAAAATGATAAGGACTCTTTGATAAAATAGTAAATAGGTAATTGCCATCAGGATATGTGGTACAGGCTTCGTATTGCTTAGTAGGTGCATGAATGTAGACTTTGTCTGAAAAGAATCTCAAGGGCCAACGTTTCTTTTAAAACCATGTGCCCAATGTAACTGCCGTCCTCAGCAGTAGAGACACAGATGCAGATTTTACATATGGATGTATTCAAACTGACAAAATATTGAACACCTTCGATTTTAAAAGTATCGGGCAAGGGGATAGGTATAAAGATGATTAAGATACTGTCTCTACTCAAAAGGAGCTTACCATCTAGCAACATTATTATCTATTGTGTATTTATAATGTGCTGCGCACCTTTTATAACTCTCCTTTGATCCTGAATAGTTGTATATAGGAAAGGCATTATTAGCCCCGTTTTAGAGACAAGGAAGTTGGGGAAGGTTAAGGTACTAGGTCAAAGTTAGCACAGCTTAGCGGAAAGAGTCAAGAGACGCACCTGGGCTCAAGCGACCATTCTGTTTCTCCAGGGCTATGGTGATGGTCTGTGATACAGCTTCAGGCCCCTGCTTCCAACCTGCCCCCTTACCATGTCACCTCTCTGCTCAAACCCTGCAACGGCTCCCTCTCTCTCACCCAGAGTAAGAGTGAGATTTCTATACACGCCTACAATCACCTACGTTGCACACTTGTTACCTCACTGCTCTCTGCCTCACTGGTTCTGCTCGAGCCACACTGGCCACCTCAGGTTTTAGGGCCTCGGTATCAGTGAGTGGCTCTCGCAGGAGCACGAGTCACCCAGGCATCTAAATGGCCCGCTCCATCGTCTCCTGCAAGTGTCTCACTAAATGCCACCTCTCAGTGAGACTTACCCTGAGCACGCATCCTGATGTCCCTACCCCACTTTATTTTGACTTACATCACCTTCTAATAGGGTTTCTAATTTTTGTTAATTGTCTGCCACTACTCCCCTACACACACACACACACACACACACACACACACACACACACGGTATATGAAGGTAGGTTTCTCCCTCCACCCCCCCACTCATTTGTTCGCAGCCGTTTTCCAAACACCTAGAACATGCCAGATACGTAGATCTTTATCGACTGAGGTGCATGAAACTCATGTAGGCCCAATTTCAAGGCCACGCTTACGTTTTATACGTAAACACACACCTGCTGTTTGGGCCTGTTAAGTTGTCCTGGTTACTTTAAAATGTGTGACTGCGTAGAATCATATAGGAGAGTCAGAGTAACACATGCAAATATACGTCAAGCCGGCTTCCTTTAGTTTTACGATCACTTGGCTTAGTACTGACGAAGCTGTCACCTGCAGCTTCTGGTAGAGCCAGATGTGATAGGGAATTGCGGGCGTGGAGCGTCCACACGTGAGGATACTGCCCCAGCACCGAAGGGTGGCTTCTGTGCGCGCACACGCGCATTCACGTGCGTGACCATGATTGTTCTTCCCAGCCTCATGGAAGACTGAGACACAAAAGGATGATTAAAGAACATGGTACCTCAGCCAGTATATGCAGTGAAGAAAAGAGCGTGTGGTCTTAGAATTAAGCTGCAACTCTTGCCACCCCGCTATTCAAAGTATTTAATAGAAATCTTATTTCTCTTTTTGAAAAAAAAAAATAGGTTATTCTTGGTGAGAATTTGACTTCAAATTGCCCGGAGGTTATCTATGAAATTAAAGAAGAAACACCTGTTTTCTACAAACTGGTTCCTCATCCCAAGAAGAATATCTACATCTATCTAACAGCGGGGAAAGAGGTAGGCGAAAATACTGGGTACAGCTTCTGACTTACGAATAAAAAATTGTTTAATTAACGTCATCATCTAGTAGTGAAGCTTTTACTTTGAACTATCAAGTTTAAACACTGCTGCAGGCTTCGAGAAGACCTTCAGTGGTTCACAGACATGGAATTAAAAAACCTTCCTGTCAGTAAGTAAGCAAGAAATATTACCTATTTAGACAATTTTATTATTGGCTATATTTCCAATGCGAGGCTTTTCAGAGGAGGGTGTGCTTGCAAATGGGTGCATAATCATCAAGGTAACTGAATTTGCACATTTATTGTGTGGGCACTGAACGGTTAGATGCATTTATGAATATACCCAATGGGACTGGCTTTGGAATTGGGGGTTAATATCAGGCCACAGTCTCATGCACATTCATGAACCAGGAAATATATGGCACTCACCCTCCCTCTCTTAATTTATCTGGCTGTTTTAGTTTTTCTTCTTGCTTCTGCTGACTCAAATAAAAATAATAGCTTTTTATAGTTTCTTCATTTTTATAAAGTACTTCCACAAAGGAGAGAAAGCTAAGTTTTATTGCGTCCCTACTGACCACGTACTGGTTTCGTCTCTCTTAGATGCAGAGTTGTGTCTGTACGCACAGCTATAAAAACAATGTTGATGAAATATGCTACCAATTTAATGAGATAAAATTACCCTTGCTTTGTATATCAAGAGCCTAAGACTTAGAAAGGTTAAATGATTCAGTCAAGGAGATCTATCTCCTTGATATCTTAGGTTCATTCTATTTTATATATATGTAGGTTAGGCCTTGTCCAGACTGGGACATCAGTTCTGTCCTGACATCAAAGCCCGTGATAAATGAGATCGAATCCCAAGCTTGTGAAAACTAAGCAGCCCATTCTGGCGCAGTAATTCGGACCGATGGCCATTGGGGCAAAGTGTGAAGAAGAGAATTCAGACTTGTGGAATTGTCTAATGGAATAACAGATGCCTTCGGTCCAACCCCATTTTCCATTCTTTTTATCTCTCGTTCTAAGGGGAATGGTGATGACAGCAAGCCACATGTGCTGTTGCGGTCACACAGTAGGCACACAAGCACATTGTCGTTTCCAGAATTCTCAGAATTGCCCTTTGCACGTGGAAGAGTCGTTATGTCAAAATGATCTCATTGAGATGAACCGTGGACCTGCCTGACGTTGGTAGACCAGTTGTTCACCATGCAGAATCTTCCTGAGCAGCGTGTGTCCCCGTTAAAAACACTTTATTCTCTTTCTTCCCTGGGCTTCCTGTATTCGCGAGATTTTTGTCTACTCAACAAACTGCATATATTAAGTAACTATTCCCATTCCCAGGCTTTATTTATCAAGGGCATCTGAAAACTGCCAGCCGGAGAACGCGCTGTGCTGCCACACAGAGCTGATAAAATTCCAGCCCAAAGCAAAGACACTTGAAGTCTTGCTTAATCTGTGCATGTTTCTCCGTTCAGCTTTTTGAAACATTGCAAAATGGCTCGTAAATTCTCGTTAGCACTTTCCTCCAAACTCAAGACTGTAAGCTGGGAACCACTGGAGAGCCACGGATAGCTGACAGGTCCTCACTTTCTGGAAGACAAAGAGTTCTAGCCTCTGGTCATTCAAAGCCTGAAGCCCTAGGGAGGGTTTTTGACTGGGCATCAAAGCTGGTTATTCTTACATTCTTCACCTAGGTTTCCTGCTGGGGATCCTATTAGTAAGATTCTCGTTGAGCCAGCATAACCCCTAGACAGGCAAAAACCTAAGGAGGATCCTTTCCTAGACTCTTGGGGGGATAGTGACAGCCAAACGAATACACCCCGGTACATCCATGGAATACGTGGCCGCTAAAAATAACCATATGAAGATTTATGCATCGCTGTGGAATAGTCACTATCTTGTGTTACTAAGTTAGGGAAGCAGGTCCAATGTAGTACTAATTGTGTTCTCGCTTTTACAGAGAGAGATGTTGTTTGTGTGTTTAAGTACAACGCGTAATGGTTCTCATGGAAAGTTCTAGAGACTCCTATCCCACTAAGTGTTCTGAGCCAGTGTGGCCCTAGGAGGAGATGTTATGTAGTCTACCCCGCCTGGAGTATCATCATGCTCAGCATATTCAAAGGCTCTCAGAAGCCTCGTAGTAAGGAAATCTGTTTGCCTTTTAAGTGTAAGGTCTCACATGTTTGTAGGGCTGTGGAACCTTTGCCTCACACAATAGCTGTAGCCAACATTTATCGAGCGCTTAGTATCTGCCAGACAGTGAAATAACCCTGTGGAGTCCGCAGTACGGTCACCGTTTCAGAGTTGAGAAAACAAGGTTAGAGAGACTACGTGATATTTATGCAAACCCCCCCAGAATTAAAAAGATGTTTTGTGAGCTACAGGGAAATCTCCACATTCTGGTTGATTCTGGCTCAGGCTGGTGGTCTGCCCCCGTGTCTTTCAGCAACTGGAAGAGGCAGCTTGAGGGGCAGGCAATGATTTGAATACTCCCCCCGTTTCTTTTATGCCCAACTCCAGTGGAGGGAAGGTGAGCAAACAAGCCAGGAGCTGAAGCAATGGAGTTACCCTGACAGGGGTGTGGGATTCTCCTCATTTCCGTGTCCAGCGTCAGCCTCGTGCTGACACTCCTGGGTCAGCGTGAGCCTTTACGTCCCCAGATGCTCATTTCCAGAGTGCCACTGACCACGCATTTAACTGTCTTTGTGTGAAGGCCAAGTGACCTGATTCCGTGATCCCTTGGGAAGTCATTATTAGCGGATCAGACCCACCTGAGAGAGCACTTAAGAATACAGATTCCAAGGCCCGGTCCCTGACCTGCCCAGCCCGAGTCTCCAGAGCAGGGACGGCAGGCCATCTGGGAACCTGCACTTTCCAAACCTCCCCAGGGGATTCGTACCCCGGAACTTGAGAACCACTGCCCAGCATCCTTACAGAGGCATTCCGAGTTCAAGTTGACAAATGTGCTCTCTTTGTGGCCCATTATCAGATGAGGTGTTGTTGTTTTTGTGGCGGTGCTTAGAATTCCGTCTGAGCTGCTGTCATCTTCATTTCTAGGTGAGGAGAATTCGTGTTGCAAATTGCAGTAAACATAAATCCTGTACGGAGTGTTTAACAGCAACAGACCCTCACTGCGGTTGGTGCCATTCTCTGCAAAGGTATTTCCTGAATTCTTTCTCACCAGCTCACATTTTCGAGAGAAAAAAAAAAAAAAAGTGTCATGCAGCAGAACACTTGTTGCCCTACTTTGACGATCCGTGCCAATGACCTGGGGGAGCCGATCTCTTCGCCGCCTGAAATATCAGTGCGTGATCCTCATTAATTCTCGGAGATGTTCCCAGCTGGGCCAGTGCGGCGGGATCATTTGACCTGGACCACTCCGGGTTACCCGACCTGGGGGTGGGAGCGGGGTAGGGATAGGACACTAGGAAGGATAGCCTGGAGCTGCCGATTCTGCTTGTACTTTCTACAGAGTTCTCTAAGACTCCAGAGAGAGAGAGAGGCAAAAGGTCTCCCCTCAGAGGAGATAAAAGAATAGGGATGTTTGAAAATTTCCCACCGAATCCTCGTAATGTCACGTACTCGGATGGCTCGGTAGAAGCCTTATTATTGATGATGTTGTCTCCTAATGCGCGGTACAGCTGCGGGCCTGCTGTACAATCTCAGTCTCCAGGCAGAATGTGCCCAGCCTGGTCTTGAATTACGATGTTCACGACCCATCCAGGCTCTGGGGCGACTTGTAAGCGGCTCCCTCGCCATGGCAGCTCCCAGCGTGGCTGGGACCGGCCTGGTTGGATTCGCTGTTGCCATGGCAACCCAGTACTCGGGCTCCCGCTACAGAAGCAAGGAGGAGAGTGGCGGAGCTGGAGCTCAGGCGGGGAAAAAAAAAAAAAAAACACCATAACGGTGGCCGTCAGTTTGGTGCTTTCCATTTTTAAGGGTCAAAAGGGATCAGGAGGAGTGGAACAGGTGCAGAGAAGCTGAAGGCTGAACAAGGGGCAGTTTGGGGAAAGCAGAGGGGACGGGGAAGAGAATCTGGGGAAGGAAGCCCAGGGCAACGAAGGGAGAGGGCGAGGCTACAATATAAGCGAGAGGTTCAGGAAACAAACTAAAAATGTGGGGATGGAATTAATTAAGAGTTCATGGAGGAAGTCAAAAGCTGAGATGCAGCAAGACGCATAATTGCCCTTGCCTTTTGCAGCGCTTCCTCACGGGGCTGTTTCTGTCAGCATCCCTGGCAGACAAAGGAAGCGGGGCCAGGAAAATTCTCATGAATAATTGTAATTGGGTAGGAACGTTTTCTTCCCGTCGCTTGCCCAAGTCTAGAGTTTAAGAAATTAATTGATCATCAACAGCATTTCATTGTCACACACCCACTGAGCGGTTCCCCCGTACTCTTTCCGACCTGTTTCGTCTATGTGCGTTTCCCACCTATATTTGTAGGGCTCCCCCCAGGCGTTAATTCAGTGGCAGTGGCAGTGATGAACTAGCCACGAGGAGCTCGTGGCTGCTATATGGCAAACACAGGTCTGGAGTTCACGGGCGATGTGTCCAGGCTGGAGAGATGAATTTGGGAGTTAGACATGTCTGGAGGGAGCTTACAAGACCAGACGAGGGAGGCCGTGTAGATTGAGGGGAGAAGCAGTTGGGGAACCGAGCACTGAGGCGGTGCCATGTCGAAGGGCCAGGGAGGCAAAGAGGAAACAAAAATGGGGAGGGAACAGCCAGAAAGGGAAGAGGAAAGACCGAAGAAGGTGGTCTCCTGGATGCCAAGGGAAGAAAGAGGGGAGCAGTCCCCTGTGCCAGATGCTGCAGAGGGGTTGGGCAAGGGAAGTGCGCTGACCCACTAGACTCAGCAGGTGATGACCGGTGACCATGACAAGGGCAGTGTGGCAAGCGATAAAGCTGCAGGAGAAAATGATGAGGGAGCAGAGCAGAGACCAGTCTCCAGAGGAGCTTTGCCGAGGAAAACGGCAGAAAAAGGGAGCAGACGCTAGAGGAGAAAGTAAAGTCCAGAGGATTTGGTTGTTTTTGAGGCGCGCGAAATAACCCTGCGCTATGGGGCTGTTGGGGGAAGTTTTAGTAAAACAATAAAAGAGAGAGAGAGAAAGAAGAGGGGTTTGCACCGTGCTGTCTCTCGGCAGATGAGAGAAAATAAGATGTAGCACACTGGTGGGGAGGCAAGTTCAGACGGGAGGTGGACGGGTGGTCTCGGGATGGAAGAGCAGGTGAAGAACATTGGGCCCGGGAGCAGGTGGGTGGTGCGTGCGTGTTCAGCCTCCGTTTGTATCGCTAACGTCATTTTCGGGGGCTTCAGGCCCGTGAGAGTGAGGCGGGGGAGGAAGCGCTGGAGGTTTGGAAGGCGAAGAGAGAGAAGGTAGGAGATCGAGAACGGAGATGGGAACTTAGAATGATCGCTGGGCAGCAGGAGGGCCCAGCTGAAGCCAGTGGTCTTGCTTTTGAAGCGAGAGCAGTCAGCAGGGTTTTGCTTCCCAAGGCCGTGTTCAGCCCTGCTGGTGTGGTCGCAGAGTCGGGGAGGGCTAGATTTAGCAAGGTAGGGCTTTGCAGGAAATACGTCAAGAGGGGAGGGCGGGGCCTGGGAACCGAGGGGGTATCCGAGCGCTGGATGATGGTCTTGACATGGATGTTGGTACTTAACGTAGGGGGCCCTGGGCTGTCAGCTGGAAGTACACGCCGAGGCGGGGAGTGAGGGATGGGAATAGGCGGCAGGATCTGTGCATGGGAGGTTGTGATTGGATTTAAGACTCACTGGGGCTGGGAAATGGTAGTTGGACTGTGGGAGAGTCATGGAGGGTGGTGGCGCTATTGATTATGACAGTGTACCTGAAGTAGGATGGGAAAAAGACTGAGGGCAGAGAGGGGTCAAGGAACGGAGGTAGTGTTAGGAACGGGAGTGTTAACGTCAGTCATCTGTGTGGATATTGCAGTCGGACCGTGGGAACAGGGTTGGAGACGGTGAGAAGCAAGGTAGTCCAGAAGAGGAAAGAATTGGCAGGGGTGGCGGTGGTCTATAGATGGTTGCAACAAGGAGGGCTTTGCGGTGGTGGGGCGCACGGGGCGGGGGGCACGCTTGGAAAGGAGGAGGAAGGAAGAGGCATCCAGAAAAGGCAGTGAGACACAAGCAGGACGTTTAGGATGAGTAAGAGGAAGCAGCCAGCCCCTGAGCTGGCTTCGAGGAAGCTGTGTCCCCGGGGGAGAGGCTGGTTTCAGTGAGCACAAGAAGGTAAAAGGGAAGATCAGAGAAGAGGTTGAAGACACCGGGGCATGTATTGATGACGGGCAAAGAGTGCTTGTCTTCTGTAAAGCTACTACTACCTGCTTCCCTGGTTCTCCTCTTACTCCCTCACCCCTGTCCTAATACCCTCCTAGAGGAATGGTGCTTTTATAGTCTAAATCAGATCATGTCATTCCCCAGGTTAAAACCTGCACAGCCTTTCTCTCTTAGAAGCCAGTCTGACTGTCCTACTGCCAGGACCTGCATACATCATCTGGCCCTTCCATGGTTCTCATGCCTCTCTCTCCTCGGTTCACTCTACCCCACCGCGCTTTCTTCCTGACTTAGGAATATGTCGGCATGTTCCCACCGCTGGCACTTTTGCCCTCGTTTTCTCAGTCTAGAATATTTTTCCCCAGATCTTTCCATGGCTGGCTCCTTCCTGATCATCCAGTTGGAAGTGGCCTCACCTCACTCATAATCACCTGTTTTATTTTCATCATGGCCCCATCAGTGTCTGAAATGATCTTATGTCTCTGCTTTTCTTTTTCAAATGTGGGTTCCATGAACATAGGTACCTTGTCTGTCTTGTTCACTACCATATCCCCAGAGTCTAGAACAGTGCCCGACACATCGTAGGTGCTCAAAAAATATATGTTAAGTGAATGAAGTAGATTTTTAAAAGTTTTTTAATGGTTGCTTATTTTTGAAAGAGAGACAGACAGAGCATGAACAGGGGAGGGTCAGAGAGAGAGGGAGACACAGAATCCAAAGCAGGCTCCATCCAGGCTCTGAGCTGTCAGCCCAGAGCCTGATGCAGGGCTTGAACTCGCAAACTATGAGATCATGACCTGAGCTAAAGTCGGATGCTTAACCAACTGAGCCACCCACGCACCCTGTGAGTGAAGTAGATTGCGTGATTGAGGAGCCCTCTCAGTGGCAGGTTGAGACTTACGCATTAAGTAATATAGAACGTTCTAGACTGAGGGTCCTTCCCAGCCACATCAGATCACTCAGTTTCAGACTGGCTTCATTCTGGCCTAAGACGAAATAAAACTAAGCCTCAGATCTGTGACTCATATTGAGTTCCCAGTACCATTCAAAATTAGGAATTCTAAAGGGGGATGTTTTCTTATAACTGTAGAGCATCCCACTGTGTTTATTTTAAATGTCACAGATTTATTTAGAAAAATAATTTATTTTCTCTTTTGAGAAGGTTGAGCTTTCTTGCATATGTGTCTAGAAAATGGATTTGTTGAGAGCGGGGGGTGGGCAAGGAAACTATCTTAACTTCCTTTTGATCGGGTGTTAAGAATAGGCATCCAGTGTAAGCAGATAAAAAGCAATTAGATAAACAATGAGCTCTAAAAAGTCTAGTATTTTATTGTTGGAACCTCAAATCCAACCTGCGCTGAATTTGTGTGTGTGGGCGGAAAGTGAATTTTTGCAGGCTGAGTATCTGGGGTTTGGAAGCAGTTTCTCAGTTTCTCCCATATTGCAAAGCATAGCACATGTGTTCAGTTACGGGTTTCCACAAAACTGGCAATCCTGAACCAATGAACGAGTGAGGTTCCAAAAGTTCATTTGCAAGTTTGTTTGGCACTCAGAATGCATTTTCCCATAGAAACAATGTCATAAATTAAGGACTCAGTCCCAAGGCAGCCCACAAAATTCAATTTATTTAATTTCAACAAATATTTATCGAATATCTACCAAGAACCCCATGTGGCAAGTGAGCTAGCTGGAGGCTATGGAGGGAAATCGGATGCCATTCTTGGCCTTCAGGAATTCACATGCAAGCTAGGGAGACAGCCGTGTCAACAGCCAACACTGATTCAGTCATATGTCCAGTTGACAAGTATTTATTGAGCACCTATGACGTGATAAGGCCTGTGCTAGGTACTCGGGTTATAGTTCTTTCTTGCCTACACAGAGCCTGCAGTCTAGTGAGGGATGTAGACAATACTCCGGTGATACTGCATTGACCAATTCTTCCTAAAAGAAAGAATTAGAAGAAAAGAGCATTTGTTTTTCTTGCTCATGGGTCAGCTCCAGTGGGGTGGGGTCGGGATGCCCTCTGCCTCAAGCTGCAGGTTGAGAGGATTGATTCAGGTCTTCTTCACACATCTCTCATCCAATGCACACTGTTCTCAAGGTAGACCGCAGAAGTACAAGAGCCATGCTAAACTATGCATCACATTTGTCACCTCGGCTCATGTCGTGTTTGCTGATACTCCACTGGCAAGCACACCACACAGCCAAGCCCAACGTCAATGGGGTAAGGAAATCTCCCCCACCTACTGTCGTGCAAGGGAGCCAAAGGTTATGGATGCGTCATTCCAGTGCAGCAGATACTGAGGCGTTGAGCGCAATAATCTGGTCAGTCCTGACAAGTAAAAGAGTTACCATTTTACCAATAGGTAGATAGAGTATCATGAAGGTTAGCCCAGAGGCAGTGGAGGATTCCATGGGGGCACATGAACATCTAACCCAAACTTAAAAGTAAGGGAAGGTTGGGGTGCCTGGGTGGCTCAGTTGGTTGAGCGTCCGACTCTTGATTTTGGCTCAGCTCGTGATCCCAGGGTCATGGAATCAAGCCCTGAGTTGGGCTCCGTGCTGAGTGTGGAGCCTGCTTAAGATTCCCTCCCCCTGCCCCTCTCTCCTGCTCATGCTCTCTCTTGCTCTCTCTCTCTCTAAAAAAAAAAAAATAATAATCATACTAATAAGTAAGGGAAGGTTTGCTGGAAGAGGGAATATCTAAGCTGAAGTTGAGCTGTGAGCAGATATCAGCCAGGTAGAGCAGAGGCAGGTGACTGGCCGAGGGAACAGGTGTATCAAGGCCAGGAGCTGTAAGAGCACCCGTTGTGCTCAATACGGTTGGAGCACACAGTCTGGCAGGGGTTGTTGAGAAAGTGGCTTGGTAGGCAGGAGTGGCCGAGCACTGGCCTTACAAGCCATGTTGAAGAATGTGCATTTTCTCGTAAGGACTTTCGGGAACTATTGCAGAGCTTCACTTAGAAGAGTGACCAGATCAGCTGTGGGTTTTAGAATAAACGTCCTAGCGCAGGATAGCCTGGAAACGATCTGCTGGACGCTGGCAGATCACTTAGAAGGTGGTTGTAAACCGGCAAGAGACTGGGGTCCAGCTGGAGAAATGATAGTAGCAATGGAAAGACGTGGCTGGACTCTAGAACTATTTGGAAAATAGAATTGACAGGACTTTTTGATCAATTAGATCCCCCTTGCGTTTGACACACTCCAAATAGGGCCACAAAATGAAAAATCAAATATCAAGGTGGCCACTGTTTTTCTGGAAGATGTACTTTTTCTCCCTCAACCCAAGTCTTCATAAAGACAACAAAGAAGCGATACCTAAACACGCAATGGATTCTTACTGTGTCCCAGGGGTTGGACCAGGCACTTGGTTGGAGCCCAAAGCATGGGCACTGGGTCAGAGGGGGAAGGACTTTGGAGCGATGGCAGAGCTAAGTCTCGGAAGGTGCAGTGAGGCAAGCTACTGCTCTTGTCCAGCAACACCGTAACCTCGGTGTTGAGATGATAAGGGAAGGGGTATGGGCACCTGGCTTGGGTGACCAGATGGACGGGGGTGTCACTGCCGAACAGGAATGTAGGAGGGATAGCCTGTTCAGGATGCCCAGCAATGCAGGGGGTGGCTTCTACTCTGGCAGCAGAGGAGGAAGAGTGCAGGTCCTGGAGGCAGCCTGCTTGGGATTGAATCCAGGCTTCTTTGTGACCTTCAGTTTCCTCGTCTCCTCTGGGTCAAGTCTCTTCCATAAAGTAGGGCTAGTAGTACCTCACAGGGTGGCCGAGAAGATCCAATCAGATAATGTTCATAAAGCCCCAGGCACAGTGCCTGGCTCTCAGTAAGCACTCAAGTAACATTAGCCATTGCGATGGTGGAAGCCCAGAGGAGGGAGCCATTAGTTGTAACCAAGGTCGGGGAAGGCTTCAGACAGGAAGTGGCATTAAAATTAGGCCTTGACACCTGAATGAACTTTCACCAAGGGAAGAGAGAGTGGAAGGCATTTCAGGTAGAGGATCCAGCATAGGGAGAGGTCTTTTGAGGGAGCGGCAGATTGGATATTACCCCCAGAGCACTGGTTCTGGAAGGAAGGAAGGAAGGAAGGGGATGGGGCATTGGATGGGTCCAGGATGTGAAGGGCTCTGACTTTGGACTTGATTCGGGGGTGCCGGGAACCTGTTAAAGGATTTCCAGCAGAGGATTGACATGATCATATTTGTGTTTTAAAAAGATTATCCTGATGGCAGCATCCAGCATGAACCGCATTAACTCAAGCAGCAGCTGTATCAGACTTCCCAATGGTACCCCTCCCAGGGTACGCTGTCTTTTGGTATATTTTGTAATGAATGAGTTCATCTCCCAGTTCTTCCCCAGTCCTCTACCTGGCGGCTGTTTCTTCAAATTTCGTGTACCTCCCACCTCTCCCAGCACCACCATGGCGCTCCACTTGCTCTGGTCCCCGTCCCCCGATGGAACCATGGCTGGGTCCTCTTCCGAAAATGGGCCGTGCAGGAAAGGGCGAGCTTGTCTTCATTGCCCTACCTGTCATGCCCCATACTGCACACGAAGTATATAGGGTAAGGCTTTGCTAATCAGCAGGTGTGTTAACTATAGGGTATCTGTAGTTCCCCTTGATTATTTGTGTAAATCTAATACTTGCCCACACTCTCCTCTATGTTTCTTCTGTATGGACCAGGGGAAGACCTCCAGGCAGCCCCTGGTAGCAGCTTCCAGGTTCGCAGCTTCTGGTAAGAGAGCATTCCTCAGCGTGGCCTAATAACACCACTCTGTGACCGGCCCCACTGTCAGACTTTCTAAAAGGGTGGGGGAGAGGGAAATTTTTTTTTTAATGTTTATTTATTTTCGAGAGAGAGGGAGAGCATGAGCACGAGCAGGGAGGGGCCGAGAAACGGAAAGCGGGGCAGGTGCAGAGGATCCGAAGCGGGCTCCGTGCTGTCAGCGGAGAGCCCACGGCGGGGCTTGAACTCACAAACCACGAGGTCACAACCTGAGCTGAAGTCGGACATTCAACCGACTGAGCCACCCGTAGGCCCCCCAGAAGGGACTTTTGAACACAGGAGAGAAAAATCAGACTGCTAAACATATTTGTCCCCAGCACCGCAGAGCAACAAACAAAAAAAAGAGTTAAATGATTTGCCTATGGCCACCTCCAGTCCCTTGCATTCCTCCCCTGTCTTGAGGGCTGCCTCCCCTCTCTCCTCCTAGAGACATTCCTCCCTCGAGCCTCCCCGGCCAATTTGTAATTCTAAATGGCCATAGACTGCCACTGCCCAGAAAGTTGCCTGGGGCAACCCATGGAGTTCGGTAGCCCATAACCCCACGTTTGTGAAGTCTCAGTCCCCGCTGCCCCCGTCTGCATCTGAGAGGCGGGCAGTGTGCAGCGGAGACGGCCGTGAGGGCTGTTCGCAGAGGAGCTGGTGGGACTGCGCCCACTGACCCTCCCGCAGGAAGCGAGCCCCCACCCCAGCCCCGGTCGGAAGACAGAGTCTCCAGGGAGTGTGCAGGGGGAGCGTGCTCCTACACTAGATGCTGGTGCTGTGCCTCACATTCCACGCCGTGCTCCAATCAGTCCTCCTGCCACCCTGGGAAGTAAGTGCGAGTGCAGTGTGCCCGGGAGGGACAAGCAAACCACCCGAGCTTGTGCATTCACTTCCTACTGCTGCTGTGACAAATGATCACAACCCGGGTGGCTTGGAACCGTGCTGACAGCTCTGGAGGTCAGAAGTCTGCTCTGGGTTTGCCGGGGCTCACACCTGACGTGTGGAAGGGCTGTGTTCCCCCTGGAGGCTGTAGGGAGGAGCCTTTTCCTTGTCTTTCCTGGCTCGCGGAGGCAGCCTTCCTTCCTGCCTTGGCTCCTGGCTGCTGGCTGCGTCTTCAAAGTAGCATCTTCACACCTCTCTGGCTCTGTTTCCCTCGTCACGTCCCTTTCTCTCACTGTGACCCTCCTGCCTTCTCTTGATCCCCTTGTGATTACTTTGGGCCCACACAGGTAATCCAAGATAATTCCCCCCCTCTTGAGATCCCTAATCCCATCTGCAAAGCCCATTTAGCTGTGTGAGGGGACATTTTCACATGTCCCAGAGACTGAGCCATGGGTATCTTTGGGGGCTGTTACTCTGCCTGCTGCAGGGTGTACAAGCTGGTACCTTCACCTCCCACTGTAGGGAAAGGGAAGAGGAACGAGGAAGAGACGTTATCCCCCTGTGGCTGTAGGAGGAGAGGGAAGAGCCTGGTCCAAATGGACCCTTCATGGATGACTGGCTATGCCCAACAAGGACCATGGGAGTCAACCTGACATGTAGAAACCCTTCCACCTTGAAAGTGTAAGCGTCCATGCTTTCATTTAATGGGTATTTATTGAGCACCTAGTATGTGTCAGGTAGTGTTCTAAGCACTAGGATTCTCCAGCAGTGAAAGACAACGCCCTAAACCTTTGCCCTCGGGGAGGTCCTCCTAACAGGGTGTTCGATTCCTGCTGCCTTACCCAATGACCACACGATCAGCGGCCTAAAACAACAGAAACTTCTCTCTCACCCTTCTGGAAGCTAGAAATCCAAAATGGAGGTGTCCACAGAGCCATGTTCCCTCTGAAGGCCCTAGGGGAAAGTGGTCCCTCTCCTCTCCCAGCTGCCGGGGGCTCCTGGTGTTTCAGGGCCTGTGGCAGCAGAAATGCAATCCCCGCCTCTCACTTCTGTGGGTTTTTCCTCTTTGTGTGTCCAAATCTCCCTCTCCTTTCTCTTCGAGACAGCGGTCACTGGATTCCTGAAACCCAGGAGGATTTACTCTTGAGATCCTTTAATTACGTCTGCACAGACCCTATTCCCAAATAAGGTCACCTCCTGCGGTTCTGGGTGGACCTGAATTTTGAGGGAATGTTGTTCAACTCCCTGCATGAGGGAAGAAGGACAGTGTAAAAATAAATAAGGAACTAGCATGTCAGATGGTGAGCAATGTTAGGAAGACAAATCCAGCAGAGGACAGGGGAGGGAAGCGCTGGCTTGGGGCAGAACAAGTTGCAGTCTGAACGGGACGGAGCGGCTCCAGAAGCCCTCACCGAGAGGGAGGGTCTCAGCCAAGACCTGAGGAGCACATTCAGCTTTGGAGATGTTCCCCCCCACCCCCCATCAGGGGTTACGGCCACACCTAGCTGAGTGGCCAGGAAGACAGTTTGAGACCGAAGTTTGTAGTAATTCTTGATTCGTTCCTCCTTTCCTTCCGATCCGGGATGTGTCACTGTGCAGTGACACTCCTTTATGGTCCAGTGCAGCTCTAATGACAGCGGTAAGGATAATGATGGGATTTGGGGGTGGCCCTTCCTCCTTGTGTGAGGACCCCATTGTGCCGACTAATTGTGTAGGAGCACGTAGGACAGCTGTCTGCGGGGCGGAAGCAGTGGGGAGCAAAGGGGAATGCGTGCTTCGGACCTCGGGGCGTCACTGAGTTCCCCTGGCAGACGCCCGGCCCAGGCATCTGGGTTACGGAGGATGCTGAAAGGGATCGGGGGGCCCTTCCAGTGGTGCAGAACCCCCACCCCCACCGGGTTCTTCATCAGCTTTGTCAACTGGGAGGAGCTGTGCACAGATCCTACTTCTTTCAAAGCAGAAGGTGGAGAGGGGATGAAGTCATTAAGGGGCGCAGCTCTTGCTACCCCGACAGTTGACAGAGGTCAACGCAGGGAGAGCGTTCACCTGACTCAGAAGCCGGTTTTGCTCGGAAAGGGCTGGCCGCTGAGGTCGTCAGAGCTCAGCCTCCAAACCGTTACCCGCACCGTCTCTTTAATTGATGTTCCCTGTCTTGGAACAAGTACCATTAAGGAACGCCCCTTTTAGTAAATACATGTTTTAATGGAAGAGATTTTTTTTTTTTTTTTGAAATGACCTTATCTCAGGCAGCAGGCACTTTCATAAGTATGTATTGATTGGCTTTTAAACATTCCTCAAATGTTTTCACTTGTCTTTGTGACCTAGTACATGTCCTGTTCCCAGCAACTCCTCCACCTTCAGACACACCGTTCCGATCTTCGCTGGAAGCCTTCCAGGCCATCTTCCATGTTTTTGCTTTTGTAACGTTCTGTAAAGCTTGGGCGCTTATGTTCTGCTGCATAGAGAAGGGAGCATGGCATTCGGTATTGGCCTCAGGGAGATGGGGTTGTTAGCGTTGCCACCTGCTTACTGGCGGGGACATTGAAGCCCAGAGAGGGAAAGGAATGTGCCCCCAGCTGCACCGGGAATGTGTGGACAAGTAGCTTTGAACCCAGAGCTCCTTGACTCAAGAGGCATCCGTCGGTTTCCTATTTTTACTTCCATGTTACATATTTTAAAAATACCTCCTTAAATTCTTCAGCTCATGGTTTGCGCTTGGGAATAAAAACACCAACTTTAGTACGCGCATCACCTACAAAAGAACCACATGGGGTGAAGGCTACAAATCCCTTTTGTGTGAGTGTTTCAGGCTGCAAATGTGTTTTATGTGCGCTAAACAGCTCCAAGTTTCAAGACAAAGGCTGGTTATCCACCATGCCAGTTAACAGGCCAGCCCAGCGAACAAAAATCAATGAAACACCTTATGCTGGTATCATGGAGACATAGTCAAGAATTTTAGTCACTTGAAAACTGAATTCTTAATCCAACTCAGCCAGTGCTTGTTGAATACCAGCTGTGGGTCAGGCCCTGGACCAGGCCCTTGGGGGAAACAGAGATGAATGAGGCTCTGCCCAGAGAAGCTCACGGTTAGGGTGGGATGGGCACACCTGTTATCATCTGTGTATCTGCAGATGGACAGCCTGAGACACAGAGGGCCCGTCACTTGCCCGAGGTCACTGGCTTGTAATTGGCAGAATCACTCTCCCCTTTGATTACTAGCCGGTCTGGTGTTTAATCAGTTCCTTGCAGAGACCAAGCTCTGTGTGAACTCAGGGTCCTGGCATGTACTGTTCCTTGTGCCTGGAATGGAATGCTGTTCCCATCATTCCTGATATGGCTGGATGGTTTTCTTCCTTGAACTCCGAGCTGAAATGCCATCTTTCTTGACCGGTCAATCTAACATAGTTCCTCTGTGCTCCTTTTTTTGGTTTCTGCAGAAGACTTACCTGAATTTTAAATTATTTTAAATTATGGTTTGCTTATCTGGTTTATGTCTGTGTGCCTCACTGGAACATAAGCTCGTTAACAGGGGTACTTTAACCGGCTTACGCAGTGATGTGTTTGCAGCACCTACTGTGGTGTTTGGTGTCTGGGGGGCCCTCAGTAAATATTTGTGGTGTGGATGCCACATATGGTACTAGACCGAGGCGCCAAGGTGAATGAGCTGGGCCTTTCCCTCGGTGACCTACAGTCTGGTGGGAGAGAGAGGCAATCAGCAACCAATGCTATGTGCTGTATATACCTGGAGCCTATGTAAGGTGCCACAGGAACACAGAGGAAGGAGCGACTGCTCTGCCTAGAGGTTGGGCAAGCAATCATGGGGAAAGTCCCATCGAACTAGCCTTGAACAAGGAACATAATTGCACCAAGTACATTCTAGGCCAAAGGGCACTCTGGACCATGGGAACAGCATATGATAGGAGGAGGCAGGCATGTTAGCACCGCATGTGTTAATCAAACAGACAGACTCACCAGTGCACAGTTGCCTAGGGATGAGTTTGGAGAGGAACGCAGGGGCTAGATCCTAGGGTCGGGTTATAGACTTGGACATGGAAACATGTGTTCTAGGCTCCTAGTCATAAAAGACACATAGGTGGAAGAGTTTAATGTAGGCAAAAGGGCGCCATTGAAAGTTTTTAAGTAGGAAGTATTATGATCACTCTGTGTTTGAGAATAACCTAGATGCCCATGTAGAGGCTGGCTGGAGGCACTGGAGGTGGGAAGGCAGGAACCCAAGTGAGAGGTGATGGATGAGGGTGGAACGTGGGAGATAGCCTAGACGGATGCTGAGAAGTAATAGGTCATGATCATCCGAGTATGAGAGTTGAGAAAAAAGCCAAGAAAGGCCCAGGGTTTTCTATTTTTTCCACTATTTGATTTACTGCTCATTAACCAAGATCGGGCAGTATTTCCTGGCGTGCATACTAGAGCTTCTAAAAAGCTGGAAGATCATTCATTCCTGCCTTGGAAAGTTACAAAGTACACCAGCATATTCAAGGCTCTGAGAAGTCCTGCAGCAGAGAAATTAGTTTAAAAAAAATTTTTTTGACCAGTGTCTCCCAAACCTCGTAACAATAGAACCCTACTTCAACACGAACACCCAAAACAACCCAAAGAACACATTTTGAAAAATGCCAAGAAGTGAATAAAACCTGTATTTTCCTATATGGCCCTGCTCTGGGAGAACCTGTTTACTTTTATCTTGGCACTTAACGATGTTGCTATCCTGGGAAGCCTTTGGAATCCCTGAGGAATTTGGCACAGTAGTAAGAGGACTGCTGAGACCCATACCGCACCACCTGACCTCTCTGCACGGCAGTTTCCTCATGCTTGACGTGGAGCAGATAATACCTACCTACTTCCTGAGGTGGTTGTCAGGATCAATGAGTTGATTTCCACAAAGCCCTCAGAGCAGTGCCTGGCCCTGCTCTGGTGGGAAGGGCTCAGTGTTAGCTTTTGTAGGAGGCCATACAGGCTCATAGATGAGACCATGGACGTGGGAAGCTACACTGCCTGGTTTTTGTATCTCAGCCCTTCCCACTTGCTAACTCTGTGACCTTGGGAAAGCAATATGGTGCCTTCTGCACCTCGGTTTCCCCCAACTGTAAAGCAGGGACAATTCTGTTCTTCATAGGTTTGTTACGAAGAAACAATGAATCAAATCATGTGAAAGAACGTGGCCTGGAATATTAGATGTTTTCATTTTTTTTTTTTAAATCTTCTAAATCGTCTCTGCTATTAGCATAATTTTATCATGTAGGTTGCCTTTCAGCTCCAGTGATGAAGATCCAATTTTTCAGCTTTCCCGGCAAGTTATTTTGATCTTGCGTTTTGACGTCCCCTTTTCCTGACTCTGGAGGCCTTGAATTCGGAGTGTAGTTTTGCCACAGTGACCTCCTACTCTCTTCTATTCAGTCGAGTTTGGTTTCTTCATCTCGTGGACTGACAGTGTCCGTAAAAGCCCCCCAACTCTGGGGACCACCTGGGTCCTCCTCTGTGCCTTTCCTAAAAATGCAGACATCTGTTTCATATCACTTAGCAGAAGACCTTGGGATGCTCTCCAGGCAAAACCTTCCCCCCATGTGGACACAGCCTTCCGTTCCCTGAGAGGCTGGATTTGTTTCCTTGTTAAAAGTTTTCTGATATTATATCAGTATAGAATCTTTGGAATAGGTCACACCAACCCCACATTCCAGCCAATGACCTGATGCTTAGTTATCGGTTTCCTTCAGGGACTGTCTGCTCTTGGCGAACAATTAGATTAGGGGATGCTGATGAAATTCGAGTGGCAGGAAGTAGAAGTTACGTTTCTGAGTTCAGAGTTTCTATTTCAAGGTTGAGTAATGGGCTCTTTGAGGACTGAGGCAGGGAGGATGCCTGCTCCCCCACACCACCCATTCTGGAACCTGCCGGGCGCCTTAGGGGTCTGACTGTGAAACTGAAGATCCACTTGATTCCTCTGAGTGCTACAGGTGGAAGGACAGGGTCTTAGGCTGTCTCAGGAGGAAGGGCCATGGCACCGTGTTGCCGATTTTGACCTTAGGAGTGGACGCCAGGGGCCCGGCAGGGACATCAGGTGTAGTAGGATTTTTCTTAGGGGCGGGCAGAAGTCCTCCAGGGCTCACATGCTTTTTGCCAACTTTCCTATTAGTGGCTTCAGTTTTATATCACCCGGAGTGAGTGTGATCATGGTGAGGTCTCTGAAGCGATGGGTTATTTTACGTTTCGATACGAGATTTTTTTTTTTTTTTTATCAGAAGGAGGAGGCACAAATTGGAGCAAAGGATCACCCTAGGAAGGGGCTGCTGGCAGTCAGCACCATGTGAGCCCTGGGGACTCGCTGGCTTGAGGCCAGGACACTGGGCCAGGACACTGCGGGTCACAAGAAAAAGTTCCCTCCTAAATTCTATTAGGAGTTTGGAGAATTTTTGCACAGTAATAAGCTCTGGGTTGCTCTTTGGGCTTCGCAAAAGGGAAAAGTCAACTCAAAGACCATTAAGTATTCCAGCATGTTGCTGACCTAGTTGGATAGTCGTACCTCAAAAAGTAGGTGAGGCAAGGCTCCCTCATTGTCCCAGGCTGTCAACTACAAATGACAGAAGAGCTCACTTAGATGCCACATTTCACTTTGATACTAGTCTTTCAGTGCTTACATGTTTGTAACTTAGATTTTAAAACTCGTATTTACAAACACTCCTGTAACTTCAGTGAGACTGAATTGTGTGATTGAAGCTCTCTGCTTATGATAGTGTTTATTATACCACTTAATTCAGGACACACATAGAAGTAGCTTTCAATATATTTTTATATTATTTTACATGTTTTTACCTGCAGTCGTGTATGTGACTTTATCTTGGTAACTGAGATGTCATGCTAAGGACCAATAAACTCTCACTGGCCAAGAGAAAAAAGAGAGAGAGAGAGAGAGAGAGATTCTGGCCTAATAGAGTCAGATTCCAGGGTCTCCCAGCCCAGCCCAGCCCAGGGGCCTTTCACCTGCCTGGAAACTTCAGCTCCTTTTCAGAGGTAGGTCTCCCTGTGCATTCTGTTGGCATGAAAACAATTTAATAATTTAAATCATACCCATTAAAAAAAAACAGAAATGCTGTATAAATATAATACTGTAGTAATAAATGTAAAAGTCGATCCAGCTGGGCACTGTTCCCAGACTACCAGCTGAGCAGAAACACAAGTAAAGTAGAAGAAAAACTGCTATATAATGCAAATGGCTGCAATCTCATTGTTTCCGGCTACACTTTATTGCAAATATATAGCATCGAAGGTTACATTACGGATAAATAGGTTTTGTGGGCTAACCTGGAGACCTAATCACTGTTTATAACATTATTTCTACGGGGAGGGGAAATGTGCATTCCACATGACAAACAGATGGGTAGCGAGCCGACTTGGGGGGCACGGTAGATTTGTAAAATGGGGGCCTCCTGGGATTTTAACCTGTAGATGGATGTTTTGTATTCAGGGCTAGTGACAGATGAAAATCAGAGGAGTCGCAGAATCCCCGCTTCCCCACCCAGTCCTTGATGTCCTCTCAACCTAGAGACTCTGTCTGACCTTCTTTAATCTCTGATCCTGGGGGGCTCGTCCTGGCCCAGCCCCAGCCCCCAACCGCTGTTGAGGCCCCAGGAAGCCAGGGGGATCTCTGAATATCTTTACCCTTTCTCACCTTACTAAGTGGTTGTCAGGATTCCTAGGAGGCCGTGCAACAGAGTGGCCAAGTGGGTGGCTCTGGAGGCAGACTCGTGTCGCTTGTGGCTGTATGATGTTGGCATGTTTTTGCACTTCTCTGAGCCTCTGTGTCACCCCTGTAGAATGAGGTGGCTGTGAGGACGAAGGGGGAGTACTACTTGTAAGCACTCGGTCCAGCGCCTGGTCAGGGCAGTGCTCCCTCCTTGCAGGTGCCTGGGGTAGTTATTCTGGGATATTTGGGTTTAGAAAGATTTTCAGGAGTTCAGGAAGCAAACCCATACTATGAAAATACTTTCTGGGGGCGCCTGGGTGGCGCAGTCGGTTAAGCGTCCGACTTCAGCCAGGTCACGATCTCGCGGTCCGGGAGTTCGAGCCCCGCGTCAGGCTCTGGGCTGATGGCTCAGAGCCTGGAGCCTGTTTCCCATTCTGTGTCTCCCTCTCTCTCTGCCCCTCCCCCGTTCATGCTCTGTCTCTCTCTATCCCAAAAATAAATAAACGTTGAAAAAAATTAAAAAAAAAAAATTAAATGAAAATACTTTCTGAATTCCAAACAGCAAACTTAGAAACAAGTATCTGGAACCTTTCTGTTCAAGATTTGAAGCCCAGGGGCGCCTGGGTGGCTCAGTCAGTGAAGCGTCAGACTCTTGATTTCGGCTCAAGTTATGATCTCATAGTTCGAGCCCCATGTCGGGCTCTGTCTGCACTGTTAGCCCAGAGCCTGGAGTTCTCTGTTTCCTTGTCTCTCTGCCCTTCCTACGCACTTGCTCTTTCTCTCTCAAATAAATAAATAAACATAAAAAAAAAAAAAAAAGAGTGGAGGCCTGGATAGGTTTTGAGCATACTTTATAATGAGTTGGGGGTGGGGGAGGGGTGGCCCATGTACTTATAGAGTTGAGTGAGCCTTATCAAACTCTTATTATTTTGAATAGGTTAAGCTTTACAGCAGATTTCATAGCGAACTAATAAGAATGAGCCTTTTTATTCTTTTTCACTAAAGGATTTCCACATACGGTGTTTTTCACCTAAGGAAAAAAATTGTTTTTAATTAACTTTCTGGTTGGGGTTTTGCTTTGTTTTGTTTCTACAGACAGTCTTTTCTTTGCAGTTGAGCAGCTTCTATTCCCTGACTGGCAAATAGGCTAGTGTCTGCATAGTGGCCTTACCGTGTGGGCATGAGATGTAGCTAGAAATAAGGACGAGAAAAAGAAAATAGGGATTGGGAATCTTAGGACTTTTGGGTGGAGCCTCCCCCGTGGAGCGTGGGGCAGCAGCAATAACACAGAGTAAGGGAAGCGAATACATCGCTTGCCAGTTTCTCCGGAATGTGCTCATTGTAATCCGAATCCAGTTTTCCTCTGATCTGTGGCCTGAAGAAATTGAAATGAAGCCACTTATGAGATCAGCCTACCTGAGAGCACCTCGTGAGGGTCAGCCTCACCAAGAGTGGTGCCCCACCCCGAGATTTTAAATTTCATCTGGGCAAAGGCTTACGTGTCTACGCGCCTGACCGTCGCTTTGGTGATACACAGGAGTAAGAATGACAGCTTTCAAAAGGGATAATTTCAGGGGCGCCTGGGTGGCGCAGTCGGTTAAGCGTCCGACTTCAGCCAGGTCACGATCTCGCGGTCCGTGAGTTCGAGCCCCGCGTCGGGCTCTGGGCTGATGGCTCAGAGCCTGGAGCCTGTTTCCGATTCTGTGTCTCCCTCTCTCTCTGCCCCTCGCCAGTTCATGCTCTGTCTCTCTCTGTCCCAAAAATAAATAAACGTTGAAAAAAAAAAAAATTGAAGCAAAAAAAAAACATTTAAAGAAAAAAAAAAAAAGGGATAATTTCAACACACCTGGTTTTGTTTTACTAAAACATGGGGGCCCCAAGATCTGCTCCCCCTCCTTAAGAAATTCGAATGCGTGGGTAATGTGCTGTCATGAAGATTTTATCATCTGCAATATTGGAGAAGTAATAAGATACTGTTGTTGGTTGACCATCTGGTTGTGCGTTCTTAGTGTCACGGTTTGCTGTTTTTTTATTTTATTTATTTATTTATTTTTACTGTTAAGCAAGAAACGGGAGCTTCGAAATTTCAGAGGTGTCTTAAAAATAAGAAATTTATGTTGAGTTGCTTAACATGGTTGGATTTTGTTCCTACCTTACACAAAATAGGAAGGAAGAGGTTCATTATATATTTTTTTCCTTTTTTTTTTCTTTTTTTTTTCCAAAAGATAAACCGATCAACTTCCAAAAGATAAAACCTCAGCTCTTAATTTTCTCCCTCTCTGGCCCCAGACTTGAACTTTTAGCTTACATTAAAAATAGTCTGTTTATGGTAAGTAGGAGTCAGACCTAAATTGTAAGAGAACTTGAGAAAAAAAATCACCAGAAAGAACCTATAGAGATTTCATATTTCATCCGCCCATTCAAAAATATTTATTGAAGCCCAGTATTTGCATATCATGCTGACAGACACTGAGGGATTTGCTGAAGAAACATTAAAAACGTTCTCCCTTCCTTTGAGGAGCTTAGAGCTGACATGGGGAGAAATGACACCGGCATATGAAACAGTTAAGTTGTAATTCAACACAACATATGATTAAATACCAAAATGTGTGGCTCCGACAAGAAACGCTATAGGAGTTCAGCAAAGGGAGTGAGAACTCAGTGGCACCACTGTGTTGTGCCTACAAATTGGCAAATCGCAGCACTATTTGTATGAAATATTTTACACTTGTTTTTTTGGCAGCCTTGGGCCTTGACTTCCAGGCAGCATTAAGAGCCTACGACAGTATTTGTACTCCGGTCTCTCTAGAACTGGCTTTTTGTTTTTGTTTTTGTTGTTCTTAGAGACAGAGGAAGCGCCTAATGCAAACTGGAGTGCCCCTGAGAGGCAGGTAGCTTTTGGCAGTCCTAATCTCTCTCAAATACAAAATAGAGAAACCAGCCTCATCATTCTGTTTTTCAGTCCAGCCATACTTGTCCCTCTGTGGCAAACGCCCCGTGACACCGACAGGCCGTTGAATTTGAACTTAATGTCCGTGACGGACGAGCTAGCCATCAAGGGTCGGATAAATTTATAGCTGAGGAGAACCGCTGTTGAAAATCCCCACGGTCAGGGTGTTGGAGAAGGAACTGCCACGGATGTAGGGGAGTTTGGACACCAATGGGCTCTTAGCAAACAGGGTTCCCCAATACTTGCTCAAAGCATTGCGCTTGAGGATGATGTTTAATGAAACTCGCTGGCTTCCTGTTCTATTTTTGTCATATTCAAATTAGCGCAGAGCTCAAAGACGAAACCGTGGGGCCTAAATTCTTACGAATTAAAAAAGGAGAGAAGAGGAAGAAGGAGAATTGAAATGCTTGTGAAGTCACATACCTTTTGGGGGACCACACCCCACTGCACTCCGGTCCTTTCAGGGACTCCCCACAGATGAATGTGGTTATCATTTGGTTGCTTTTCGATCTCATGATTCATGCATTTTCCATTTCTTTTCAAACTTACTGACACTGGTTCTCCCCTGCCCCTTCGTTTTAACCTGAGGCCTTGGGGAGGCTTAGATAACAGAGATGTCTTAGTCTTGCCTGGATGGTATTCAGTGGAATGTTTGTGGAATTTAGCACCTTTGAGACTAACATGACACTTGGTGTTCATTCTTTTCGTCTGGTCGGCGGCCCTTCTGGTGAGATAGGAGTTCCCAAGTTAGCATGACCTAGAGTGACTGAGACATCGAGCAAAGGACCGGTCTCACCCCTCAGCTCTTGGTCATGTATATCAAAGGAGTTGTCCCTGGCTACAGCTTAAGATTTATCTGGGGCTTCCTGTGAGCTGACAGACTTGAGACAGTGGCCCTGGAAAGTGTTGCACCCATATCTTTTGATATAATTGGGTTTCTGTCTAAATAAATGTCATGTAGCAGATGGTTATGGAATGGCTTATCACATTCTTGGGAGGACTGTGCCCTTGAAATATTTATATTTAATTATCATACAACGAAGCACAAGCTAGCTTTATTATTTTTGTAATAAAAATTTGCACGGTAGGTTGATATTCTGGGAACAAATCACAAACCTAAAATTTATATGATATGTAAACCCCTTCTTGGGCTGTGCTTTGCAAGGTTTTTCTGGAAGGGAGCTCTTTAATTTTAGAATCCACAAGAGGATACGCTTCGGATGTATTTGGCGATGTCATCGTGAGAGGTGCCTCGGGAGTCTAAGTTCAACGTGTTGTCTACATTTCAATGTGTTGTTGCCTGCTCATAGACATGATGGAAAAACGCTCTGTTGTTGGCCTGTTGCTTTTCATGGTTTTAGCATCATGTTCCTATTCTCACTCGAAGTCGATAGTCCTCTCCACAAAGCCTGGCCTTCTGCACTGAAACCAAGTATGAGAAACTTTGAACTAATGCATGCGTGGGGTTGCTGTTTTGTTGCCTTTTGCTTTTTCTGATAGGTGTACCTTCAAAGAAGATTGTGTACCTTTAGACAACTATGAAAACTGGCTGGATATTTCATTCGGAGCTAAAAAGTGCCCTCAAATTAACCTATTTCGAAGCAGTGAAGATAAGGTAAGAGGAAAGACTTTCATTTGTCTCTGTTGTCTCACTTTGTACAACTAATGCTCGCTTCCTGCTGTGTGCGAAATACCTCCTAGTGTTAAGTAAGCCGAAGTAAGGGAGCCCATTCATTTCGTTAACTAATACCGAGGGCCCAGCAGATACTATACACCCTGCAAGGTGCTAGGGAAATAGCGGAGGACAAGACATAGCGTGAGCCTGCCCTCATGGAGTTTGTCATCTTGCAGAGCTGAAGATGACCCTCATGAGCTGAATCTCAAGAAAAGATGGACTATCATTGTAGTAGAAAAATATACTGATTAAAAAAAAGAAGAAGAAGAAGAAAGTTCCAATTCATGGTCAACAAGATTCCTTAAATGTGACTTAAGTGTAGAATTTTGTTTTATGGTCCTTTTCCTAATTTGCTCAGGCTTCTCCTGATCGCCAGCGTATGTGCATGGCTATATGAGCGGTATTGGTCGAGAGGGCGAGAAACCAATATGGGCAGGGACGATTGCAAGGGGGGGTCCCCTGGAAAGCCAGTGGGCTCTTGTTATGGCCATACTGCCATGGGCAGCTCTTCAGCCCTGTCACCGGATGAGAGGAAGGAAACAATGAGGGGCATATTCAAGCATTTTCTGATTCACAGCCATCCATACCCTATGGGAAAATGGAATTCCTGCCTTGTAATCTCAGTGGTGCTATAAGGAGACATTTTCTCCCTAATTATAGTTCTTGTATTATGAATAATTGTACAGAATCCCCATCAGCAGTCAGTTGACCTGTCTGTTGAGCTCACTCTGTTTTATTTGAATGCCACATTAACAAGGAAATGGGCCACTTTCTCTTTTCCTGTACACTTTGCCATTTCAAATAGCAAGAACCATACCACTTAAGATGATTTAACATTTAATAAAGGAGAGCCGGAGCATTTAATGAGTGATAAATAATAAAAGAATAAAGCTTTCAAGTCATAACTGATCAGAACTCACAGATTTAAAGGTATTTGGCTGTTGTCACTTTCTATTGTCTTCCAGCAGGTGGGCGGGGGGGGGGGGGCAGTGAAAAAAGAACTTGGAAAGCCTTCATCCAAACCTCCACCAGCCCTGAGTCAGAGTGGAAAAACTGTGTGCAAAAGATGCTTAGGCATCTCAGCATAGGTGTGGTCAAATTTTTATTTCTCTTAGCAGTCTGAAAAATAGCTAACTTGGGTGCTGATAGAGAATGATAAAAAATATTTATGTATGCCATGATCTTTGAATATACCCAGGACTCTGATAAATGGTTAAGATCACCCAAGATTTGGGGCGCCTGGGTGGCTTTTCAGTTAAGTGTCCGACTCTTGATATTTGGCTCAGGTGTGAGATCGAGCCCCATGTTGGGCTCTACACTGATAGCACAGAGCCTGCTTGGGACTCTGTCTTTCCCTCTCTCTCTCTCTCTCTCTACCCCTACCCCGTTCACACAAGCACACTCTCTGTCTCTCTCAAAATAAATACACATTTAAAAAAAAAAAGGATTACCCAAGATTTTTTTTTATCATTTTGAAAATTTTAAGGGTGATACTTCAGCTAAACGTAGTAAGGGAAAGCAACTTGTTCGTTAAATAAAAAATGCTGCTTGCATAATTTGCTTACCTATCTTTGGGTTCCCTGATATAACTTAATCGCCATTTCTACCTAGTTTGGAACATCACAAAAAATGTTTACCACCCAAACAACCACTAGTGCTTTCTTCTCTACCCTGAGTCCCACCGTGGTTTACCCAAATCCCTGTAGAGCCTTCCCACACAACCATTACCTCGCTCTCCAACTACCATCACTCTCAAGGTAAAGGAGATAAGAATTTAGTAATCTGAGTAAAGTTCGTCTTTGAAACCAACTTTGGACTGATTATTTTAATAACGTTGATAAGATGTGTGATGCCATCTCTTAGTCATATTATTTCAAAATATGTCCTATTGTCACAGTCATCTGTGACTTACATGAAAGTCCCAGACCTTTGTTAATTTAAATAATACCCCGATCCCTTATCTACAGAGACGTCAGTCCATAGCTCAAGTCAAAGAGTGTTTGCTAGCTGCCCATCATTTGCCTTTGTAACATTCTACTAACGTTCTGAGTACAGAAAGACCCCGATATAATGCAGAGCCCCTGCTTCCAAGAAGCATCATCTCTTTACACAAAACAATTAGAAGACTGTATATCCTCATCCTCATTACAGAATCGGCATTAACAAGAAATAATTGGAGCAATTCCAGTTGGCTTGGAGGGATTTCGTGAGGTTTTGTTGAGCAAAAACAGCAAGATGCAGAAAAGTATGTGTAGCATGATCTTGTATTGATCACAAACTCAATATATGCTATTGATGTATATAGCATATATGATATGCTATTGATATAGCATAATCTATATATGTTTATGTCTCTATGTGATTATTTGAGCATGGAGAAAAATACAAAAGAATTCCTACTAGGTCGTGAACATGGGCTCTCCTGATGGCATGACAGATGATGTGGTGGAGAGGGAAGGCCAAGACAAGTAGGGGGGGAAAAATGAAATTCTCACATACACAAACACAAACAAGCACGTATGACATCCCATTTTTGCATTATGTAAAACTATTTGTATACCTCTAAAGAGATTTTAACATTCAATAAAAACAGCTTGTACTAATAAAAACAGAAAATATATAGACATGCAAGCATTTCCCACCAGCAGCAGGATTCCTAAAGGAGAGACACTGGAAACATTCTTTTATAAAGCAGAACGAAAACAGGGAGTTCCGCTGTCACTGGTAAAACCAGCATCATGTGCAAAGTTGCGTCTAGTGCAGCAATACAAGAAACAAGTAATAGAAATAACTATGGGACCGGAGCAGATAAAAAAGATCACCATGTGCTCATCTTCCCTGGTTGTGTAGCTTTGAAACCTAAACAGAGTAGCTTTTAAAATGATTCAAACGAAAGTAAAATAAAAGTGCCAAATGTTTGATAAACATTCAACTATCGATAACTTTACTACACGAGATAAAAGAGTTAGTGTCCATTAATAAAAGATCTCATTCATTAAAAACAACCAAAATACCCAGCCATCAACTGAAAGAGTGAGGTATATACCCTGTATTTTAAAATCACTTTTACTAGGAGATCCATGTTAAAGACAACTACCAAAAAATAGCGATTTGGGCTATGCAACAGCTTGCCTCACTTTCTTTTTTTTTTTTAATGTTTTTTTTTTATTCAGTTTGAGAGAGAGAGTGTGTGTATGCTCATGAGTGGGGGAGAGAGAGAGGGAAAGAGAGAGGATCCCAAGCAGGCTGCACGCTGTCAGCACAGAGCCTGATGTGGGGCTCAGTCCCACGAACCAGGAGATCATGAGCTGAAATCAAGAGTCAGGCACTTAACCAACTGAGCCACCCAGGTGCCCCCTAAGCAATTCTTTCTAATAATAATTAGATAGTGGGACAGTGGTCTATCAAGGCTATTGATAATTCATGATTAACTTCATCAATTAAAAACATAAGCATAAATAAAACAAAAACACAAAGCATTCTCTTGGAAGATATGACAAGCATCCTGAATATATCCAGACACATACTATGTTGCTGGGCAGGAAGTTATCATAAACGTCATTTCTTCCTCAACCTAGTTTCTAGATTTCATGTAATCCCAGTGAAGATTTGAATAGACTTTTTCTTAAAAGTAATATAAAAGTCAACTGAAATAATATGAACTGGTCAAGAATATCCAAAATGTATTTTGAAAACACAGAAATTTATTTAAGCTAGACCATTTCCATATGAGTATAAATATATATATAGCAATAATAACTCAACCCATGATTCTGTTTAAAAGTAGGAATACAGGGGCACCTGGGTGGCTCAGTTGGTTGAGTGTCCGACTCTTGATTTCAGCTTAGGTCATGATCCCAGGGTCACGGGATCAAGACTCATGTTGGGCTCTGCGCTGAGCGTGGATCCTGATTGAGATTCTCCCTCCCTCCCTCCCACTCTCTTTCTCTCTCTTTCTCCACCCCCCCCCCCCCTTCCCCCTGCTCTTGTGTGCTCTCTCTCTCTAATTAAAAAAAAAAAAAATCTTAAAAAAAAAAAAAAGGACTGGAGATCCTAGGAATAGACAAGAAAGCTCAGAAATAAATGTAAAAATTGTAAAGATCAGGTATCATAAAATAAGAGGAAATAAAAGAACTTTTCCCAAAAGGCACTAAAATAATAGACTTCAAATATGGAAACATAATTCACATTTTACATTAAATACAAAAGTAAATTTTAAACTAAAAAATCCACATAAAAAGCCAAAACAAAAAAACCCAGAAAGTAGAATGGAGTACCCGATAATTGGAAATAAAATTTTCTTAGCTCTGAAGCAATGTAGTATGTAATAACAAAAGAAAAATATTCATATACTTGACGTTTAAAAAAAATCCATACAATAAAAAAGATAACTAACGCACACACTTCAGGAAAACATTTGCAATAGGCAAAATATTAATTGTAAGATATTAAAGCTAGGAGAAGTTAAAAAAAAAGAACAAACTCCAAGACACCAAAAAAGTGGGCAGAAAGAAGCATATATTCTCACAAGAGGAGGTTTAGGGAGTTAGGCATAGTTAAGGAAATATGTTCAACTTCACTAGTTATCAAATAAATACAAATTAAAATGATAAGATATGCTAACACCTAGTGTTGGCCATGCCAATTAGCACAGCCTTTTTGGAGAGCAATTTGCTGTGATGTTTCCAAAGGCATAAGTATAATCATTCTGCTTGAAGCACTAATTCCAGTCTTCAAATTCTGAAGAAGTAACTTGAAAGAAGGAAAACCAAAAGAATGCAGAGGCCATTGCGGTAGCTTTTGTAGACTGAGAACCCTGGAAAGAACCGATCTCTTTGGCAGTAAGGGGAGTGGTTAAATAAAATAAGGTCTGTTAACCTGCTAGAATGCAGTGAGCTCTCTGGCCCCATGGATGTTACTAGCTAATTGACATTCAAACTCTCTGTCTCACCTGACTCTGTGTCTTCCTTCCCTCTTTATCCAGCTTTTCTGGAGAAGGAGCTGTCCGCCTGATAAGGATTCCCAAGTTGGCTTTATTAAGCCGAGGCATCAGCTATTTCTCTGTACTTGCCTGGAACCCGCACTCACACAAAAATACCTTCACCTCCCTGACTATCCTCTTCTTTCACTACATTTGAAAAAACTTGCTGTTTTCAAGATCAACTCCAACCTGGCTTCTGTCCCAATATTCCCCTGAGACTGTTCCTGCTGGGGTCACCAGTGAACTGCTTGTAGCCATTCGGTAGATGCTGTAAGTCCTCATCTTACTTGGTCTGTTGGCTGCGTTCTTGAAATGCCCACTTCCATTGCCCTCTCCCCCCCCCCCCCCCGGCCTACCCCATCCATGGTCTCTTCCTTCTCTCTGGCCATGCCTCAGCCTCCCTTGCTGGCTTCTTCTCTCCCTAACTCTAAATACTGGAGTTCAGACCCCATTTGGGTTGTTCCTGTCTTTAGCTCTATATTTGTAGATAATTTTATCCATTCCCATGGCTTTATATATCATCTCTATGTTCTTGCCTCCTTTATCTTTAGCCCAGATTGCTCCTCTGAGCTTCAGGCCCATATCTAACTTGACACACCTCTTCATCATTATACAAGTGTCTTGAACTAAACGCATCCAAAATTGAAAGCTTACACTTTCCACCCAAAGTCTGTCCCTGCCTCTGTGTGTTCCATTTCAGTACAGGGTACTTCCCTCCATTTTTCTAACCAAAATCCTCCCTATCCACATGCTCTAATTCCAGTCCCGCCCCACGCGACTTCTAAAGGATATCTTGAATCGGTCATTGGTTTCCGTCTCCACTGTACCATCTTGGTCCGGGCTTCTATCGTCTGTTGATGATCTCTTCATACCCTGTGGCCCTCTGGTTTCTGAAATGTCACATTTCTGCTAGACTATAAGCTCTTTGAGGGCAGGGTAACTATAGCTGTTTGGTTCACTAAAGTATTCAACACATGCAACATTCAGCACATGTTAAGAGCTTGATAAATATGGAATAAATAAAGGCGATGGTTACTGTTACCTAAAAACTATGTGAGAACTGGAAGGAAATGTGAAATTTTAAATCTGGTGAGAAACTGATTTCAAAAAAAAATTCTGATTCTGTTGTAGTGTTTGAGCAATTAAATGAATTTAAGGCCTATATGTATACAGGATAGTAGGTGATGTGACCGTATGCTAAGATGTGTGAGCGGATATAAATGCTGGGCTGAAGGGGCGCCTGGGTGGCGCAGTCTGTTAAGCGTCCGACTTCAGCCAGGTCACGATCTCGCGGTCAGTGAGTTCGAGCCCCGCGTCAGGCTCTGGGCTGATGGCTCAGAGCCTGGAGCCTGTTTCCGATTCTGTGTCTCCCTCTCTCTCTCTGCCCCTCCCCCATTCATGCTCTGTCTCTCTCTGTCCCAAAAATAAATAAACGTTGAAAAAAAATAAAAAATAAAAAAAATAAATGCTGGGCTGAAGAAGGCACCATGAATAAGAGCTCAGCCATTTGCTACAGGTGAGCTAGTGGGAGTGGATTGGGGTTTGTCCCCGTGCTCAGGTCTGCTAGAGGTAGTTGGACTTTAGTTCAGTTGAAGCTGAACTTGCCTTCTCCAGCAAGACTGTATGGCTGAGAAACAGAATGTTTTGAAAATAGCAAGATGGCAGTCTGTTTTAGCCAGGACTAAAACAGACATAGCAAGCTTATTTGAAGACAAGACAGCAGAGTTTGAGCTGACCGTACGGAAAGTCTGGGTGAAGGTCAGAAGTATAACAGAAGATGGACATCTCCCAGGCTGTCCGGAAGTATAGCTCTTCATGGTAGGCAGTAGGGTTTCCAATTCCTCTGCTCCCATCTTCCTAATGCTTAGCTAGCTCACCTTTCCACCAGATCCCTTTCCTGCACCTGACGCAAAAAGGGTCCACCATTGGCCTATTAATTCCTTTAAATTCCTTTTTTTCCTGACCTTCATTTTCTTTTCTTTTTTTTAACTGAAATATAATCGCATGCGACATCGTGTAAGTTTAAGATGTACAACGGGTTGGTTTGATACATTGATGTATTGCCGTATGATTACCACCATAACATTAACACCTCTATCACATTGTGTAATTAGTATTTTCTTTCTTGTGGTGGGATGATTTTCCTGTTTCAACATGAGAACTGGCTGCCTTGTTTCTTTAGATAATTCATTTGGGAAAAAGTTGCTTTAGGGGAAATTTCAAGATTTTCTTTTTGTGTCCATTTGTGTGCACACACACACAGCCTCCTGCCCCAAAACTTTAATCGTAAGTTTGATCACAAATAAAACCTTAGTGTTAAAAGTAGATTTCGGGGGCACCTGGGTGGCTCAGTCGGTTGAGCGTCCGACTTCAGCCCAGGTCATGATCTCGCGTTCCGTGAGTTCGAGCCCCACGTCGGGCTCTGTGCTGACAGCTTGGAGCCCGGAGCCTGTTTCAGATTCTGTGTCTCCCTCTCTCTCTGACCCTCCCCTGTTCATGCTCTGTCTCTCTCTGTCTCAAAAATAAATAAACATTAAAAAAAATTTTTTTAAATAAAAATAAAATAAAAGTAGATTTCGTAGATCACCTTCTTTAACTATAGTAACATTACCAGGAAGAAATAAAGAAATGTAACTTAGTCCCTGGGAAATCAAGGTATTCTCTTAAATAAACCCTGGACCAAACAGAAGCAAATTAAAAAAACAAAAAATCATGTGTTTGGATGGGACTAGTTAATACCACAAATACATAAGACCTCCCGAAATTGATGCATATGGTTAGTACAATTCCAGTTAAACTCATAAGCTCCTCACCCCATTTGAATAAAATAATCTTAAGGTTTCTGCAGAAGAATAATGTCTAGGAGATGCTAAGGAAATTGGGAAATTAAAGCTAAATAAGTAAAGGTTTGCCTTTTCTGATGTTAAATATATTTAAAGTCACAGTAGTAAAAGCTTGACATTGTAATAGAAGTAAATCAATAGATAGTTGAAACAGAGCAGAATTCAGAAATAGATTCCAGATATAGGGTAATTTAATATATGACAAAAGTGGTATTTCAGTTCAGTGGGAAAAGGAGGGTATTTTTTAAAGTAAATGGTTATGACATAGCTGATTAACCATCTGGATGAAAATAAAGTTTGGACCCTTACCTCATACTATACACAAAAATAAATTCCAGAGAGATTACATATATAAGTTTAACAAACAAAACAAAGATGGCGAAACAATTTCATATTTGTCTACAAGCTAAAATTTGAGAATAACTTTATAACCAAGACAAAAACCCTGCTTTGATTACATAAAAACATGTCACGCGGGGTAAAAGATACCACACATACAAGTTGCAAGACAAACAGTAGATTAGGAGAAAACATGTGTCAGAAATAAGACAGATAAGGATTAATATCTTATACAGAGAGCTCTTAAAAATGATAAGAAAAATATACACAGAGCCAAAAAGTGGTCCAAGCATAGGAATAGGTGATTCACTAAAGGGCAAATCAAAGAGTCGATAAAGCGTCTCTTTCTTTACATCCGCTGAGAGATTCTCTTTCTCTGGCATGTCAGAAGGCGAGTTCACTTGAAGCTCTAGGATGGATGGAGAGGGAGCAAGAACAATGATGTGGTTCCTGAATTATCTTCTTCCCCACACAGACTACAGTGACTGTGGTCGGAAGCCTCCCTCCGAGACGGTCGGAGTGGAAGTGCGTGGTGAAGAACTTGGACACGGGTAGGGAGCTCTGCAAGGGTAGAAGTCCGCCGGGCAGGGTCTGTACCTGCAACATGCCCACCAGAGCAACCTACAAAGGTAAGTGGACTCTGCTCTTTTTTTGTTTGAAAGTGAGGAAGGCAAGAGAACCTCCTGAGTTCAGATTGCCCAGGAAGCAAGTTGAATGTCAGGGGATTTATACATTCCCACCCTTTAGACTCGCTGTCTGCTTACCTCCTGCTCTCCCCTCGGTTTTGCTCACCTCTGCCCTACCTCATCCCATGATTCCAGGATCCCACTCTGACGTGTGACTGGAGAATGACAGAGCAGGGTATGCTGGATGGGAGAGTGGAGAAGCTGGAGACCATTGGACTGACCCTACCCAAATGGTTCAGATAATTCAGAGATCTGAGAGGCTGGGAATGCCCTTGGTGAGATGAGAAAAGAGAACAACCAATGTTCTATCATCTTAAGATGATTGCATTCACGCAGAAAGGAAGTATTTATTGAATATCTACGATGCACCGGGCACTGTGCTGGGTGCCAGGGATACAGTGACCAAACAAGATAGACGTGGCCCTTACTCACAGTATTTGTAGCCTATTGGAGTAAAGACAGACAAAGGGCTCATTACAGCGTAGTGTGTAAATGCAGGGGACGTACAGAACCATGGGAAGCACAGGAAAAGGCACCTAACTGAACCTGGAGGGTCCCTGAGGGGACAAGGAAAGCTTCCTGGAAGATGAGTAGAGTTGAGCCAAAGGAAAGGGGGAAGAGTATTCCAGGCAGAGACCAACTAGTGTGATGGTTAGAAAGAGAGAAAAGGCTTTGTTTGAGGAGCCAAAAGAGGCTCTATATGGTTAAGGCAAATGGGGTAGGGAGAGGTAGAGAGCAGAGTGATAGAAAATGGATACCAGGGTGCCTGGATGGCTCAATTGGTTAAGTGTCCAGCTCTTGATTTTGGCTCAGGTTATGATCTTATGGTTTGAGAGATTGAGCCCCGTGTTGGGCTCTGTGCTCAGAGTGCAGAGCCTGCTTGGGATTCTCTGTCTCCCTCTCTCTCTGCCCCTCCCCTGCTTGTGTGCTTGATCTCTCTCTCTCTCTCTCTCTCTCTCTCTCTCTCTCTCTCAAAAAAAAAAAAAACATTTAAAAAATTAAAAGAAAATGGATAGCAAAGAAGGTTTAGAGTGTCTGGCACAAATTAATCATTTATAATCAATAAATTTTTGTTGAATGGCCAAAGTGGAGGATGGCTGGAGGAGGGAAGGAGAGGGTTCTGAAAAAGCAGATAGAAGAAAAGCTGTTGCAGTGATCCGGGTCAGGGTGACAGTGAGGGCTGGCACAGAGTCAAGCGGGGGTGTAGAGAAATTGGTAGATTCCAGAGATGGTGGGGGGCTAAAGTGGACACACTGAGGATTCATGAATCCCTGTGGGCAAGAAACACTAGAAGTAAGGTCACGTTATTGGTGCAGGTCTCCTAAAATGGGTGAACATCACAGTGGAGGGGAGAGCTTGATGTCACTCAGTTAATCCCCAGTCCCTCCAGAGGGAGTTTAGTGGGCCAGGCCAGAGACCCAAGCTTACAAATCTCAGCCACTGGGCTCACGGTGCTGGTTTGGGATTGAATTGCTTGGAAAATGATTCCAATTCTCCACTTTTCTTTGTTTACACCGTGCAGCCTTTGGGGTATGCTTCTAGTTAATTTTGCTCATTAAAATGCAGCTCTTGCTCACGTGTAAAATCTGCTTTCCAAGTATCGGAGATCACCCGGTGAAGCTAAGTTGGTTGCTTTTAGGGCCTCCATCAGTCGCACTCGACCTTTGCCTGCCCTTTTCTTTGAATGCCTTGCATGTTCTGAGCCGGCAAACAAACTCACTTCCCGCCTCTTGCGCTCAGCCGGTCAGTGGTCATTGCCAAACCTCTGTCTCTGCCCTCGCCCCTTTCATCAAGTCCTATTGCCCTTCTGCTTTGAAACACGGGAGGGAATGTCACCTCCTTCGTAACAATCCAGGGTATTTCTCGCACCCTCTGAGGTGCCCACAGTCACCCCCATCTTGGTAGCCAGGTGCTGCATGGAACTCAGACCACTCTCGCGGGATGTTTCCTCGTCTGTCCTATCATTGTTGGGTTTTGTTTTTTTTTTTTTCACCTAATCCATTCTGTGTCTTCCTGAATAACTGCAAATGCTACCAGAGCAGAGATCAAATATATTAGTTTCCTTCTGATATTTCCCAGTAGTGTTTTGTGCGTAGCTGACACGAAGAAAATTACAACTTTTCCTGGTGTTCATCATGGAACACTGGAACGTATTTTCGCTGGGAGTCTCTCGGGCTTACTGTCCATATGTCCATTCTACCAACATTTACAAGTGGCTGTGCAAATGCTCTTGCTGAGAGGTCATGCCAACCCTCCAAACCTCCTTGTCTTTACAACAGAGGGTTATCACACTTCACATGTAATCACTTAATGTGAGCAGAATTCGATGTGGCATCCTGGCTTTTAGCATGAATTTTACTGCCGTAGAGAAGTATCTTCCCAGACTTTGGGAATCACACACTAATAAAATTTCAGTGAGGAAAGTAAGGGTGCCAACAAACTTAGGCCACTTCTTATTTTATCAAGGAAAGCCTTCATTTTTAAAGTATCGTCCTTGGTCTCCATTAACTCATAAAAGGAAGACGATATTGTCCCAAAATGGAGGGCAGTGAAAACCTCACTGAGCGCTGTGCTTGGGTGCAGTAGGCTTTGAGAGGTGCTGTCCAGGCTGCGGCACCCAAACCTGGCTGTCTACCGATCATGTCATGGGGAACATTGCCAACCACAGAGTCCCAGGTGCTCCCCAGGTGTGTTACGTCAGAACCTCTAGAAGCGTGGCTCTGGAATCTCTATTTTCATCAATTTCTCAAGTGATTCTGATACACAGCTGGGTTTGGGAACCACCTTGGATAGAATATGTAAGTTAAAGACCTGCAGGAAATAGGACGTTTCTCTAATGCTGATTCAGCACGGTTTTTATCTTTCTTGTCTCTCTATCCTTTTGAGGGTGTTCTAGCCAATGAGTACGTTTTCAAAAGCAAATAAGACAACTCTGATGGTTGATCTGGTGACAGTTGACTCTAAGCGGATCATGGATCCCAGCCCATGGGAACCACGCTTAGGGTTTGTTAGGCAAAGGTTGGTAGCGTGGATTTTGCTGAAGGTACAGGATTTGCTCTCTAACATTTCTGGTTATCGTGCTGTAGGCAGTTCTTGCTTGGTGACTTGTTTTATTCTTATGCTGTGGCCAATTGCAAGCTGAGATAGTGATCCCGGGGAGAGTATGAGATGTAAATGGGCTGTAAAATGGCTTTTTTCCTAGTGATTATCCGTGGGAGGCTTGGAACACAAGGTGGGCCCGGGTCTGTTTGGAGGCTTGTGCTGTGCGCTTGGGCTGCCTGACGTGAATGGCCCACGGGAAGGAACCACATACTGATTGAAATGTTAGCAAACAGCTGGCACCCCCCCCACCCTCTATGCAAAGGAGGCAAAAATATTTATTGTTTGCATTTACAGCTTTGCTTGACGATAGTGGGACGCCACCATAATTGACATTCTTTTCCCCCTTCGCTCCAGATGTTTTAGCCGTCAACGTGACGTTCTCCTCCGGTTCTTGGCATTTATCAAAAAGATTCAACTTTACCAACTGCTCATCATTCAGAGAGTAAGATTTTATTTGAAATTTAAGTATTCTCTCATTGGTTTTAATTTATTTATATGCTTTACGCCTCCATTTCCTAAAGAACTCTTTTGCGGAGTAGAACTTTCTAAAGTGCCTTTTGGAGCATGGCCTGATGGGAGATAGAAGGGGGAGATTGGAGGGCCCCTGAGCTAATAAGCCGGCTCGTTCAAGCCCTAATAAGTAAGGTGGAGTAGCTAAGGAGCAAACAACTGTGCTTAAGTGTTGCTACCGACAGGGAAATGCGTTTTCCCCAGACGGACAGGCACTCTGAAGAAAATATAGCAGAAGGGGTGCTATGTTCCCCCCTGAGCCGAATGGCTTTGGGAATTTGAGTCAGGGGAGAGGGTGTGAGCATGAGACCAGGGAAATCATCAAGGAGAAGGTCAAGATGAACTCTCTTTCATCGAAAGAACACGTTTGGGGCACCTGGGTGGCTCAGTCCATTGAGCATCTAACTTCGGTCGGGTCATGATCTCTGTCCCTTCCCCCCTCGCTCGCTCTCTCTCAAAAATAAATAAAACATTTAAAATGAAAAAGAGCATGTTAGCTCTGTTCCCCCACCTTTTCGTGCCACCTTTTGCCCTGTTGGGCTGTGTACCTCTGATTTAGGGCCATGCCTCACTCCTTGCTTCTCAAGCAGAGACAAGACAGGGAGGAAATGTGTTTCTCAGATGCATGATTTTCCAGTCGAAAGGTGGGATGGAGGTTCCCATGGAAACAACGGGAAGCCGTGTTATTAGTGATTCTATAGCTCGTTCAGTGGTTTGATTGACCAACCATGTGGGTCTTGGATGTTTCTTTTGGCCTGGGAACCACTGCTGCCGTGGGGAAAATGAACTCAGACTTAAAACTGGGTTGGAGGGCCACTCTACAGCTATCCAAACAGGGGCCTCTGGACCTCATCTTTACCCTGGGGTACTCTGAAAGAGGGACTGAGTTCAGTTGTTTCTAACAAATAAACTGAATGAATGTAGCGGGGGGAGGTGGGGAGCGAGCAAACTTGATACAGAAAGCCTCAGAAGTCTGTGAAAATAGGAAAAGAGGGGGAGAGTTAACAAAAAAATGTATAGTTCAAAGAGAGTTGAAACGTAAAGCGGGTCCCCCATCCCCAGTGTAGAGGCCAGGCGGAAGGAAGTGACTTGCCCTGGGGCCCACAGTTAGGTAATTAAGAACCAGACCTCAGACCCACAGCTCCCCAGAGGGTGAGTGTGCCCTTTCCTTGAGTATCTGGTCCCTTAGTACAACACTTAGTACATTACACTTAGTATACTCGCACCTAAGGGGCCGCGATGGGAATGCAAATCACAAGCCTGCTTCTAGCTCACTTAGGTGCCTGGATAAACACTCCAATGAGTCTGCAGTTTCTATAGGTCAGAAGCTCCGAATGCTTTGACATTTCTTGAAGAATCTGTGAAATATGAATGGTGTCTCCTCTCCCTACACTGGCCCTCTCACTGTCCCAGGCCAGGTCTCCCCTGGCCTCCCATGGCTGTGTTTCCAGACCAACCTCAGAGTCTGTTTTTATTGTTCCTTCAACTCTGATTTTCCTACAACATGCTTTTCAAGTCCTCTACTGTTATCCTCACATGATAGGTTATTTGATGAGTAGACACAGTTCTTCCTTAATTTGGTTAAAAAGCAAACACTGGCACCCCATTCCCTCCGCTTGCCAGGTGACACTTTTGGTCTCGCACCTTCCAGGCAGTGGGGGTGTTAGTTACAGCTCTAGGGAGTGAGGGCAGGGCGGGGAAGGTGAGTCTCCAGAGGGGAAACTTACCTGAGGGCAGACAAATGGCAGAACTGGATTCAGAAACAGAGCCAGTGGGTTCCTGTTATCCACCAGCACAGCGGGTGACCCTGGCTTCAGGTTTCCATGGCAACATCCCCAAAGGTGTCAAGACAGTCCATCAGCCCTGAGGGCTGCCCAGAGCAGGGCACAAAGCCGGTGCTCTATCCTCAAAGGACTGTCCTCCCTCCCCTGGGTTCATCCTACTCTGTCCAGGGATTTTTTTCTTCTTCTTTCTTCTTTTAAATGCTTGCACCCTGCATCACGGAGGGAAATTCTAGGGCATGAACATTTTCCTAAAGATTTGGAATTAAGTTGGCTTTCCGTGTTGCCAGATGCCCAGCGTGTATTGGAACTGACTGTGCTTGGTGTAAAAGTGAGAGAAAGTGTATCCACCCCTTCACAGCTTGTGACCCATCTGATTACAAGACAAACCAGGTAAAGTGCCATTTTTGGTATTACAAGGTTGAACCAGAAATAAGTGTTTGTGACCACCCAGTCCCAGTCTGTCTTTTGTGTTTGTTTCAAACTCTAAATTTCCCATCTGTTTGGATGTTGAAGGGATATTCTTCATTTCAGGAACACTGTCAAGTTGCTGTTGAGAAACGGGCACCATCCAAGACTGCGGGAGGAGGAAGATTCACCGAGATTAGGAGTAGTAGAGCCAACCCGGGCTTGCAGGTCAGACCCTAGTTTTGTGCTGATCGTAGGGAAAAAAATCCCCTTTAGATGACAATAACAGCTCCTCACTGCTCTGGGTTCCTTTTAAAAATTCCCTGTTTGACTTTCTACAAAAATTCCCTTTTCTACTTTTGATTTTTAACCAAGTTTCCCTTAATTGGCTCAATACATCAAAGGCTGCACACTCACATAAAAGAAATTAAAATTCTATAATTATGAAAAATGATATTGTTCCAGGAGGAGTGAAATTTTAAAGGTGACTTTGTGGCTCACTCAGGAGGAGTTAGAAGGAAGCATATAACACATAGCACTGAGGGGGCTTCGATTCGAACCACGTATTACAATTGTATTCCTGGGGGTTATGTGGGGTGAGGGGAGTCTATGTATACAAACTAACCTCATTCAGATTGCCCATCTTTACATTATAGAGATGATCTAACCCAGAGTTAATAGTGCCAAAACAAAGAGTTGTTGCCATATGTGTGTGTGTGTATACATATATATGCATGTATCAACCGTATATATATATATCCATACATCCATATGTACATACATATATACACACACCCACATCTCCCCCCAGTTCCCCCTGAATTTTTTTCATGGAAAGATATTTTCCATGAAATTTCCTTGGAAATTCCTCTTATTTTCATCATAGTAAATCACCAGGTTCCACCAACAGACATGTTTGGGAAAAAAAGGACATGACCATGTAAACGTTTCTGGGCAGAAAATAGTGGCCATGCTTAGAATGACTGGCTTCAGTGAGTTGACAGAAGTTAATTGAGCATGTGCTATGTGGTGACAAACAAGAAAGGGTAAGTTCTCGATCTTATTAATCGGGAGGTCTAGCAGGAGGAGACAAATTAAAAACAACATTTCTTTCTCTAAAAAAGGCTTGGTTTTCTATTTCGTGACTAATCTATGGCTTCGATGTATCCATTTGCTGTTATTTAAGGTCAAGTGCCAATATAGATAAGTAGCACATTTTTCATCACTACCAAAAAGTTGATGGTAACTTTAGGTGAATAACTAACAGGCAGAGGGAACGTGAATCATGATGGATTATGAAGTTAATTAAAGGCATTAGAAAGGTTCGGTGTGCCAATATCTCCAGATTTGAAAAGTCTTTGAGGTTTTATTAAGGGGTGGGCTTCTCTTCTCTTACCATTGGCTTATAAAACAAAGGCGTAGTGACAGGTATTTGGATAAAGGAGGCGGTGGCTTTTTTAAAAAATTAAATTTATCCTTTGTTGTCATTTTAGTTGGCTTTTTTTTTTCGATTTTAGTAAAGCACACCTAACACAGTTTACATCTTTTCCACCTTTTTTTTTTTTTTTTGACGTTTATTTATTTTTGAGACAGAGAAAGAGCATGAACAGGGAGGAGCAGAGAGAGAGGGAGACACAGAATCTGAAGCAGGCTCCAGGCTCTGAGCTGTCAGCACAGAGCCCGACGCGGGGCTTGAACTCATGGACCGCGAGATCATGACCTGAGCCGAAGTCGGACGCTTAACCGACCAAGCCACCCAGGCGCCCCCCCATCTTTGCCACTTTTAAGCGTACAGCTCAGTAGTGTTAAATACCTTCACACAGTTGTGCGACCATCACCACCAACCATCCCCAGAACATATTTCATCTTGCAAAACTGAAACCTCATACCCATTAAAAAATAACTTCCCATTTTCTCTTCCCCCACCCCCAGCCCCTGGCAACCACCATTCTACTTCCTCTCTCTATGAATTTGATTACACTAGGGACTTCATGTAAGTAGAATCATACAGGATTTTTCTTTTGGTCATTGGCTTATTTCATTTAACATAATGTCCTCCAGGTTCATCCATATCAGCATGGGTCAGAATTTCCTTATTTTTAAGGCTGAAAAATATTCCACTGTGTGTATATAGTACATTTTGTTTTTCCATTCATCTGTGGATGGACACTTGGGTTGCCTCTATCTTTTGGCTATTGTAAATAATGCTGCAGTAAACATAGGTGTACATATATCTCTTGAAGGCTGCTTTCAATTCTTCTGGGTATATATCCAAAAGGGGAATTGCTGAATCATAAGGTAATTCTATTTTTAATTTTGGAGGGGAATGCCATGCAGTTTTTCATAGTAGTCTGCGATTTTAGAGTCCCACCAACAGTGTGCAAGCATTCCAATTTCTCCAAATCCTCTCAGCTCTTGTTATTTTTGTGTTACTGTTGTTGTTGTTTTAATGGTAGCCATTGTAAGTGATATAAGGTGGTATTTCATTGTGGTTTTGATTTGTATTCCCTAAAGATTAGTGATGTTGAGCATCTTACAATGTGCTTGTTGGCCATCTGTGTATCTTCTTTGGAGAAACGTCTGTTCAGGTCCTTTGCCCATTTTTTAATCAGGTGGCTTGTTTTTTGTTGTTGTTATTGAGTTATAGGAGTTCTTTGTATATTCTGGATATCAACATCTTGTCAGACACATGACTTGCAAATATTTTCTCCCATTCCATAGGTTGCCTTTTCACTCTGTTGATAGTATCCTTTGATGCACAGAAGTTCTTAATTTTGATGAAGTCCAGTTTATCTCTCTCTCTTTTTTTATTTTATTTTTTATTTTTTTTTAACGTTTATTTATTATTTTTGGGACAGAGAGAGACAGAGCATGAACGGGGGAGGGGCAGAGAGAGGGAGACACAGAATCGGAAACAGGCTCCAGGCTCCGAGCCATCAGCCCAGAGCCCGACACGGGGCTCGAACTCCCGGACCGCGAGATCGTGACCTGGCTGAAGTCGGACGCTTCACCGACTGCGCCACCCAGGCGCCCCTCTCTCTCTTTTTTTAATCTGTGCTTTCAGTGTCCCATCCAAGAAACCATTGCCAAATCCATTGTCATGAAGCTTTTCTCCCATATTTTCCTCTAAGAATTTTATAGGTTTTTGGTGGGGTTTTTTTTTTTTTTGATGTTTATTTATTTTGAGAAAGAAAGGGCAGGGGAGGTGCAGAGGCAGAGGGAGAGAGAATCTCAAGCAGACCTCATGCCCAGTGCAGAGTCCAACGTGGGGTTTGATCCCACCAACCATGAGATCACAAGCTGAGCCAAAACCCAGAGTTGGACAATCAACCGACTGGGCCACCCAGGAGCCCCAAGAGCTATATAGTTTTAATTCTTACATTTAGGTGTTTGATCCATTTTGAGTTAATTTTCATATATGGCATAAGGTAAAGGTCCAACTTCATTCTTTCCCATGTGGATATCCAGTTCTCCCAACACCATTTGTTGAAAAGACTGTCCTTTTCCTATTTAATGGTCTTGGCTCCCTTATCAAAAACCATCTGGCCAGATATGCAAGGGTTTCCTTCTGGGCTATCTGTTCTGTTCCACTAGTCTGTAGGTCTGTCTTTATGCCCGTGTCACACTGTTTTGATTACTGTAGCTTTGTAATAAGTTTTGAAACCGGAAAGTGTGAGTCTTCCAACTTTTCTTTTTTAAGACTCTTTGGGAAAAAATTAAACTTTTTATTTTGAGGGAATTGTAGATTCACATGTACTTGTATGAAAACAAGAGAGACCCTCGATATCTTTTGCCCACTTTCCCCCAACAGTAACATCTTGCAAAACCCATAACACAATATCACAACCAGGATATTGACAGTGACAACAGTCAAGGGACAGAACAGCTCTATCGCCACACTCCCTTCCCTCCTCCCTGCCACTCCCCCTTTCTGATCCCTGGCATCTACTAATCTGTTCTCCGTTTCTATAATTTTATCATTTCAAGGAGTCTATTTAAATGGAATCATCCAAGGGCGCCTGGGTGGCGCAGTCGGTTAAGCGTCTGACTTCAGCCAGGTCACGATCTCCCGGTCCGTGAGTTCGAGCCCCGCGTCAGGCTCTGGGCTGATGGCTCGGAGCCTGGAGCCTGTTTCCGATTCTGTGTCTCCCTCTCTCTCTGCCCCTCCCCCGTTCATGCTCTGTCTCTCTCTGTCCCAAAAATAAATAAAAAACGTTGAAAAAAAAAATTAAATGGAATCATCCAAAATGAGTCCTTTTGGGATTGGCCTTTTTAACGCAACATAATTCTCTGGAAATTCATCCAAGTCCTTTTATGGGTCAATAGTGTGTTCCTTTTTATTGCTGAGTGGCGATCCAGGCAATGACTTTAAAATTTCTTTTATGTTATAAAAAAGTCACTGCATCCTGGTTTCCTGCATTGTGTCTCCCCATTCCTTTTGACCTTTGACACCATGTGGTTAAAGGAACTGGCTGAAAATAACCAAAAGCCCAGGCAATGTCTTTAGTGCTGCTGTGTGAATGACCCTTCTTTCTTTGGAGAAAGGTATTTTGTTGATCCTGGAATGTTTTTTTTTTTTAACATGTGGCTTCGAACAGAATCTTCTCGATTTGGGTTCATAGGGAATGGAGTAGTATTGATCACAGGAGGGATTTCTCATGCTCTGGCATACACCAGTGTCGTTCCTTGTCACGTGGATATGTAAATCTGCGTTTCCAGTTCGGGTCTTGTGTTGGCCTCAAATGAAGGCTTCTTCCTAGCAGAGAAGCCACTGAGAACTTTCTCTCAATGCATCTTCCCACGTCACCTATGTATCGAGTGCTTCCTGTTTGCCAGGCACTGTAGACAGGAGATGTGAATGGTGCAGACACGACCTTAGGCTTCATGATGCTGAGCTGGGATTGACCCAGTAGACACCATTATATTGAGCTTCACGGGTACAAAGAGGAGGACACAGACGAATCAAACACATGTGTCTCTGTCAATCTCAAGAATCTTATACATAAGTACACAAGTAAGAATATAAGATAAAAAAAAGTACTAAGATAAAAAAAAGTACTAACATAGGAGAAGTACCAGAAAGTACACAAACCCGGAGAGGCTCTCTGTGCCTGCAGACTTGTCTTAGTCATTCCTGTTTATTTAAGCCCAATGCCTGGCAGCTAAAAACACTTAATCAGTGTGGTTGGTTAGGGCTTTGATTGATGGATGGATTGATAGACAGAGATGGCATTTCAGCCAACCATTGAGGGATGAGACACATGAAAACAGAGGAGTGAGTGTTCTAAGCAGAGGGGCCAGCATAGGCAAAAGTATAGTGGGTTGCCAGAAAATTCCAGGGCGTCTATTATAGGAGACCCCACATCATTGAATTGCCTGGAACAGAAGGATGCAGGAACCTGTGGGACACAAGACCTAAAAGACCCCGTGGCCTGAATCTCTGGGGTCTTCCACACCAGGCATAGGAGTTTTGGTTTTGTTCTTCAAGCAGCAGTAGGATGCTACTTGAGACATTTGTCTTTTAATGTATGCATTTGCTCGTCCAAGGACACAGTATTTAGGACATGGGGTTCCTGGTGCAATCACGGTTTGGGCCTGCTGCCCTCACAGTGTCACGACCGTATCCTCAGTCTCTTCACCTGACCTACCCATACGTGCTGTCATTTACTGGGAGGGGCTGCATTAAGGAAAGGTACCACCAAAAGAGGGAAATGAACTCAAAATCCTGGGTTTGCCCTTTGGATGAGAAGTGTTTTCAGCTCTGAAGGCTGGTCTGTCTCAGACGGTTGGCCCTGTCACCCGGCACTCACCTCTTTTCCTTCCTTTTCTTAAACAGTCTTCTATCTGGTGCCTCCACCTGCTGTGAGAAGAGGTGGCTGCCCTCTCTTTCCTGTTCTCAGAGAAAGGATGTGAAGATCGATGATACGGTGTGGCTGTAATATGTGCTATTCCTTGCAGTGTGCTTGTCTCTCTAGGGTGGAAATATGCCCTACGAAGCCACGTCTCCTGCTCTTGGGGGATTTACGTTCACGTGGTTCTTACTTTTTCTTCCTTGTACCACCTCTTCTTATCCTCCTCCACCTCTGAATATGAGTTTTAATTTCTCACAGGTAATCCACACTGACTCTTGCAGAGACCTTGCCTCTAAAAGTGAAATTAAGTTTAATATAGACCTTGTGGAGTAGCTTCTATGGGCGTAGCACATGCGAGGCGCTGTGGGATTCACTTGCAATTGTTCATGTACCCGTGCGTTTAAAATGTGGTTGTTGGGGCGCCTGGGTGGCGCAGTCGGTTAAGCGTCCGACTTCAGCCAGGTCACGATCTCGCGGTCTGTGAGTTCGAGCCCCGCGTCGGGCTCTGGGCTGATGGCTCAGAGCCTGGAGCCTGTTTCCGATTCTGTGTCTCCCTCTCTCTCTCTGCCCCTCCCCTGTTCATGCTCTGTCTCTCTCTGTCCCAAAAATAAATAAATGTTGAAAAAATAAATAAATAAAAAAAATAAAAATAAAATGTGGTTGTTGACGGGCACCTGGGTGGTTCAGTCGGTTGAGCGTCCGACTTCGGCTCAGGTCACGATCTCACAGCTCGGGAGTTCGAGCCCCACATGGGGCTCTGTGCTGACAGCTCAGAGCCTGGAGCCTGCTTCGGATTCTGTGTCTCCCTCTCTCTCTGCCCCTCCTCCACTCGAGCTCTGTCTCTGTCTGTCTCTTGCTTTCACTCAAAAATAAATAAAACATAAAAAACCTTCTTTTAATAAAATGTGTTTATTGATCACCTATGTGCTAGACAGGTGGTCACAATGTGTGTCCTCAAGGAGCTTACACTGTAGAACTTCTAATATTTTGGAGGAAGGAAAATTCATTTTCATGAAGCAGTTGAGTGTGTATGTACATCAGAAGAAGATGTAAGAAGGAGTTCCAGAACGTACTAAATTAAATAGTGGTGGCCTGTATTTGTTGAGCCGATGCTATATCCTGAGCTCAGAATATCTGTTTCTGTAAGCCTCACATTTTTTTTCCCATTTTATAGATGAAGAAATGTTGGCTTATAGAGGGTAAGTAGGTAGTAAATAATAGGCAAGAGATTTGAACCCAGGCAGTCTGACTCCAGAGCCCCCGGCTTTAACCACTGCTCTCCATTGTATGATCTCGATTGAATATAAACAAGTATTAAATGATGTCGTATTGATGGAAAAGGTCAATCTGGAAGGGAGAAAACTAACATTGGCTTCTCTTGGCATCGGTGGTGCCGACATGGGTGGGGCGACAGGCTATGAAGGCAGTGTATTAGCATCGAAGCCTCCAGAGGGGAGGGTCCTCCAGAGGGGAGGTCAGGGTGTGGTCAGAGTGGAGGATTCAGACCCAGGCCAGGCTGGTATCCTCTCCAGGATGGGGAGAGGAGAAGAGGCTCAAGATGGGAAACTGAGGCCCGTAGGAGAGTGGAGCAGCAAGAACCACGTGCTGACTGGAAACTCAGCACAGGGGTGGATTTGGAGTGGCTGAGCCTAATTCGCAGTCAGGGGTCTCTGGGGAGGGAAGGAGTTACCTGCCCTGGTCTTGGAGTCCCGGTCACCCAGCCCAGTTCTGCGTTGCCACATTCAAAAAGTTCAGTGGCCAAGAGTGACGCCTTTGTGGAGTCACCATGTTGTTCTATCTAGTGCTCTAATTTTTCTTTGGTGGCGTTGGATTTTCTTTCCATGTCTCACCTCCTTTTATACTTTGCCCATCACCGCTGCCGGTCACTGTTCTTTTCAATTTATACATTTCATGAATACATTACTTCCATCCTTCTCAGTCATTAATAAAGATGTTAAATAATTCCGAACCAAATATTCACCCCTGTAGGGCCCTACAGGACACTTTCCTTTAATTAGTTGTGCTACCTTTCATCTCTCTAATGTCCTTTGGTCTCAGATTTCCAGCTGGTTTTGAATCCATGTGACTTTTTATGCGGTCCTGTTTGAACTAATTTCACCAGTGAAACTCTGAGAGACGTTTTACTGAGTGTCGATTCAGGTCCAAGCCTACAGAGAGCTTTGCTATATTCAGATTTTTTTTTTTTTAAAGATTAATAGAGTACAATTTGGTCTTAATAAACTGAGCCTTCCTAATGCACCTCTTTCCCATATTCTTTTCAATCATAGCAGTATTTTCTCCATTAATGTCATGGTAATTTGAATTGTGTTGACGTCAGACTTCACAAAAAAAGTACTCTTACTGTCAGAAGCAATCCTCTTAGACCTTTTCAGAAATAACTATTTCTTAGTGGTTGTGCTGTTTCCAATATCTTAGAATGACTTTGTTTTAAAAAAAATAAAAATAGCCGGGTATTCTGTAATCACCGAATTAACCAGTTTCTAATGTGCTCTAATATACAAAATAGGGAGTGATCGAAACTCATGAGCGACCAGGTTCGTAGGACCTTATTAAATAATTTACAATTGGGCAGCCATTTAGAAATAACTCTTATGTCTTTAAAATGTAGCTGACAGGAAGTAGACTATTCTGAGGTTGATCACTGGACAACACAGGTTGTGAAGGTTGCTGTCAGAGGCATTTTGATTTGACATATGGAAATTCTTGGACCTAAGATGAGGGCAGGATCTCACTGTAAGGCTTTAAGTAAGTGTCTTTTCGGATCAAACTAGATTATGTTTTTAAATTAACCCCTTCTACGTGTCAGCTCCTGGGCCTGCTGCTTCACGCCAGGCTGTGAAATTAACTCTTGATTAAAATACAAAATAGATCTACAATAAGTGTGTGAAACATTTGTCGGGAGATCATTCTTTGCCTTCTGTCTGTAGAGGACTTTCAAAAACCTTTAGTAGTAAAAATAGAAAATGTTAGGGGCGCCTGGGTGGCGCAGTCGGTTAAGCGTCCGACTTCAGCCAGATCATGATCTCGCGGTCCGGGAGTTCGAGCCCCGCGTCGGGCTCTGGGCTGATGGCTCAGAGCCTGGAGCCTGTTTCCGATTCTGTGTCTCCCTCTCTCTCTGCCCCTCCCCCGTTCATGCTCTGTCTCTCTCTGTCCCAAAAATAAAATAAATAAACGTTGAAAAAAAATAGAAAATGTTATATTTCTAAGAATTGTTGCAGCCATACAGGACAGCCATATAGCTACCCTCTGGTTTTCTTTTTTTCCTTGTACACCTGCACAGTTGATTTGATGAGGTCCTCTTGGTGGCTCTTTAACTCACTTATTAACATTAAGAGAGGTTCTCCAAGCAAACAAAGGACAACTAATCGGACCCTCTTTGCAAATAGACTGGAAGCATCGGCTTTCAAGAGACAGACCGGGCTGGATTTCATCGTAGACAGCCAATGGAAACTTCTCTAAACAATAAGGTTTAAAAATAAAATCCTTTTGAAGTAGCAGGGCTGTCTCTGCTCAGGGAGAAATAAGAAGTTAATAAGGCAATGTGGTGGGTCTTCTGATGGTGTTTACAGAACCATTTAAGGAGCAAAATATAACCCCCTGAAAATATTTTTTACATTAGTTATAAGGGTCTTTTTATCCTCTCCTGAGAGTAGAGAAGTAGCATGTACTTGGGGGTGTTCGAACATCTTGCTTGAGGAGATATCACAGTATAAACACAGGAATCCAGAAGGGCTGTCCGGAAAGAAACGTGGGGCTCTCGGCCGACTTGGATGTGTATGTGAGTCTTCATTGGGATTCACATAAAACAAAACGAAACACAGTCCCTTCTTGCCTCCTTAAGAAGGGCAGTGGACTTGTACTGTGCAAGGGTTGGCACATTTTTTTCTACAAAGAGCCAGACAGTGAATGGTTTAGGCTTTGGGAGCCCCGCGGTCCCTGCCACAACTATTCTGTGCCTGTAGTGCGAACGCAGCCGCAGGCAGTACGTAAATGAACAGGTGTGGCTGTGATCCAGAAAAACTTTCTTTGTGGACACTAATATCAGAATTCATGTATTCTCACATGTCATGGAACATTATTACTACTTTGACATTTTTTTCACGGGCCATCCGAAGGCAGGCGATGGACTGGATTTGGCTTGCTACAGGCAAACACCTAGCACTGTTCTAGGGACCCTGTACGTGTTCAATAAATACTTGTTCACTTAGCTGTCACCATGTCAGAGCGAAGAGTAAGCCTTCTGCTATATAGCACACACTTGACATTTGCAAGGGATTTATCTTGAAGTCTTTGCTAATCCCCCCATTCCAAGTACCACTCGTGCAGATAATTTCCCCCATAAAAGGCAGTCAAGTATAACAGAATAATTAAAGTGACCCTTTCAGACCCTTCATGATTCTATAAATATGGGACTAAAGTCCTCTACTAAGTGATTAAAATAAATTCTGCCACCGAAATCAATTCTCTGTCACCTTACATCATGGCTGTGATGACATTAACGATGAATTTACCTCAACCTGCAGAACCAATCCATAGTGATAATGAGCGATGGTGACCGCTCTACCATATAGCACGTGTGTTTGCCGAGGAACAGAATAAAACATCCCTCGCAGCAGAAGGGGCAGCCCAAACAGCCCGGCAAGTCCATCATGATGAGCATTACACATATGAAGGAGCAGAGAATATGAGGCTGCTTCAAGAAGCAGGCGGTAGACAGGCGTTGGGCACAACTGATGCTCTCCCACTGCCATGGTGGCTTCCTCCTAGATTTTAGCCTCTACGTGGCTACAGTTGGCATCATCACGTGATTATGCGTCTCTGGACTTGGGGGTTGTCTTCAAATGTCAAGAGTGTGACTATGAAATGCACTGGTGCTGAAGATCTGTATTTTATATTGGCCGGAGAGAATTTTTTCTGTCCTGTTTTAGTCACCATATTATAGAAGAATACAGATGTGCTGGGGAGTGGTCTGTACAAAGAATAACAGAATGATCAAAATGAGAGATGGTGACATCTGGAGAAGAAAAGTGAAAGAAATCACGATTGTCTTGTCTTTGAAAGGAAAGTGATTCCTACCAGCAAATAAAGCCCCCCCCCCCTCTTTTTAAGGAGAATTTAATCAGGCTTTGCAAGGAAAGAAGTAAGGTGCAAAAGTCTACATGATATGGGGCCTCAGGGAGCAGGTTATCGCATGGGAAATTTTCGTGATAAAGAAAGGCCTGATAAAGGTTATAATGGGTGCCGTGGAGAGGAAACTGTTGACCACAGTGGTTTGGCATCCAAGTACTTGGTATTAGGTGACTGAACAAGTTGATTTCTGGAGGTTTCCCCCTGCAGTATACCCCTTGATTCAAATACCCTAACTGGGGAAAAAAAAAACTGAAAAAAAATAGACACTGCTTTCTTGGGAATTAAATTTATCCAGAATAACATTTCTTCCAGCTTAATGATCACTCTTGTTGGCCTATCATCAGTGGATTCCTTGTCTTTTTCTTCATTTTGTTATATTGTGAGCCTCCAGGGGCCGTGAGCATTTTTGAGACACCAGTGAGATCTCACTCTTCAGACAGAATGTCAGACTCTTCAACTGTATTTTCAACTGTCTTGTGAGACAAAGACTAATTGGTTTGACCTCATGCTGTCGCATGTTGAGAGACATGAATCTTCAGCACTCTTCCTTGAATTCATTGATTTCATTAAACACTGTCTGCTTGTGTTTGCAAAATGTCGTAATTTCCCAGTGATTTCTTCGAACTGCAGCGCGTAAACAGATTTTTTGGAACAATGCCACTTCTTCGCTTTGATCTTGTGTGTTAATCTTTATTTCCAACAGGTCTTCTACATTAAGTCCATCGAGCCACGGAAAATATCGACTTTAGGGAAAAGTAACGTGATCGTCACGGGAGCAAACTTTAGCCAGGCATCCAACATTACAATGATCCTGAAAGGAACCAGTACTTGTGATAAGGACGTGTGAGTTGAAATCATAGTAATTTATCCTTGGTAATATAGTAAAAAGCTTTCACTTATGCCAAAAGAGTATCATTGTGATTATAATCTTTTCAAAGTATTGCCACGTGCCAAAGTGGGCAGTTCATCTACATATTTGTTATCACATAATTTTAATAAGTAGAATAATTTAAACACCACTTCGGAAGCTAACTGTGAGAAAATCTGTCCCCTCTAAGCCCCCAAAGCCTCAGAACCCACTAATTTCAGGATGTTGCCTCTTTGAGGTCTTGATTCATTTCCATTACCAGAATCAAGTATTTTGAGTAACAGACATCATCTTGAAGCTGATGCACTTAGAAAAATAGTTGCATACTTAGGAATCTGATGGAAAACTATGACAGCTCTTCCGATGTATTACCCAAAGCTGAAAAAAGAAACGTTCTGGCATGTTCTATTATTCCTTGTAGCCTTCTCTTTACTGGATTGGTCTCAGGCTCAACTAATAACTAAATGGAACATATATTAGTAGTTTTAAAAAAAAAAAGACCAAACACCCCAACACAGATATCTGGTCAGTGTACCATTTGACCATCATTATTTCTATGACTTCCTTCCCCCTAACTTGTCCTTTCAACGAAACCTGGAGAGAGAAAAAAAAATTTCCGTGTCTCACTGACACCCTTGTGCAAATCTTACCCCCAAAAGAGATGTAATAATAATAACACAACAGATAATTTGGGTTTCCTGCTTGCTAGCTTTTGTAAGTTTGGGTTGATTTGAAGTTAGAAGACATTGCAGTTTACATGAAGTAGAATACTGGGCTCATTCTCATCATGGGAATGCATCAAAGACAATCTGCTGAAGCATGGTGTTTTGGGTTTTAACTACTAAAACAGATTTGCACAGCATTTTAATCTGCCACACTTATTTACTGAATTTTCTGTTTTAATTCATTTGCTGCATATAACTGCCATCCTCTTCCCCTCCTAACAGTAAATTTAGGATGTCTGTCATCTTGATGGAGAAAGCTGTTCATTGGTAGCTCCACTCTGTTTTGCCATTTACCAGAATTATCAAGCACACATTAGCGGCTGTATCTATGCGGCATAGGTGTTTTGGTACCGTTGATCCTGGCTAAATACCTTCCTGCGCAAATCTTTCATTTTGTGTTGAAATCTGTGAAGTTAGACACCTGTGTGTTCACTGAAAGGCAATCACCTTCACTGGCAAATAAGCCGGTTTTCAGAGCGTTTCCCTATTTTTGACTCTTTATGCTCTCATTTCAATTCCGAATGTGTCTTGAGATACTGCAGTTATTCAATTAAACGACTCAGAGACCTTTCTGCATGTAGCATTTCAGTAACCACATCAGAGTGGTGAACCCAAGTTCACAAGCAGTAAACATAATACCCAGTTAATCCTATATCTGAGTTCATGCCATAATCCCACACTCCTTTAATATGGTATTTTTCAAATGCCTAATTATTCTGAAGGGAAAAATACGAGGATAATAGTGGAATGACCCCCATTTCCACCTCTCTCCTTCCAAAATTTATAAACAAGTTTGAATTTTAATGATTAGCCATTTTACGATGAATTTCCTAGAGCTTTGCTCTGAATGTAAAGCTTAGGATGTAAATCTGACATAGTGTAAATGCACACTGACTCAGATGCTTTTTGAATTCGCCTTATGTTAGGATCTATTATTACTACTTAAAGGATGTGTGCATTAATGTTAATAATCATGTGCATATCCTATAAGTAGTAACAGTAGATTCGCACGTAGCATAATCGTGCTGAGAATTATTCAGCACAACCCAGTCTTAGTGATCTTTTGCTTTAGAGGGTCATTGTAGACATGATGTACTGAGGAAGTGCAGGTTACAGAGGGAATGTTGTAGAAGGCTCTGCTTTGACTCCCGAGGGGCATCAAGGGCATGCCCTGTGGATGTCAGGAGCACCCAGGATATTCCCAACTAATTTCTCGTCTAGACCTCCTTGGGAGGCAGCTCGGCTCTGGTGCTGATTGACCCTGAGATCCCTGCGCTCTTGGCATGGACTTTGGTCATGGGCACTCTGTTCTTAGAATGGCAGAATCCCCGTCTCTGCCTGGGGCGGAGTTCTCCCCTTCTACCGTCTAACTGGGACTTCTTTTTTCTTACGCTTTTCCTTGTGGAAATTTCCAAGCATACCCAAGAGACAAGAGCGCGGTGAACCTCTCCGGACCCATCCTCCAGCTTCCAAACTTGCCAACACCTTGCCAGTCTGGTTTCATTTTTGGAGAGGAGGGGAGCATGGGTAGCTGGAGGTTTTAAAAGCACCTCCCAGACACCATATCCCTTGACACATACCTACTTCAGTATATGTCTCTCACAGATAAGGACCCTGCCATTCTCAAACCCAACAACGTTAACAGGAAACCCTGCACAGTCCATGATAGGACTTCTTAAGGGAACTGGTTACATCTCCTTTCCCCACTTCTAAGGGACATTTGCAAATAAAAACATACAAATGAAAAAAGAAAGAGGAACCCTGCCCCAGATGATCCCCACCGTGGTAAGTGGCCCCTGATGAACCCGCACTTACGTGCGGCTGTTCTGATAGTTTGTGAACTGTTGCGGTTCAAGTAAAATTCGTACGCCGTCATGTTCGGCACACAACTGTGCTCCGTGTCTGTGTCACTTAAGAGTTGTTTTTCTGCCCCTTTCTAGAATACAGGTCAGCCACGTGCTAAATGACACCCATATGAAATTCTCTCTACCGTCAAGCCGAAAAGAAATGAAGGATGTGTGTATCCAATTCGACGGCGGGAACTGTACATCTGTGGGACCCTTGTCATATATTGCTCTGCCTCACTGCTCCCTCATATATCCTGCCACCACCTGGATCAGGTGCTTTCTAGACTCCTGTCTTTCTGTCAGTGTGTTTAAAGGGGCCATGTGCGTAAAGATCATGGGTTTTCCACAAATAAATACAGAAATAATAGTCCTATCTAAATTCCTCTCCCAGAATTCCCCTTAGGATTTATTCCTAGAAACCAAACATATTCCTGACCAGCAGATTGCTTCCTACTGTCACCGTGAATACTGGGAGCACGTCCTGCTTTACTCTGAGCTGTGGCTGCCAGGAAACTCACGGCTAAAACGTTTGCTCGCACTCTGGTTTCTCTTCAGGTTGTATGATCTTTTGCCCTTCACAATGGTCTTTGAATTGTGGTATCCATTCTTAGCCTACCTTCCTGATACAAAGGTACCACGCCTCGCTCCTGCCCATGACACTGAGCTTCTCTCTTCCATCTTTCATTTCATAATGGTTTGGGTACACTGTTTCGAATTATTTGAGGAGATATCGGGAGCTACCGAAATGAAAAGCAGTACCTACATTTCGAAGATACTCCCTAAGAGAGATTGACATTCTAAAATAAACTCTTCCAGATGACTCCTATATATTAAAAACGTAAAATAGGGGCGCCTGGGTGGCGCAGTCGGTTAAGCGTCCGACTTCAGCCAGGTCACGATCTCGCGGTCCGTGAGTTCGAGCCCCGCGTCGGGCTCTGTGCTGACAGCTCAGAGCCTGGAGCCTGTTTCCGATTCTGTGTCTCCCTCTCTCTCTGCCCCTCCCCCGTTCATGCTCTGTCTCTCTCTGTCCCAAAAATAAATAAACGTTGAAAAAAAAAATTTAAAAAAAAAAAAAACGTAAAATAAAAACAGTCCTCTGCCTCGTTGAATTTTAAATTCACATTCAGATTTGGAATACGACCCTGACGATAGTTTTCATAATAAGATATTTCACCAACACAGCATGAAACTAGTTTTCAAAGTACTGTCGAGATGAAACTATACATAAACTTTTTTTTTTTTTTTTAAAGAAAGAAAAAGCGCAGGAGAAAAACACTTCTCGTATAGTATTGTTACTTAAGATTAAGTCAGAAGTGGATGTCGGGGTTGGTTTCTTCTGAGGCCTGTTCTCTTGGCTTGTGGAGACATGGTCACCTCCTTGTACCGTCACATGGTTTTCCCTCTGTGACTGTCTGTGTCCTAATCTCTTTTTTTTTTTTTTTTAATTTTTTTTTTCAACGTTTATTTATTTTTGGGACAGAGAGAGACAGAGCATGAACGGGGGAGGGGCAGAGAGAGAGGGAGACACAGAATGGGAAACAGGCTCCAGGCTCTGAGCCATCAGCCCAGAGCCTGACGCGGGGCTCGAACTCCCGGACCGCGAGATCGTGACCTGGCTGAAGTCGGACGCTTAACCGACTGCGCCACCCAGGCGCCCCCTAATCTCTTTTTATAAGGTCACCAGTCAGATTATTGGATTAGGGCCCACCCCCGTGATCTCATTTGATCTTAATTACCTCTCGAAAGAACCTATCTCCACATGCGGCCCCATTCCAAGGGACTAGGGGGTCAGGACGTCAACACTTGTGCCTCTGACCATGGCACGAGAAAGATGGAAATTCCCCAACCAAGCCTCTAGCATTGCACTCCCTGCTCTGGGTCTAAATCCTTCCTATCAGTCAAAGCGAGCCTTGAGGTGACAGTCCCCACGTGCCTCGTGTGGTGTATCTAGCAGTTCAGTTAATCCTCACCGAAGGAATAGCCCCATTTAGCAGATGGGGGAACCGAGCATAGAGCATTCAAACAACCTGCCTGGGCTCCCAGGCCGTCTGGGTCCAGGCTGCGGTGCTCTGAACCACCAGTGTTCTGCTTTGCCATAAAATCAGGCTTCCTTACTATTTTTTAATTGAGGTATAGTTGACATAGAACAGTAGCTTCAGATGCAAACATAGTGATTGTGTGAGGCTTCTTAATGTCCAGTCACCTGTGATATTCTGTGCCTGCGTCTCTGAGGTCTGCCTGGCCAAGAATGTGGCTCGGCAGTCTGGCCATTGGCAGAGCACGTTTTCTAGTAACGACGACAGGCTGGCATGAGACCAGCTCGACCCTTCCCCCTACTGCCTTGTGACTGGAGGTTCAGGGCTTAATGTCTTCCTTCTGCCCTACACAAATTGGCCTGCCCAGGCTCACCTCCCGGTCTTGTCATCCTGGGCCCGGCTGGCGAACAGAGCTGACCTTCCCAGGCTCCTGTCCCCTGGAATGACCTACATGAATGGGGGTGTGAGGGCAGCCGGAGCTGGGGACAGCTGTTTATTTCACATCTAATGACCACTTTGCTTATATGTGATTATGTGCTGAGAATATGTGAAATCATTTGGCTTGGTTTTGGAGAGAGGGAACGTAGCTGTTATTTATATGGTCTACCAAGTGGGAATTTATAGTTTTAATGTCATTTATAATTTTACCTTGTCCAAAATGTTCCCTATCTCCCTAAATAAAGTATAATTGGTAGGTTGGGAGTTTGATTTTGAAAATTGTTAGATTGAAGGATCTTAATATAGATTAAACAGCAATCAAACAAAATTCTGTTTAGTGAAACCTTTTCAAGGTACAGCCGATGATCTGATTAGATGTGGCAACATGATATAATAAGGCTCAAAATTCTGTTAAAGAATTTGGGCATTTTCCTAGAATTAAAACCAGATCTGACCTGAATTTTTATATTTATGTATCTTGAAAACTACGCATTTGTGGTCAGTGTCATTAAAAGATGTCTATAATCGTCCTGCATTTGAAATTAAAATGTATTACTTGGCTCTAAATATAACTGGGTTTAATGTGTGAATAAAATGATAGATTTGCTCATAAATGCAAAATTCCTGTATGTTTACTACGAAACTCCTATTGTTGCTTTTTTCTTTGCAGTGGTGGTCAAAATATAACCATCCTGGGCAGAAATTTTGACGTAATTGACAACTTAATCATTTCACATGAGTTAAAAGGAAACATAAATGTAAGTCTTCAGCTACCTTGTAATAATAGTAATTTTCAGGGATGATTTTGTTTTCATCACACTAACATCTACTGGGAAATATCTTTTATTTCTGTGCCTTTGTGATACTACAAGCTTTTTCCTGTTGGATGGTATACACCATCTGGGCCATAATGGAAATAATAAGACCCTCTCCTTGTGGTTGAGTATTTCCAATTGTGGCACAGAGGAGAGAGGAATGAGCCTGGGAGGACAAGGCCTTCCATTTCCTCCACATGGGCTTTGCAGGGAGGCACTTTAACACGACCACGTTTAGGACTGTGTGTGACCATGCCTTGTGAGGGGTGAAGGCGAGATATCTAGAAGAATAGCATTTTTGTGCCGACGTGGTGGCGGGGTTCCCATCGTACTGAGAAAGCTGTGGTTCGGAGGCCAAGTGACCTGCGTGAGCCCCCAGAAATCTTGTCATGTACTCCTGCTCCTGCCATGGTCTGGTTTGGTCCCGTTCCTTCTGACCTCGCCTCCTCTGACTTTGCATTTCCCCACACAGGGGGTCTGGTCTCTGGCCCTTGTCCGGTTCTCACACGGCCACAAGTCACACACGGGCCTCATCACACAAAATGATAGATTTCTCAGATCTAGGTTGGGGCCTCTGAGTGTACTTCTAATTTACTTCTCAGATGTTCTCCCCACTCTCTCTCCCCCTTTCTCTCCTTCCTTAATGAGACATGTGAAGGTAGCAGCCTCTCCTGCCTGACCACTTCCTGCCACAGCTGGAAGGTCTGCCCACGGCCACAGACCTGGCCCTGTTTGAGACCAGTATGGGTTCAGGCCTAGGTGCAGATGGCCTTCCCAAGTCTTCCTTACGTCCCTGTCAGACACGCATCCACGTCCTGACATAGCCAGAGCCAGTTCCGGGCCTTGCCTCGTATCTGATTCCGGGCCACGTCTCCGTGACGTGGACACACGCACCATTTTTTGTTTCATAATATTGCCAGAAGTGTGAACAACAGATCTAGGGCTGGAATTTGGAGAGGGGTTCAAGGGGAAGGGGGTTTTGTTTGTCCAGATCTTTGCATCAGATCTTCCCACCTATGGCCTCGTCCTACCCTCTCTTTTCTTTTCTTTTTTATTTTTATTTTTATTTTTTTTCAACGTTTATTTATTTTTCGCACAGAGAGAGACAGAGCATGAACGGGGGAGGGGCAGAGAGAGAGGGAGACACAGAATCGGAAACAGGCTCCAGGCTCTGAGCCATCAGCCCAGAGCCTGACGCGGGGCTCGAACTCCCGGACCGCGAGATCGTGACCTGGCTGAAGTCGGACGCTTAACCGACTGCGCCACCCAGGCGCCCCCTACCCTCTCTTTTCAACTGCAATATTAGAAAGTAAATAACAAACAGGAAAGCTCGTCACCTAGCAAATTTTTTTTCACAAGTTTTATTGCCCCCTTTTCTTAAGATTTGATTTTTAAGTCCTCTCTACACCTAACGTGGGGTCGAACTCACAACCCTGAGATCAGGAGTTGCATGATTAATGGACTGAGCCAGCCAAGCGGCCTTTATTGCTCTTCCTTATTTTTTTTTTTTTATAAATGTTTACTTATTTATTTTGAGAGAGAGAGAGAATGTGAACTGGGGGAGGGGGCAGAGAGAGAGAATCCCAAGCAGGCTCTGCACTGTCAGCACAGAGCCCGACGCAGGGCTCGAACCCATGACCCAAGAGACCATGACCTGAGCTGAAATAAAGAGTTGGACGCTCCACTGACTGAACCAACCAGGCGCCCCATATTATTGTTCTTCTTTAAAACCTTTACCAATCTCTTTTCCAGCAACTTTCTCTGCCCGTCTCTCTGCACACCTAAAAATGACCATATTTATGTTTTGTATAAATAAACCTGTAAAGCAGGCCACACTTTCTGCGTTGTTTCCAGTCTTCATGCTCTGCATTTTCATGGGGGGGTCACGTTGTCCCTTTTGCTTTTCTTTTTCCCTACTTCTCATTAGATCTGCAAAGCCTTTGCCTCCTTGCGGCCAGTGATATCTGCTAAGTGTCGCTGAAGGCTCCTCCACAAGGAGCGATGCAGTCGGTAGTGTACATGGCCTCACCGGAGGACGGTCCCCTCCCTGCCCACATTTCACAACACGCCTTGAGGGCTCGCAGTGCGCACAGACCCTTTGGTGCAAAGTCTTCCTCTTTCTCTAGCCTCCTTCTTCCTGTGCACCCTTTTTCCATTGCATAACCTCCTGGCTGCTTTCATTATCACTAGTAATGTCCACAGTGATAGGAGCAAGCATTCGTTGAGTACCTACTGTGTGCCAGGCACTATTCTAAGCATGTTTGCACATGTAATCTCCTTTAATTTAACCCCCATTTCGTTTAACAGGCCCTCATCTCATTTGATTTGATTTTGGGTTAATTCAGCCCTGTGAAGGGGGGGAGGTGGTATCACTGTCCCCATTTCGTAGATGAGACATTGGAAGCACAAAGCCATTCAGTTGTCTGGGTCGCCTCTCTCCTAAATCCTAGGGCTAGGACTCAGTGACAAAGTTGTTAAACTGCTCTTTTCTCCTCCTTCAGGTCTCCGAATATTGTATGGCGACTTCCTGCAGATTTTCAGCCCCCAGCTTCAAGGGTTCGAAAGCGCGGGCCAATGTCACCGTGAAGCTGAGAGTCCAGGAGACCTACTTGGACTGTGGGAGCTTGCAGTATCTTGAGGACCCCAGGTTCACAGGGTGTCGGGTCGAACCCGAGGGGGACACAGAATTGGAAGTGAAAATTCAAGTATGTTTCTCACTTACTCGGGTGGGATGTGCCCCCTGCCCTTCGCGACTGGCAAGGTGTGCTCGTGTCTGTGGGTTCCCTCGTGCGCCCTGATTTCTCCATCTCCTCTTTGCTCTTCCCAGAAAGAAAATGATGACTTCAACATCTCCAAGACAGACATTGAAATCACCCTCTTCCATGGGGAAAATAAGCAATTAAATTGCAGTTTCGAAAATATTACTAGAAATCAAGATCTCACCATCATCCTTTGCAAAATTAAAGGCATCACGAACGCCAACAGCATTGACACCTCTTCCAAGAAAGTCCGTGTGAGTCATCTGCCAGCCCTACCTATTGGTCTTACCTCAGTTGGGGCAGTTCCTTGGCTAAACGGAAGCGAGAGTGGAATCTGCCGTGGATCTTTAGATCTTCACTTTAAATGGCAGATAAACAAAGCTTGTATTGCGAGCACAAGCATAATTCCTACAAAATAGCTGGCAGAATCCATCCATGTGCCTATTGGAATGTCAAAGCATCGAACACACCATTGTCTATAATACTAATGAGTCTTGATAGCTTTTGTTCTAGCCATGCATTCGGACTGTAGCATCTGCAGGCGGAATCTCTAGACCACTGACGAATGAGCTGTCATTCTTTCCCCAAATGTGGCAGTGACATGTCTTAGCAGATTCCCAGCATACTCAAAGCAGCATTAGATTCTGATGGAGACCAGATAATCTATGTGTCGTGGGCCACTTCCTCCACCACAAAGGCACACTTGCAATTCATCTCTCCCCGACATGTTTGAGGGTCCCATCACGGTTATATTTATGTCCCACAATAAAGATGTGAGACCCTTGGGAGAGGAAACATATTAGAAGTCTGTCTTTATGGTGTTCATGCCATATGAGGCTCTTCACAGTCTATACCAAAAAAAAAAAAAAATGCTTTATGACCTGTAGTCATAAATATTGAATAAAGGTCAAGGAAAAAGAACATCAGACTGGAAGCCAAAAAAAAAAAAAAAAAAAAAAAAAAAGATGTGTTCATGTTCCAGCTGCACCAGCTAATAGCTGTGTGGCCTTGGGTAGGTCAGTTGGCTTTGCTGAGCCTCCCTTTGTCCATGTGTATGGTAAAGAGGGTAGTAGTTATTATAAATCAAGAGCACCAACTGAGATTACAAGTGCTCCCACATGTCACATTGGTTGAGAAGAACGGTGCTAGTATTCTTTGTTGATGAGATGGTTCCAGAGTGCCTATACTGAGATGGGGACACAGCAGAGAAGAAAACAGACCCCAAAATTCTGTCTTTGTGGACATTACCTGAAGAGTCATGTAGTGAAGGAAATAATTTAAAAATGTGTTAGGTGGTGGTGATCACCATTGGGAAAAATGAAGCAGCGGGCAGTGATGCAAGTTTTACAATGGTGGGCAGAGAAGGTCTCTCTGGAAAGATAACATTTGAGTAAGGACCTCAAGGAGGAGAGAGAATGAGCCATGGGTTCTCTGGGGTGTGGAGGGTTCTAGATAGATGTAACTGCAAGCTGCAAAGGTCTTGAGTCTGGAGTCTGCCTGGTGCATTTGAGGAACTACGAGGAGGCCAGTGTGGCTAGAGCAGACTGAGCAAGGGGAATATTCCAGAAGGCTGGAGAGTTAATGGAGGGAGCAGGAAGAGGTAAAAGATGATTAGGACCTTGTGGGCCATAGCAAGGGCTTGGTCTTGAGCTCTGGGAAGCCACTGGAGAGTTTTGAGCAGGACTGCCGTGAGCCTACTTAAATGATAAAGTGCATTTAGTCTTCGTGACAAACTTACGAAGAGACAACCCTACATCTCATTTTAAAGATGAGGAAAGTAAGGATCGGATGGTTAAGTTAAACCCCTATGGCAAAGAGGACTAAATTCTAAAATCTCCAGGTGTAGTCCAGTGTACCTCAACTGACATATCTGGAAACTGAGGCACAGTGAATGTTCTCAATGTGCTCAAGATCACATAGTTAATCTGCCCGAGGTGGGACTTGAATTCATATATCCTACCTAGCTCGTCACCTCTTTTTGCATCTTGGGGAAAATGATTTGGAGGAAAAAGGGTGTATATAAATATGGCACCCAACTCAACTGAGTCTAATGACACTCTGTCTCATCAGGTCAAACTGGGAAACTTAGAGCTCTATGTTGAGCAGGAAACAGTTCCCACCACTTGGTATTTCCTGATTGTGCTTCCCGTCTTGCTCGTGATTGTCATTTTTGGTAAGTGTCCTGTTTGATTTTGTCAGAGAAATTACTCCCTGAGGCGTCTCATCAGGCGGCAGACTCTCAGCTTTCAGGGGCTGTTTGCTTCAATTAAGTATTAATGGATGAAAACCCAAATCACAACTTTGGGAAAAGAATAATAGGTACATGTTGAGGGCTTTCTAGACATTTTTTTAGTATGCCTTATTAATACAAAGCTGGATTACGAAGATGGTATCTTGGTGCTCGAGAAATATAGTCCACTTCACTTCCCCAATATTGTGAACTGTGATGATGAATGGCCCATTTACGTTATTCCTTCAGAATTGCTCAGGCATTCTGGACTTTCAAGATGTAGTCATCTCCTCCTGCCTCTCACCTCACCAAACACCAGCCCCTGCTCCCACCCCAGCTCTGCGTTTCCTGGTGTGTTAGGAGTGTGGTCTGTACTGGGGCACCTGGGTAGCTCAGTCAGTTAAGTGTCCGACTCTTGATTTTGGCTCAGGTTATGATATCACAGTTCTTGAGTTCGAGCCCCACGTCAGGCTCCACACTGATAGTATGGAGCCTGCTTGGTAGTCTTTCTCCCTCTCTCTCTCTGCCCCTCCCCGACTCGCTCTCTATATCTCTCTCAAAATAATAAAAATAAACTTAAATTTAGAAGTGTGATCCGCACCATCTATTCAAGTGTCCCAAGGCTCATCCAAGCACAGAGATCCATGGTGGTTGCTCACTGGCCGAATCTGGTTGCTCACTGGCTGCCAGTCTGTTTTGTTTGTTTAAAATTAGGTGAGTCACCTATGTTGTGCACCTGAAACCATTGTCCTTGTATGCCAGCTATACTTCAACTTAAAAAAAATAATTAAATGATTCACATTTTTTAAACAGTCTTTTGAAAATTTGAAAGACCCGGATCATTGGGTCTCCACTTGTCCATAGCTCCAGTTGCTGGAGCTGAGTAGTAGCTACACCTTGAGAGAGGGCATGTGGTCACTGGGGTTTTGCCAGTCTCGCCACCTGGGCCACGTGACTCATCTGTGTACCTGGTCCCTGTAGTCGTGTAGTGTGTGGCCTGGTTCTGAGCTGCTTTTCGTCTAAAATCTGTGTCCTCTTGTCCTTCTTAGAAACAGAACTCTCCTCCACCGACTAAGCACCGCGCACTCCTTGATTTAACACACGCATTGCCTTTCTGACACCTTCTGTTAATAGTTGCCAATGTTTCCTTCCATGCACTCCTTCATTCCTTCATCCATCCCTCCGTCCATTTACCTTGTGTTTACTGAGCACCCACTGCGCAAGTCTCTGGAGCTGGAGAGAATGAGTTAAGTCCTGGCCCTTTCTCCCAGCTGGTTCTGAGTCCAGTGAGGGAAGGACTGCCGTGTGTGATGAACTCACCCAATGGAATGAACTCATTTTGCAAAGACCCTATTTTGCCCTGTTGATCATTTCAGCTATTTTCTTATGCTTCGCCCCCAGTTGTCCACCCCTATTATATATCGGGAATCCAGAATTGGGCTTGATATTTTAATAAGGTCCTGGCTGGTACTCGCTTCAAGTAAGAAGAATACTTCTAAATGCTGAGCTCTATTTGAGACTCCGCCAGTGTGAAGCAGCAGTAGATAGAACAGTCTCACCATAGAGTCACCTCCGCTTGGTGACTTACTAGAAACCTCTGATCTCTTCCTGTGCTCTTGTGACTCATCACTCCTCTCAGTTTGTTGTAGAGATTGTTTATGCTCTTGACAGTGAAGGGGGCTCAGTTTGACACATGGCTTTTGGCTTCATCAGCATCTGCAAAGCCCTTTAAAACTCTCATCCCCTTCCACGGGGCTCCTGGGTGGCTCAGTTGGTTAAGTGTCCAACTTTGGCTCGGGTCATGATCTCACAGCTTGTGAGTTCAAGCCCCAAATTGGGCTCTGGGCGGACAGCTCAGAGCCTGGAGCCTGCTTCGGCTTCTGTGTCCCCCTCACTCTCTGTCCCTCCCCCACTCACGCTCTCTCTCTCTCAAAAATGAATGAACATTAAAAAATTAAAAAAAAAGAACTCTCATCTCCTTCTTACCGTGATTCCTGGGCACCATGTGTCACCAGCAGCTGGAACAAATGTGAAGCTAACAAATATCTTAGCTCATTGGGCACATTGTTAGTGAGAACACGAAGCACACCCGGCTGAGGCCTGCCACCTGCAAAACCTCTCCACTGTGGCTTCCCCTGGAGGTGTCAGCCATGAAATTCCCACTGCTTGATGGATGTGGCTGCCTCACTCCCTGAGCCAGCGTTGCCCAAAATGTGGCCTGGGGAGCTGTAACCCCAAGTCACAGTCCTAGAAAAAGGGGTTCCGTCGTCACATAAATTTGGAAATCACTGCGAGCCCCATCCTTATTTTGAAGATACACAATGCATGTTATGATTGACGCTGTTGACTTTGTGGAGAACTGTATTGAGTTTTGTTTCCTCCTGCATCACTCACATCGACTGGTAGTGGGATCCTTTTATCATGAAGTTTCTGTTAAAGGAGGAAACCCTTTCCAGAATAAGGGTGTAGCCGACAGTTGTTGGGTATTGTTTTTAAAATACAACTCCTGAATGCTTTCTGTGAGTTACTCCTTATAATCCTGTCAACGTCACAATGAGGCCGGCACTTTGACAGATGAGGCAGCCAGCCACAGAGATGCTAAGGAACTTACCAGAGGTCACACAGCTCATAATTGGTAGAGCAGGGACGTGGACTGAGCACCAAACCTGTTCAGTGCGCTTCTCTGCAGCACAGTTAGAAACCAGATGAAATGGGGAAAGAAGCAATGTCCCAGATCCAAGGGCCCATTGCGGACGGCTCACCATGTCACCCAATTTGATCTATGCAAGTTTGACTTATATAGCTCGCCGTCAATCTGTGGTTTCCTTCTACAATTGCAGCTCCACTTTATTTCTCCAGGGATGTTTAGAAACATTAAAAAAAAAAAAAAAGAATGGAACAATATACGTGGCCTATGGCTGTAGGGAAACTTGGCTCGTTTCATTACTTTTCAGCCAGCTGGGATCTTTGGTTACAAGTGAAGGTTATTTGATTTAGTTTTTACTATTAAGGTGGGTAGTTTTGTGTTTTCCTGCTGCATTTTAGTATCTTCCTCCTCAGAGTGACCCCTTGCTGGGAATGTTCCTTTTGATAAATTCCATCTCTTAAATGCTATTCTTTCTCTCTCTTCCTGTCTCTCTCTCTCTCTCAAAGAAATGTCAAGGTTGGTTTGGTTTTCCTGTTTGTTTTTTGAGTTAACATGTCAATCTGATGCTGGATGTCTGTCTCCTCAGCGGCCGTGGGGGTGACCAGACACAAATCAAAGGAGCTGAGTCGCAAACAGAGCCAACAGTTGGAGCTCCTGGAGAGCGAGCTCCGGAAGGAGATACGTGACGGTAGGCTCCAAAATTTTATTTGTAGAAAAACAAGCCTTTTTTTTAATCATTTTTTTCTTTTTTACCCTTAAATGGAGCTGGCCACAGTAATGAGAACTGTTTGTATAATAGAAGACATCTGAACAGCAGGGTCTAGGCCTGGCTTTGTGTTTTATTTCAGCTCTGCTCTGCAGCCAACCAAGTAATTATCTATTGTTTCGTCTTTAATGAAAACCAAGGTCATACTCCGTGTTAGACAAAACAGCAGAAGATCTTATCCATTGTTTGTTGAGTTAAAATATTGCTCTTGGGATTCTGTTTTGCAGGCTTTGCTGAGCTGCAGATGGATAAATTGGATGTGGTTGATAGTTTTGGAACTGTTCCCTTCCTTGACTACAAACATTTTGCTCTGAGAACTTTCTTCCCCGAGGTAAAAGAGCATTGATCATATTCCTAAGGTTGAGTCTTGAATAATAATGAAGGTGCTTGTTGCTATTGTCAAAATGGGTGTTTGCTTCCAAGGCAGCTGTAGATAACGTGCTTGGTACAAAATAATGGCTCAAGTTTGAGCAGAGCAGGGAGCAGGACAATTATTAATTGGATTGATGAGGATATAAAGCAGTGATGGGTCACTGACAATTATTCTTTGTCCAGTAACAAAAACCTAGGAGGGACAGAAGTTCAGAGTGATGATTTTTGCTTTATTTTACTACCCGTTTAGAGCTGAATTTGTAGCTGGGAAGCCCGCTAGTTTATTTAAAAATCAATAAATTGTGGGCTGGCCAATTTGTTGTGTTTATCTGCATGACTTCTATTGCAGCTACTAGATTATTCACTATTACTTCTCAATTGGAAATGAAAAGAACTATGGGCCGAGAGGGAGGGAAGTCGACATGTGTAGAATTTGAGTTGATAGCAGCCATTTTTAGCAATGTCGAGTTTTTATGGTTCTCTTCAACAGTTGTTCTTTGGCTGATCAGTCCGTATCATCCTCATTTAGTAGAAATAGTTGCACGAAATGATTGATTAATCCGTTCTGGGACTCCAAGGAGTAGTCTACTTTAACCCTTTGGGTTTTCAGTCTCACTCTGTTCTAACGCCTCCATCTTGTCCCCCACTCACTCAGCCTTCCTCCTTCACACTCCCAAGTCTTGGGTGAGGTACACTCATCTGCCTGCCATCACCTCCACATCCTGATGCCCCCACTTCACCACGTTGCCCTTTTTTGTCCAGAACTGGTGACCACAGAGGGGCCCAACCTCTGGAACATCAACACAGACGATCATGTTTAACTCTAGATTTCTAAACAAAGCCAGCCCAGAGCTTATATCACCTTACCAGAGCTTCTCATCTACATTTGGCCAGAAGCCTAGAGTTCAGAAGCTCAGACACATGCAGTAAGCAATTTCCAGTTTCTCTATAATTCTAGAAGCAGACACCATGATATGTGATGCTGTGTCTCAAGGTTGGGATACCTCCATAAAACACCCACCATATTTTTTTTTTGGTCCAAGCCTTACTATTGTAAATCAAGAAGGCTATAAATAAGACCTCAGTTTTTTGTGCTTGTACAATATATTTTTTAAACTTCTCCTCCAGGAGTACCAGGCACCCAGGCTTGCATTTGCCACCTCATCCATCCATTTCTATGGCAGAACACCACCTAGGGAGGGGGGTTCAATTCCCTGAATCAGGATGACTATGCAGGACATCACCAGTCCTATTCGCCAGCTATCTGAGATCCCCATTAAGAATTTAATAGCAATAAAATAACAGAGATTTCTACCATCAGCACGAGGATTGTGTGGGCTTTTACAGTTAATGATTGCTCTTGAGTGCTGAAGGGAGTAAAACTGTGACCTGAAAAAGAAATTGCCCTGTCTTCTAAAGTCGGTAATCAAGAGCAAGATAAGTGATGAATGCAAAAGACACTGTTGCAAATTGACTGTTTTGGAGGGTGGGTGGGGAATCCCAGGAACAATGCTGTATTATTTTAGAAGAGAGATACAGCTGACCCTTGAACAACACGGGTTTGAAGTGCACGGGTCTACTGATACATGGATTTTTTTTCAGTAAAACAGTACAATCTCATAAATGTATTTTCTCTTCCCTGTGGTTTTCTTTTATAGCTTTTTTTAAATTTTTTATTAAAACCTTCTTTAAAAAAAAAATTTTTTTTTTTAACATTTATTTATTTTTGAGACAGAGAGAGAGCATGAATGGGGGAGGGTCAGAGAGAGGGAGACACAGAATCCGAAACAGGCTCCAGGCTCTGAGCTGTCAGCACAGAGCCCGATGCGGGGCTTGAACTCACAGACCGTGAGATCATGACCTGAGCCGAAGTCGGACGCTTAACTGACTGAGCCACCCAGGCGCCCCTTTTTATACCTTTTTTTTTAAAGTTTATTTGAGAGAGCATGTGAACACACATGAGTAGAAGAGGGGCAGAGAGGTAGAATCCCAAGCAGGCTCCATGCTGTCGGCATGGAGCTCCACATGGGGCTTGATCTCACAAAGTGTGAGATCATGCCCTGAGCTGAAGTCAAGAGTCATACACTTAACCATCTGAGCCAACTAGGTGCCCCCCTTCCCTATGATTTTCTTAATATTTTCTTTTCTCTAGCTTATTTTATTATAAGAATATAGTTACAATACAAAAAAACATATAAACTGTGTTAATCAATGGGTTATGTTATTGGTAAGGCTTCTTGTCCACCAGAAGGGGTCCACCCCTTGTGGACTATTAGTATTTAGGTTTGGGGAAAAAGTCATATGCAGATTTTCGACTGTGCAGAGGATCAACGCCCCTAACCTCCTCATTGTTAAAGGGCCAACTGTAGTTGCAAGAAGCCAAACTGATTTAACTCAGGGTTATGTATAATCTTGAATGGCAGTTGGGAAAGACATGAAAGCCAAAGTCAGAAGGAGAGGACCCAGAAAAAACAAGGATAACTATCAGAACCCTATAAAGACCCAAGTTACAATTGAATTTATAATAAAAGGTATAGAGAACCAGAAGACCATAGTCTTTGATCACAGTCTTTGAACCAGTTGAAATATATTCTAGGCTGCAGATAAGTCCTGTGTCAATTAGGCCCTTTACAGATCTATCCAGGAGCCACATCCTCTAGGCCTGGAGGTTGGGTGTTGGATGAAAAACGTGAGTGGTTAACACCTAACAGACAACAGTAGGCAAAACCACAGGAAATTGTTCACAGAGGCCAAGGTATTACCTGGTTCTGTGCCCTGCCCTTTGGTTTTTGGCTTTTTAAAGCCTTTGTTTTCGTTCTATTGACTGGTTTGTTTTGCTGAAAATAGGAGAAGAAATAAGAGTGAGCAGTGCACCCTACCTCCTAGAAGAGGGAAATTCAAATGAAGAGAGGAAGGAACCTTAGAATACAGGGAGCCATCATGGCATTTCCCTAGTTAAGGTCAGGAATCAATCTGTTTAAACTGTCCATATAAAGTTGGTTCAGCAGAAAAATGTTAGGAACTAGAAAATGCAAACCCAAGGTCTGATTTTTCTGCATATTACTAGAGGAGAGTATGACCAAAATAGTTTGAGGTCTTCTGCTTAGGCTAACAAATTTGAAACTATAAAGCAAAAATCCTCTGCAGAAGAAATTTACTTTAATGAGGTATAAAAATAGCCTAAAGTTTCAAATATTACCCCTAAAAAAGAGGAAGAGAAAAACCTGAATATTCAAGTTTATATTTTCATTCTGTTGACTCATTTGAAGTGTTACTCGGCATGCTTTTAAAATTTAATCATTTAATTCCAATCAGATTTATGACACATTAAAAAAGGAAACTCAAATTTAAAATTTCACATCCAGGAGCCACACAGCATAGCACACAAAAATAATTGTAGAAACCAGCAGAACAGTAGCCTTGCGGTCTAGTTTGCCATAAATTAGTGACAAAAACAATAAAAACAGCTGCCATAGAGAACTTACCGTGCACCCATTCGTTTTGTTTTCACCCTAAGCCTAGGAGGTGGGAATCAGGAGTGTCCCCATTTTGCAGATGAGGAAAGTCAGACACAGAGAAGTTACATAACTTGCCCAAAGTCAAGTGACCAGTAGGTGAAAAAACCAGGACAGGAGCCCAAGTAATTTGGCTCCACATCCTAGCTTTTAACCACCCCACTCAAGCCCTCTCCAGTAACACTGTACATTGAGACAGTAGATACGACTAAGCTGAGACTTGTAAAAACTTACCGAGACGACTCCATATTTATCCTTAGAAGGTAAATTGCTTGAGGAGTGGTCTGCACGTTTGCACAATCTTCTTTACCACTTCTTTCACTTTCGAGTCAGTTCTTTTAAAGTGTGAGATGCCTTCCTCTACCAAAAATGGGACTGATGCAATAATCATTCTTCGTCTTAGAGGCTTCCAGAATCCACTGGTGCTTCTGGAGAGCTCAATAATTATTTATTATGTATCAGAGGATGTACAATGAACCTAAGCCCAGAGGCTCTTCAGATTAGCAACAAGTGTCTCTATTAAAACAGACTTGGGTATTATAGCAAAAATACACTATTCATTTCCTTTGGATGTTATGAATAATAAAAGTGTCTCCTTCCTCTCAGTCAGGTGGCTTCACACACATCTTCACTGAAGATATGCATGTAAGTCTATAAGTTTTCATCTTTAGCCCATGATTGCCTTTCATCATGTCCTCTTCCTCCTCCTCATCCCCATTATTGAATTTTTGTGAGTTTTTTGGAATCATGAATTCAATATTAAATAACCTATCATTTTGGGAAACCCATTGTGGATCTATCTTCTAACTTTAATAAGTTTATATATTCATATCATATCATATCATATCATATCATATCCATTTGTTTTTTCCAGAACAGAGATGCCAGTGATAAGAATGAAAGTCTCACAGCCTTGGATGCCCTCATTTGTAATAAAAGTTTCCTTGTTACTGTCATCCACACCCTTGAAAAACAGAAGAACTTTTCAGTGAAGGACAGGTATTGGTCAATTTATTTATATTTTGAAAGTCATTAAGTAGGGGAAATAAAAACTCTTGAGCCCCTTGTTTTATTTCCAAACCACAACCTGAACTCGGTATCTTGAAAATGTGGATTTACCTATAGAGGCTGTCTGATCGAAGGGTCATGAAGCCCTGATTGCTCCATTTCAGATATCACACAACCTCAACGCAAATTCTGTTTTGAAAGACACACACACACATATACTCCTCCCACCAAAACAAACAAACAAAAACCCTGAAAAACCCAACACCAAGAAAAAAACATGAGTCCTGAATCAAAAAAGCAGAAGTGTTATTTTCTGTTTCTGAAAACACCTGAAAATTTGGGAAAGACGTTCATTTCTTGTTTACCACTTTAATTTAAAAGTTTAAGTGCTAGAAACACATAAGAAGTCCTGGAATTAACATTGGTGCCTGGTTTTTATGGATTGAGGACAAAGGTGGTTGACCTAAGACATTATAAGTGCCCACAGGACAGCACCCCATCGCCCTTTGGCTTCTCTAGAAGACACCATCAGTGTCAAGCCCAGCCGCAGCTAATAGTTAACCTCATCAACCAAGGCTCTTTTTTTATGTGCTTCTTTGTCATCTGTATACCTTCTTTTTTTTTCTTCCAATTTTATTGAAATGTAATTGACATACAGCACTGTATAAGTTTAAGCTGTGCAGCATAATGATCTGACTTACATGTATTGCAAAATGATAACCACAATTAAGTTTAGTTCGGATCCATCATCTCGTACAGATACCAAAAATGTGGGGGCGGATGAACTTTTAGGATTTACTCTCTTAGAATTTTCAAACATACCATACAGCAGAGTAGCTGTAGTCATCGCGTGGTACGTGACATCCCTAAGCATTTACTTCTCTTATAACTGGAAGTTTAGACCTTTTGTCCACCTCCCTCCAATTGCCCCTTTGTCCCCCACCTCTGGTAACCACAAATCTTTTTCCGTGAGCTTGGTTCTTTTTCTTTCTTTTTTTTAGATTCCACATGTAAGTGAAGTCACATAGTATTTGTCTTTGATTTTTTCATTGAGCGTAATGCCCTCAAGGTCCATCCATGTTTTCACAATGGCAAGATTTCATTCTCTTGTATGGCTGAACTGTATTCGGGGTTGGGGGGGGGGGGGTTTTGTGGGGGGGGGGGGGGGTACGCAAATATACCGCATTTTCTTTATCCATTCATGTGCTGATGGACAGTTGTTTCAACGTCTTGAGTATTGTAACCAGAGCTCTATTTTTAAACAGGTGTCTGTTTGCCTCCTTCCTGACCATTGCCCTGCAAACCAAGCTGGTCTACCTAACCAGCATCCTGGAGGTGCTGACCAGGGACTTGATGGAACAGTCTAGTAACATGCAGCCTAAACTCATGCTGAGACGCACAGAGTCTGTGGTTGAAAAACTCCTCACAAACTGGATGTCGGTCTGCCTTTCTGGTTTTCTGCGGGTAAGTGTCCTATCCCTTGGCCGGTCAGAGGTAAGACAATAGGTGGTTATTTTTAGCAGATGCTAATGCCTTTGCCAGGGTAAGTCCTGAACACTCCATGGTGTCAGCATTTAACCTCTTTGAGACTTGGTCCTTGGCAGGAGCAAGTGGAGGGGAAAATAAGAATTGTTTTTGCTGTAATCTGTGTAAATGTGACTCATTTAGAATTTCCTCAGGTAAAACTTTTTTTTTCTCTTTGAAACAATTTCACTGTAGTAAAAACAATTAACATGAGACCTATCCTCTTACCAGATTTTTAAGTGTGTAAAACAGCGTTGTTATCAGTAGGCACGATGTCGTGCCACAGATTCCTAGAACTTATTTGTCTCGTGTAACTGCAATTTTATACCCATTGGCTTTGGGTATAAATCACACCGCTAATTAACAACCAGGGCCCAGGCGGTCTAGTTAAGAGAAGAGACTGAGGGGACAGAATATTTCAAATGCTGAAGCGAGCACGTGACTCGAAGGGCCTCTGAAGCATCTTGGAAATACCCGTTTACCTACTAATACAGGAAGCTAATTACACTCCATTCTAACCAGTCCTTCCACACGATTCTGTTTGTTTAGCAAGTCTCCAAAAGCCGCCCGCCCCCTGAGTTCCAGTTGGAGTTACTGTCTGAATGTGGTTGTAGCCTGATTGAGTCTTAACATCCTTTTGTGTTTTTTTTGTTTTTTTTGTTTTTTTTTGTTTTTTTTTTAAACGTTTTTATTTATTTTTTTTGGGGGGGGACAGAGAGAGACAGAGCATGAACGGGGGAGGGGCAGAGAGAGAGGGAGACACAGAATCGGAAACAGGCTCCAGGCTCTGAGCCATCAGCCCAGAGCCCGACGCGGGGCTCGAACTCACGGACCGCGAGATCGTGACCTGGCTGAAGTCGGACGCTTAACCGACTGCGCCACCCAGGCGCCCCTTAACATCCTTTTGAATGCAAAGTTTGTGCAGACTCCAGTGGGTCAGAGCATGGGTCCTGGAGCCCGCCTCCCGGTCTGCATCTGGACTCCCGTCACTTACTAAACGAGCCTTCCGGACCTGTCTCGGCCTTGATTTTATAACCTATAGAATTGGAGGAAGAGTAGTTTAGGGCTGTTCTGAAGCCTGGATGAGAAAATGCATGTAATTGCTTGTCACCAAGTAAGCACTCCATAAATGTTGGCTGTTATTATAAAATATTAATAGGAAAAGAAGAGTGTTCTGTTGAACCCAATCTTCGTTCAGCCCTCTGAGGCCCCTGTACAGAAGATTCTTAACCTTCTTTAATTTCACCAGCCATCCAGATTCCAGCAAAACTGCATAATTGTGTATTTGTAGCTAGTTCCAAAATCTAATTAAACTTTGAATAAGATACACTGTTATGCCACAGGTTTTAACAGTGCTACTTAAGTTTAGATCCAAAAGCAGCACTTTAAATAGACTGTGCTTAGTTTAATGTTTAATGCAATCTTACAAGTAGATGCACAACGTTTTTTTCTTGTTTTTTTTTCTTTTTTTAACCGATGCCTTCCTCTCCCAAGGCGCTACCCATTTATTAAGATTAATGAAATCTGCCGCCTTTTCTATTTACTTGGTATAAATCATCATACGCTTTGGGGAGGTGTTGAGCAGTTACTTCTGGGGTGAATGTTTTTGCTTTCGACCATCTTAGCCTCAGCCACAACCACATCTAGACAGAGGCGGCTGGCCCCACACCTGGGTCCTGGGTCTTAGTCTTAAAAGGCAGGCTCCTGCCCCACCACTGAATCACAGGCCCTGGGGGTGGTTTCCAAGCTTCTCCAAGTCATTGCCTGCGCCTTACATTTGAGAATCCTGCGGTAGTAGAAAGAGCCCTGGAGTGGGAGTCTTGGGTAGAAGCAGCAGGTTTGGGCTCTAAATTCATGTCAGCCCCAGTTAGCTGTGCGTCTCTGGGAATGGTACGTCTCACCTGAGCGACTGTTTTCTGTCCACTCCGTAGGGGGGCATGGTCACTGGTTTTAAGTTTCTTTCCAGCCCTCTCTCCTGGGATCTGAGCCCTCAAGTGCCGGTTGGAGCCTTGTTTTTGCTCCCCTGGGGCCTTAAAGAGGTGAGGGTGTTCCAAAAATCTGGGCGCTAAGCCCAAACGGCTCCCTTGAGCAGAGGATTCTGGGTCAAGAATTTGCAGTGCTCATTCAAGAGTATGTCGAGCACTTGAGACGGTGAGGGCCGTGCGCGCACCAGGAGGAAGTGGCAGTGAGCTAGTCAGTGCGGCTTTCATTCTCAGTGGAATAATTCCCTGTGCTGCAGAGGGTCTGACGTCCCACATCAGAAGCCCAAGGGGGTGGGGGACTCTGACAGCCTTGGTCCTTCCACCCTGCCCCACACCCTGTTGCCCGGATGCCACTGGCTCTGTGACCCCCCCGGTGACTTCCTCCTCTCCACTTCCAGGGCTCCGTGAGGGAAGTATTCCTAATAACGGCCATTTATTGGGTGTTCCAGACATCATGCTAAGAGTTTTGCTTTCTTTTTCTCATGGCATCCTCTCATTTAACCCTGTGAGAGGAGTATCTTGATGACCATTTTGCACATGAGGGCATTGGGGCACACAGAATGGACGTGGCTCTCCTCGGACCCCACAGCTGGTTTTGGGAAAGCACCAGGGTTTGAGAGCTCTTCGCCGCCCCGCTTACTGCTTCCCCAGTGAGGCGGGTACCGCAGGCTTACGGGAGGATTTAAGGATAGGAGGAGATCACAGGCATGAAAGCCTCTGGCTCAGCCAGGGCCAGAGTCTGGTCTCACAAAGAAAAGGAAGGTGAAGGGGCCGAGCTTGGTTCCCATCACAGGAGTGGTTCTGGAAGGTGCACTCCCCCACAGCCGGCTTTAACCCTGGGGAGCTGTGTTCTCTGGTCCCATAAGACACCTAAGCCCCCAGCAATTGTGACTAACTTAGAACTTGTGTCCGATAGTGACGGAGAGGGGGCGCCTGGGTGGCTCCGTTGGTTAAGCGTCCAACTCTTGATTTCAGCTCAGGTCACCGTCTCGCGGTCCGTAGGATCGAGCCCCATGACGGGCTCTGCGCTGACAGTACGGAGTCTGCTTGGAATTCTGTCTCTGCCCCTCCCCCACGCTCTCTCCCTCCCTTCCCTCTCTCTCAAAATAAATGCATTTTTAAGGTGATTTTATTAAAGCACGGGGATGGGACCCATGGGCAGGAAAGGCTGCCAATAAACACACATTTTTAAAAAATAGTGCCAGACCTCATAGTTTTCTAAGCCAGATACACGTCAGAATCCCCTGGGAAGGTGTTAAAACCACAGAGGCCCAGGCCTCACCTCCGGAAATTCTGGATCTGTAGGCCTACAGTAGGGTCCGGGCATCTGAGTTTTTTACACGAGCCCCAAGGAATTCTGGTGACGATTACCCAGGTTTAGAACCCTGGGTGTGGATAACAGCGTAAGGCAAAATATTACTTACCTCCATCTAGCTGCACTCTGGAGAATTCTGGGGAACTCCTGACTCCAAAGCCATGGAGTCCATAGCTGCCCTCCCACCCCGCTCCAGCCCCGCTGAGCCCACCTGACCCCTAACCGCAGCCTCTGTGGGCACATCCAGCCCACAAGGCTCGTAAGGACACTCACCCCTGTCTCTGATGTGTGCTGGAGGGAAAAAGAGAAGTGAAAGTTCTAAGTTTGCAGCCAGGACATTACCCAAGGGGACCGAGGGCAAGAGGAGAGAGCAGCGTTGTTGCGAACCACGAATGAGATAAAGGAAGTTTCCCAGAAGAATTTAAATGTCAGGTGCTAGTCCCCGCTCTCTCCCCACCTGGGAAAGTTTTGAACATTCCAACTGTGTCCTCCACTGAGGAAGAGACTCCAGGACATGTCAGCAGGGAAGAGAAGCATGATAAAGGGAAGCCAGTGGAATGGAGGGTGGCAGAAGGGGACCAAAGGAAACCCTGGGACTGGGGAGGGCACATGTTTTTGCAGGGAGGGTAAAGCATGGGATGGGCAGGCTGGGGGAGGGGGTGGCGGGGTGAGATCCCAAGAATCTTGAAAGAGGTCTTTGTTTACCTGTTCAGGGGAGAGCAGGGGAGAGACCCAGTGGAATTTCTCCTTTTCAAGCCGGGCTGTGACACTGAACGGTAAACGGGTGCTTCGAGCCTTAGCCACTTGGCTGGTATCCTCATCACCAAGGCAGTTTGACTTCCAGGTTCCTGGCTCTTCCTCTCCCACGTTTGGTTACTGTCTGTTGATTGTAGACCTTGATTGTTTAGCAAATATGCTACTGAGGACCGGGGCTGCATGCTCTGTGAGGCTGAAATGGAAGAACACACCAGCCTCCCACTTGAGCCGCTCAGAGCCCACGCAAGCACAGTGTGGCTGCAAAGTGGAGGCATTTCAGTCCCCCTGAGGGTGGCAGGTAGCCCCTGGTGTAGGCACAGATGCACACGGCAGAAGTTGGGAGCAAGAAGCAATCGGGATGGGCTGAATTTGGGAGGAAGGCCTTAGAGCTATGGTGTCGGCTCTGGCCCAGGGAAGGGAGTTAGGGTACACGAGTGGCCCCACACCAGCAAAGGCAAAGGGTGCCGGTACATGTCCCACCCGCAGCTCTGCAAACCACAGGGTGCTGGCCGGCACCAGGGGAGAAGGGAGGAAGGCTACGGATTGTGATAACTGAAGGCCACTTCCTTCATGAGAAGCTCTTAACACCAAAAAGTACCCTCTTGGCAAACGTACAAAATGTTCTGACATTTATTCTGGTTACCAGAGCTAATTATCGTGTGTGCGTTCTAATGCCGTTTATTTTTGGTTTGCTCAGAAGGGCGATTCAATAAGAATGTAAACAAAGCTTAGGCCTCTGTATCTCCTATAGGCATTAGCCAATATGAGCATCCGTCTGCCATATAGAAGCTTAAACGTCATAGAACCATCCTCTGAGAACTTCGTGCTGCTGTTGACTGTAAATTCTGGGTGTGTGTGTGTGTGTGTGGGTGTGTGTGTGTCTGTGCCTGCATGTGTGGGGAGAGGAGGCGCTTCCTGAGTTTTGCACCCAATCCTGACTGAAGCAGTGTGTATTTTCTTGGGAGTCTCGTGTGGATTGTTAGAAGACACCGCCTCCTGTCTCCTGTCGCACTGCCATAAACTGAAACTTTAACTCTTTGGAAGAAAGTACAGTGGGTTCTGCAGACCGCTAACTGTCGCCTTTGTGTCTCTTCCCAGGAGACGGTTGGAGAGCCATTCTATTTGCTGGTAACGACCTTGAACCAGAAAATAAACAAGGGTCCCGTGGATGTGATCACTTGCAAAGCCCTGTACACCCTCAACGAAGACTGGCTGCTGTGGCAGGTTCCAGAATTCAGTACTGTGGTATGTTGGTGGTGAAGCCTTCCTTCCAGACTCGGAAAGAAGCCTGGCTGGGAGTTGGATGGTGGGGTGGGGGGTAGGGAGGGGGTGGGGTCACTTAAAATGAAGCAGTATCATTCCTACTGTGGGAGGCCTCAGACGATGAGTTAATTAAAAACAGTAGTTGATAAACTATTAACACGTGTTCACATAATAGATTTTAATTACTGGGATGGGGGTGGGGAGACTTGTAATGATGCCTGGGGTGCTCATCAATTTCCAAAGATTTTAATATCAGGATAGCTTATAGCTTTCAGCGTCGTCAAAGGAAATGCAAAGTGCTCCCTATTCAGCACTTATAATTGCAATCAGAATTTCTCAAACGGCTCTGCTCTGGAAGACAATGTGTGAAGATGTATTTCAACCAAATTGAGGCCGTCTTATTTTAGAACGATAACACAAGACAAATTCCACTGTGTTCCCCATGCAACATGACACCCTTACTTTATTTTCATGGATTAGTTACAAATGTTTGGTGTCATGCACTTAATGTTCTGTGATCTCATAGATATTTTTAGAGGAACGCTGTAAGTCACTCCAGGAAGATGACTGCCTGGCTGCTGGAAGGTTTCACCCAGTGGAGAACTTCCTTTTCGCCCATCCCTACCCCCCACCACCCTCTTCTCTTCCCTTCCTAAAGGAAGAGAGACCGATTTCCTGCGCGCTCACAGATTTTAGAGAAAGGGCCAAGCCCGGCAAATACCTCCGAAATTACTTAGGCATTTTCTGCTCGTGGAGACTGGGGAAAGAGATCGCCGTCATTTGGTTTTGATCTTCAGCTTCATGGAGACTCTGGGCTTCTTCACAATCTCGTTAGTGGAGGAGGAGGAGAAAATGATGGTGGGGTTTTGGTATTACTCAGTCAGGGGGCTGAGTCTCCTGTGGCTTAGCTCTGGACGGTGAGAACCGTGGTATCATCCTGGAAGAATTCCTTCCCTAATTGGAGAAGGCACCACGTCGCTGTGGGCTGTGTTATGGTTACATCCTCTGGTGGGAGAATAGTCCACAGATCGGCTGCTTCGAGTTCTAGGTCACTGCCCCATGCAGCTTACCCTGCCCTGAAGGCACCACGCCCAACTGCCATCCACAAGGCAGGAGGCTTGAGCAGAAAGTCAACATTTCTCAGTGTTCTGATTTCCGTTACTACAACTGTCTGTAGCCAAGAGGCGAGGGGCAGTGGCTCTCAGATTTTAACATGCATCAGAATCCACTAGACAGTTCATCAAGCACCAGTTGCAAGGCAGCACCCCAGAGTTTCTAATTCAGTAGGTCTGCGGAGGGCCTGGGATTTTGCATTTTTAAAGCGCTCCCTGCAGAAGCAGCTGGTCCCGGACCCCCCAGGAGAACTGCTGATATAGTGATGAAGAGGCACACGCTGTATCCTGCCTCTGCCCCTGCGTGACTCGGGGCAAGTTTCCAAAGCTCCCTATGCCTCAGTCTCCTCAGTGGAGATGACAATCATGGTGCCTGCCTGTTTCATGGGGTGTCGCAAGGGTGCAGAGTCAGTGTTCTGTAAAGCACTTAGGACACGGACTGCTGTGTGCGGGCCGTGTAAATCTGTATTAAATTTAATTCACCCCTCCCCGGGCACTTGTTAGAAACGCAGATCCAGATAGGCCGATGCCTGGGCCTCCCCTCAGGACTGATTAAATCAGAACTGCTGGGGACAAAGCCCAGGCACGGATAGACTTTTTTTTCAACACTCCAGATAATTCTAATGTACATCCTGCTCAGAGAGGGCAGGGTGTTTTGGAGAACAAAAACTTTGTTTGCATCAGGGCCTGTCAACACCTTCCCCTATGACTGTTTGAAGACGGACCCAGGGCCTCGGTCCTACCCCCAGGGATGTTCATGCTTTCACTTTGAAACATTTTCCTGGCCCCACGGATTCCCAAAGAGAAAGGATTCCCAAAGAGAAATATCTGTGAGCGTGTATAGGTTGGGGGAAGTGTAGCACTGATTTAGTTTCATGAAAGCATGAACCCCCAGCAGGAAGGAGAGGGAAGGAGAGGACCCAGCTGGGAGTGGGGAAGGAGTCAAATGCCCGAAGCAACTTTGGAGGTTTGGGTCCTTTCTAATGTTTTACATGGAAACACTTTTTCCGCCTTTCATTTTGAAACGTTATTTATTTCACAGTCAATTAAGACCATGTGTTTCGGATTTGTTAACTCTCAACTCTTCATCCAAATGTTTCTTGATGTTGAAGGGATTCATGTTAATTCTTGGATTCTCTTTTCCTTTATAGCCCCTGGGGCGAAGGCTAATGGGAAATTATGAATTTAGAAATCCAGATAGATCTTTCTTTTCAAATGCAGATTTGCCAGTAGATGGGAACTGGAAAAGGGGTAGACCGCTCGTTTCCAGGGGCCTTGCCTTTAAAAATGATTTTTACTCCCTTGTATTGTACCTGCCCCAACCTGTTTCATGGTGGATGGTTATATTAGAAGCTCTGGAGAAGGCACATGATCTGGGCTATGCTTGTGTGACAAAATGTTGGCAGAAGGTCAATATAAAAATTTCAGGTTTTTCATTTCCTTTCAGGCAAGTTCCCCCAGCCTTAACCATCGTATTATAATTTTCTTCCTTCCTCCCTCCTCCTCCCTCCCTCCCTCTCTACTCACCTTCCTCCCTCTTCCCTCCCTCTCCCCTCCCTCTCCTCCCTCTCCTTCCTCTCCTCCCTCTCTTTCTTACCTCCCTCCTGACTGCCCCCCCACCCCGTCATGTACACCCAGTGGTTTGAGATCTTGATTTTCTAAATTTGCCTGAGGTGGTTTATGTAATTGAAAACCAGGGTATGCTGAACAAACTCGATTCTGTGTGTGTGTGTGTGTGTGTGTGTGTGTGTGTGTGTGTGTGTGTAAATTCTTTCAAGGAAAGAAAAGTCAGAGAAAAAAACAAGAGCAGCCACACGAGCAACTTGAAATGACAGAGCCTGGTGCCACGACAGGGACACATTTAAAAGGGGCCCCCCAAACTCCCGTTTGGCTAAGTGCTCAGAAACACAGCACCTCATGTAACAACCCGAGAGCTAGGTTTCACACCTCTAAGATTAGGATGTGTTCTCCCCGAGGTCTGGGGTGTTTTCTAGAACACAAAGACATCCTGCCAATTTCTCATATGTGAAATCATTCTACTGACAAATGGGCTCTGGGAGGCAATTCTTTGCTCACTGCAAAAATTCCTCTGTCTTTGCTCAAAAAGCCCCATATGGCCATACTTACTCGGGTATCACGGGAAACATCCTTCTCTATATAGGCATTGCAGGCTGGCGTTCGATGAAGAGGCTGCCCCACACACGGTCACCCCCGTGAATGCCAGCGTCGAGCCGGGTTTGCGCACATGCAAACTTCCTCTAGTATCAGGGGATTCAGGTTTGACAGCTGGAAGAGGAATAAGCTTATTGCTCCGTGGTTCTTCCTTCCCCCTTTACAACGTTTTAGGCGTGTTCAATTTGCTGCTGGAGAACCTCGGGCCCACCCTGAGATTGTGGGCTGTGCTGTGTCCGTGTCGAGAGAGTGATTTCAGAGCAGATTCCCCTGAAACTTTGGGAGCGCGAAGGAAGGCATGAAGACTTCAGTTCTAGGAAAGTGCACCACATGGGAGAAAGGACATTTGCTTCACTTTCAAGAGGAGATGAGAAAACCCAATAACTCGTAGCAAAGTGTGCTGAATTAGCAGGAGAAGGTTGACTTGTAATCAAAGTTAAGCGAGAAATGGTTTTTTGAACTCTTAAACCCAGGAAATGAGCCTGCCAATCTGCTGTATCTGAGAGATAGCATCTTGGCACCCTGGGAAACAGTGCTCCGACAAACATATTATTGCCCTCGTCCTCATATCTATGAGAACGTCTTTAAGATTATTAGAAATTCTTAGAAAAAGTACAGATACATGTCTATAGAAATCTTAATGCCTCCACTACGGTCTATTGAAGACTTATGCCAGCCTGCACCAGTCTGCCTTTTTGAACCCAGTAGTTACCATTTTGGGGACAGTCATGTTTAATAAAATATCTCATATGTAACAGAGTCCCGGCTATCTCTAGCGAGAGTTTCACGTCTACATGCTTCCTTTAACACGTTGGCTCTCCCCACCACTCCCTAACTCCTTGTGTTCCATTAGTTTGTCCTTTCAGAAGATCCATTATCCCCATAATTAAACAACCCACTGTCCCGATTAAGTCATTCTGTGTTACTTCAATTACATCCCATTGTTCATTAAATCCTGATGTTTGCACTTCAGCAATCTTGTTTTTAATACTCCTAGCATTTGTGGAGAAACAGTGAAGTTAATTAACAATTCTTGGGCTTTTTTTTTTTTCCCCTTTTGCTCTCTACCATAGTGCAAATCATTTCCATTATGACTTGCAATAATACCGAAACCATTACTAACTTCGTAGTTACTGTTCTGAGCTTCCTGATCAAAGAAGTGAAACCATTTTTTATAATCATTTTAGGTAAGTCATTCCCCAGTTGATGGCAAGAAGTGGAAAATGAAAAACAAGCGTTAAATGAGTGCTTTAAATGACTTCCCTCTTCATACCCTTTCTTCTCACACCCATAATCTTGGGATTAGAAAATAATTTAGTTACCTAAATACAAAAGTATTTAATTTTCTTCTTTATGGCTCAAATGTGACTCTGCGTTGTTAAGGATCCTTATTTATACTTGTACTCCTCAGGGAACGGTCACGTTTATAGCAAATCATGGTGAAGATAAAAGGCATTTTTTTCAGTATGTCTTTTTTTGACATCGGCAAAGTCAGCATTCCGTTTGAAGTTACCATTGTCTAGCGCAGGGATCAGCAAACAAGAGCCTGTGGGCCAAATGTGACCCTGCTGTCTGTCGTTATAAATAAAGTTTTATTGAAACGCAGCCACGCACATTCATTTCCTGTCGTGTGTGTGGCTGTTGTCCTGCCTATAACTGCAGAGTCGGGTAGTTGGCACAGAGACCATATAGGCTGCAAAGTCTTAAATATTTACTGTCTTGGCCTTTTACAGAAAGTTTGCCAGCCCCTAATCTAGGGCTTGACATAACAGAGAAAATAATAGAGAACTGGAATCTGCCTTTCCCCCCCCCTGACCTCCAAAAGCCTGGGTCTCTTTCTTTTTTTTTCTGGGGACACAGCGATGGAAATGCCTCACCAGGATCCATAAATCTGAAACTCGTGGGGTCTTCGCCAAAACACAAACCGTGAAATACTCATATTAAGCCTAAAATACCGAAATCAATCATCTTGGGCTTCATCAGACAGAGTCTTACTCGATTCTGTCGTGAACAAACGTTAGCAAATGCTGGCAAGTACAGAGAAATTTGAGAGAGAAACTTAGATTTGAGGAAATTTTCTCCATTAATTTTTTTCTTCAAGACGGAAAAGGCCTTCCTCCCTCTTTTTCTGTGGGCGGCGGGGGTGGGGTGAGGTGAGGGGTGGTGGTAAAATACCATGATCCCGGAAACTTTGGGCTCTCGGTCTTTGGGGGAAGGAAAATGAGGTAGAGGGGGAGGTAGGGCAGGCAAGAGCAGCACCAGAGGGGGCATCTGGTAGCATGTCTCGGGGCTGCTGACTCCAGCTTAAGAAAAGCCTCAGATCAGAAGCTTTGGAGACTTGCTCTTTTAACTCGTGGCTCACATTTCTTCTACTGGACTTCTGGAAGTAGTTTTCTTCTTTCCTACCACCTCTCCTCTAAACTTCGGTTCGGTGTGGGGCGCCCGGGCGGCTCAGTCGGTTAAACGTCCGGCTTCGGCTCAGGTCGTGATCTCACGGTTTATGAGTTCGAGCCCCAGGTCGGGCTCTGTGCTGACGGCTCGGAGCCTGGAGCCCGCTTGGGATTCTGGGTCTCCCTCTCTCTCTGCCCCTCCCCTGCTTGTGCTCTCTCCAAAGTAAATATTAAAAAAAAAAAAAAAAAGAATACATAAAATTCAGTTTGGTGTAAGAACCAGACTTTTCTCTTGACCTTCATTTGGCTCTCAAATGAAATTAGATATTTTATAGTTTTATTTAATGAAAGCCATTATTGGCCTAAGCCCTGTTATGATAAAGTATTTTTTTAAACGCATTTTTTAAAAAATTACCTTCTAGGTATTATAAGGTATCATACAAGGATGTGGCAACATCCCTCCTTGTGAGCCAGGAATGTGGGTGAGGACTTAATGAGGTAGCTGGATCATCCTTTCCCTGCCAAAGTATGCAAACAGCGTGGGGAAATGCCTCTTCCCAGGCCTTCGATTCATCTTCCCAGCCCCCTGCAACCTTATTTTTTCTATCTCCTTGGTACCTTAACCAACCAGGGTGTGTGAAGGAACGGTGGGTAAAGCCACCCGTGAAACACGAATGTGCTGGTCTGTCTAGGTGCTGTGTACCTTAGCGCCCGAGGTGTTATGTCGCACGGTGCCCGACAGGCGGGGCTTAGGGTCTGACAGTCTTGGGGGTGAATCCGAGCTCGGTCACTTTACTAACAGGCTGTGTGACCTTGGGCAAGTCACCGGACCTCTGTAAACCGTTTCTTCATCTATTAACAGGTGATCATGAAACCTAGCTTTGTATGTTTGTTTTGAGGTCCGAAAAGAGCATGCGATGTCTAGCCATCATACCTCAGAGCAGTTCCCGTCATTTATTTGTAAGAGTTTTCCTGTCTGAGCCGTTTCTCTTGTCGATCGTAAGGTCTGCAGAGCACAGTGTCCTCTCACCATTCTTTCTGGTTGGCCACTCATTGTCGATGGGTGACGGTTTTTGGATTAGCTGCGCTACGGGCAAGGTGACCGCTGATCCCTCTGTCTGTGTGTTTAGAATCTATAGCAGACGACATCCCGCCAGACAGATGTGAACGGAAGACCACAATGATACATCTGAACAACTGACTACCTAAAGGCGAGGGAGGGGTGTGGTCAGGGCTGGCGGTTCGCGACCTGCTTACAAAAGGACGGGGTCCTTCCGTTCTGGTCCTTTCTCTGGGTTCTGGGCCCATGCATCTTCCAAATACCCTTGCCCTTCTAACAGCCCTTCTTGGTGATAGGCACGTTGCTGAATCCATCAGAATGCAATTCTGCTGCAGGAAACAGAGAGCCAAGCCACCCGGGGCTTAAGCAACAGAGAAGTTTACTTCTGTCCCTCAAGAAGTTCTGGGGTGCACAGTCTGGTGCTGGTGGGTGCCTCTGCTCTGGGACGTCCTCACAGACCCAGGCTCCCGTCTCTCATCCGCAGCCCACCTCATGGTCTAAAGTGTTGGCTCACCCACGCCCAGCCTTCTGCCACGTTCCAGCCAGCAGGACAGAAGTAGGGCTGTAGAAAAGGGGACAAGTGGCCACCAGCCGTCTTTTAAGGAAGCTTCCCAGAGGCTGTCACATTGTACATCTGCTTAATCTCATTGGGCAGAACATAGTCACCCGGCCACGCCCGGCTGTGGCAGAGGCCCGGAAAGGTCATTTCTCCTCTGCGTGGACGTGAGCTCCATACAAATGCCTGGAAAGTGGTACCTTTCACCAGCCCGTGGCGTCCTGCAGGTTGAGTGGGCTCCATGGGGCCCCATGCCAAGCCGAGGAGGTTGAGCCTCCTCTGCTGGACTGTCTGTCCAGCCTGTATGCCCTGAGAGCATCTATCGAGATCTTCAGGCACATTGGGACTGCCCCTCGACATTTATCACCTTGACTGGTGGCCTTTTGGCTTTGCAGTTAAGAGAATGGTCGTGTCCTAGTGATGACCCCCAGCAGCTCTGAGATTCTGGACACATTTCTGAACCTCTCTCTCTCTCTCTCTCTCTCTCTGTTTCTTCATCTGCTAAGTGAAGCTAATAACGGTGTCCACTTCACTAAGCAGTTATTAAATGAACAGAGCAGGATTAAATGAATTAGCAAAGCGTTTACGACAGCTCCTGATAGTAAATGGTAAGTGTTCAACATGCTACATGTGAGCGCCGAGGACGATGGTTAGAAACCCGGAACGGTATTCTCTTCTTCAGCTTTTGTTTCCATAAATAGTAACGGAACCCCTCAGATGGCAGGTGGTGGTTTTGGAAAGGCAAACACAGTTCTTCAAGTCCTCCACCCTCCATTCTACCAAAAGGAAGTGGGACTCTTCTTCTCGACTTCCTGACCTCGTAGCCTGACTAGAAGATTGAAGCTTGCTCCTGGCCAGTCTAGTTAGAATCGAAGCCCAGTATGTCACGGTGCAGGGGCCTCCTCATGTACCGCTGCACAGGCAGCTCCTTTCCAGACTCAGTTCAAATGCCCCTTCCTCCACGCAGTCTTCACTGATTTCTCACCCTTTGACAAAGCTCCTCCAAGCTAGAGGTAACCTCTCTCTGGACCCCCCAAAGCACTCCGCCCATACCTACTGTTTTCTACATGGTAGTAGAATTCATTATGTGTATCTCACAATTGTTCTCTTCGTCTTTACATACTTCCCAGTCAGGATCAGTGCCAGGCTCTACTTTGTATCCTCTGGAATGCCCTGAACACCATGTCCAGATGCAAAGTAGGTGAGGGTGACTGAGCAGATTTAGCAACCTCAGTATCAACAAAGTGAGCTCTGTCAGGCTGGGTACGTTCAGCTGTAAGTAAGAGAAAATCCGAATAAAGGTGCTTGAAATAGTAAGGACGTGGAGTTGCATTCTAGAGCAGAAAGTCAGGAGGTGAGCAGCCTCAAGCCCGGGCCATCGACCCATCAGAGTCACCATCTTTGGGCTCCTTTTGTGCCTCCTTCCTAGTCACAAAATAGCTGCCACAGCTCCAAGCACTGCTCTCCCCTTTTGTGAGAGTAGAAACCCTTTCCCTTTATATCTCACTGGCCGAAACTGGGTTGCATGATAAGACACCACCAACCATATCCGTTGTCCTAGCTTTGTTGACACATTTATGCCAAAGAAATAGGGAAAGCCAGAGCTGTTCAGGGACAGATTTCTGGAGAAAAGACCAGTGTAGATTTTAGAGCCCTTTAGCCTTCTGTGGGTATTGAAAACTAATGGTCATCCCATAGATTTGGACCATGCTTAGTTTACAAAACATTTTCATATTTTGAGGGCACCTGGTGGCTCAGTCGGTTAAGTGTCTGACTTCCACTCAGGTCATGATCTTGCCGTTAGTGGATTCCATGCTGACAGCCCAGAGCCTGGAGCCTGCTTTGGATTCTCTCTCTCTCTCTCTCTCTCTCTCTTTCTCTCTCTCTCTCTCTCTGCCCCTCCCCTGTTGTGCTCTCTTTCTCTCAAAGATAAACATTAAAAAAATTTTTTTTTTATTTTATTTTGAAGGCAGGATCGCTAAAGGTTTGAGTGCCTGCTTCTGCCATGTTCCTGCTGGGTGATTTGGTGCAATTTCCTAGCCTCTCTGGGCCTCAATCTGTCATCTGTAAAATGGGAATAATAGTAGAATCTATGAGATAAGGTTTCTGTGTGCTTGGCACACAGGAAGCACTCCTTAATTTACTATTATTAGGTCACTATTTAGTGACCCTGTCACTCCTCTTAGATAGAAACAATGAGAGTGTTAAGGCTCAGAGAAGCTAGAGGACTTACCCACGCACTCACAGCTGAGTACAAGATCTGATCCAGATGGTCTGATCTTGTGCTCAGGGCCCTCAGCCCTCCTGTGTTTCCTTCTTGAATTCTCTGTCAACACTTACTGCATGTTGCACCTGGTGGCTGAATAGTGTTTCAAAGGTGATGCTTTGGTCTGCCAAACGTCCTGTGAATCATCTGAAAACAAGGACTATGTCTAAGGTCTCTCCTACACCCCAGCCCCTAACACCAAGTAGGGGATAGGGAAGACTCTGGTGAAATGGGTTTGTGAGGGGAGAGATGGCCCTTCCATGGGGGCTCTTTCCTGATGGGGAACAAAGGCCCAGTGTGTGCTGAGCCCAGGGTGGGGTGAATAGGTAGGGCCCACTCTGAGAGCCCCCCGACTATCCTTAGACTTCGGGAAATTGCTGTTGGAGCAGTAAGTGTTAGCAGCATAAAAAATCAATTTGTGTCCGAATTGACGCTCAGAATTCCCTGTGGCCTCTATAAAATACCATTTTACCTTTTTTCCACCCATCTAGCTGTGGAGGCAGTGGCAGATTTACATTATTTTACATCCAGTTAAGGTTGTTTTTGTGTTTGTTTTTTTTTTTTTTTTACCTCCTCTTGGTTATGTTTTTAAGTAGAACATTTATTGCTTTACCTGTAAAGAGGTGTTTTTGTTAAAGACAATAGTGCCCTTTAGGTAGTCACAGAGTGTTATTTCACAAATACCTATAAAACTATTAAACAAGCTGGGATCGCTGGAGCTCTGATTAAAAGGTGCTTTCTAGTTGTCTTTATCTTCGGAAGCCCTGTGAAATGGCTTAACCACCCTTCTTCCCACTGTGAGCAGACCAGCTCGCAGAGAAATAAGGGAAGACACGGGCAGGTCTGCTTAGACTGTAAGGGCAAGGTCGGCATTTACGCCTCCTGAACCCTCAACTGTGTTGGGGATCTAGCTTCGGGCTTTGCTTACTAGCTTGCAATTTTTGCTTAGGACCCAAGACAGGGTTTCTGGAGGCCCAGGGTTCCTACGTGGTGGGCGGGACCAGAAGGCAGGAGAGAGGGCCCAGGTTGGGGGGGAGGGGAGGAAGGACCCTGGAGCTGAGTAGTTCCTGATGCCCACTCCTGGCTCTGCCACTTACGAGCTGTGTCCCCAGAGCAAGTTATTTGACCTCTCTGTGCCTCCATTTCCTCGCTCAAAAACGGGGATCATAACACAGCCCCGTAACCAGGATGTTGGGAAGGTTAAAAGACGCGTGTACTTGGCAGGGTGTCAGTAAGGTGACAGCTGAGAGTGGCCACCAGTAAATGCCACCAGTAAGGTGGCAGGTGCTGAGAAAGGGAGGTGAGGGAGAGGACTCTGGCACGAGGGTGGCCACCCCGGTGGCTTCTAGATTTTCCGCCCCGCACATGCCCTCTACAGCCTTCTCGCTCGGCCAGCATTTCCGGGCAATCTGCCTCCCTTCCTGCCCCCTGGAGCTCCCCGGCCCGGAGGTGCCCTCTGTTCCAGGAAGAAGGAAGCTGCCAGGCGCGTACTCAGGGGTTCAGACCGCACTGCCTTGGTGTTGATCACTTAGTTGGGACTGGAGTGAAGTTTGCCCCGGTGTCACTGCGCGCGGGAGTGTGGGGCAAGGTGTAAAGGCCCTGAGTAGAAGACCTGCCTCTGAGACCACCCCACGGTTGGCAGAGCCCCTTTCCCACGGCCACGGGGCTTCCGCCCTTGTCCCTCCGGAGCGCCCACCAGCCAGACCCTGGTCTCCGTGCCCCGCGGGTAATTCGGTTCGTCAGCACAGGAGCTCCAGGGCAGTTGCCACTGCGACTCCCACTCTGCAGGGGAGCAAACTGAGGCACAAGAGGCGGCCCCTAGAGTGGGTGCTCGGCCACGCTCCGCTTGCAGGCAGCGCGCTCTTTCCGCTGCTGGATACGGAGCGGGTACGGAATCAGAGCCCTGGCCGCCGGGTCTCTTGAGTCTCCGCAGGAAGGCTTGCTCACAGTGGCTATAATAAGACTTCGGATGAGTTGCATGAAATAATAACTTCCCACTTTTACCATCATCATCGTCCTCATCCTCAAACCCTTCCCAGGGGCCCAGCCCTGTGTGGAGCCTTTGATGTGCATCATCCCATGTAATAAACAATGCCGGTACTGTTGTTATACCCCCCCCCCCCCCCCCCCCATTTTATTACCTTTCAACGTTTTTTTAATTTATTGCTTTTAATTTTTATTAATGTTTGTTTCTGAGAGAGAGTGCGAGCGGGAGAGGGGCAGAGAGAGGGAGACACGGAATCCAAAGCAGGCTCCAGGCTCTGAGCTGCCAGTACAGAGCCTGACGCGGGGCTCGAACTCCCGAAGTGAGTTCATACCCTGAGTCTAACCGACTGAGCCACGTAGGTGACCTTACTGTACCCATTTTAAAGTTGAGTGAACCCTAAGGATCCCCATTCTCTCCTTGTGTTTTCATTTAAAAAAAAAAAAACAACAACAACACTTCCATTAGTTAATCATTTTACATTCCCTCATTACAGCCAGGTTCAAAAACATTAAGTAACTGAGCATTTCACACCATACCCTTGATTCTGAGATTACCAAGGTACCTCAGAATCTAAACTGTATGTGATGCTAATGACAAGACGCTCTTCCCTGAATCTGTCCCCCCAAGGAGCTGTAGTAGGTAAACGTTGTTGTGTTAGATGTGTTCGTTTGTTCTCAAAGTAAACCTGAAATTGCTTTTAAATTTGTTTTGAAATACTCCCTCGTTCTGTGTTTTCACACACTCACAAAGCCCTTCCCTTCCCCCATCAGTCTGATTCTGAGGCTTTGCTGCATTAGGAGAATGTGAACTGGCACTGAGATGTAAGCAATGAATGCAAGGGTACTAGTACAGGGTGGGGATCTCAGGGTTTTAATGAGGGCTTGGGAAACTGAAGATCTTGAAAGTGGACGGGGAGATAAATGTTATTGCAATTAATGCTGCATATTGAAAAGTAACCTCTTCAGCATAATCAATACGGGGACCTCCCTGACCTTCCCTGTCACCTGGAACTTCACTTCTGGGACTCTGTGGTACTGTTAATAAAAAAGACAATCGGGGCGCCTGGGGGGCTCAGTCGGTTGAGCGTCCGACTTCGGCTCAGGTCATGATCTTACGGTTCGTGGGTTCGAGCCCCACATCAGGCTCTGTGCTGACCGCTTGCTCAGAGCCTGGAGGCTGCTTCAGACTCTGTGTCTCCTTCTCTCTCTGCCCCTCCCCCACTCACGCTTTGTCTCACTCTGTTTTTCAAAACTACATAAATGTAGTAAAAAAAAAAAAAAAAAAGATAATCACCAGTCTGCCCTCATGTACTGTGGAACCTTTCCAGTTTTGGGGGGTTTTTTGTTTGTTTGTTTGTTTGTGTTTTGTTTTGTTTTGTTTTTGAAGATGAAATTAGAAATCACCACTTCTAGAACATTTATGTGTATATATATTTTACTCCCGGATATATTTATTCAATGCTTGCTCTGTAATGAGAGTTTTAACTTTTCTGTTTTCCTTTCCATTATCCCTGAAAAGAAGGGATTATGGAAAAAAGATTAAAGTAGTACAATGGGACCCAGTGTTTGCTAATGTGCTGTCAGAGGTATTTGTGGGCCTCACCAAGGTTTGTGTCTTTTATGAAAGCCTTTCAGATTGCAATTATCTAATAGACTGGGAAACCTGTTTGTATTCTTGCAGGCATTAAACGTCGTCTTTGAAAAGATCCCAGAAAATGAGAGTGCAGACGTCTGTCGGAATATTTCAGTCAACGTTCTTGATTGTGATACCATAGGCCAAGCCAAAGAAAAGATTTTCCAGGCATTCCTAAGCAAAAATGGCTCTCCTTATGGGCTTCAGCTGAATGAAATCGGTCTTGGTAAGGCAAGGAGGGAGCTGTTCGGACCCAATGCCTGATGAATGTCTCTTCCGCCGGCTCTCTCCCTCCGTCTCTCCCTTTCCCCCCTGCCCACAGCATGCATGCGTCTGTTTGTTGAAACTTACGTGGCCTGGGGCTGTTCCCAGAGGGCATGTCTGGGGGCCAAGAGACTGTACTGCTTTCCCAAGAGCACGTACATGATTTTTTCCTAGGCAGCGTTATCCTTCAAAGATGCTGGAGTTTTGTTTTCGGGGTTGTTTTTTTTTTTTTTTTTTTTTTTACAAAAAGATTATGTTTGTAAATCAGATTCATGAGATTGGTAACCCTGAGACTGAATGGATTCACCTTGCGTCAAGAAGTACAAAAAGGTGTAAACCCCGCGCCCTGTGTGTGTGTTGCATTTCACATTGGCATTTGATTTGTTTGTTGTGTGTCATTAGCGGGTGGCTCAGACTCTGGGTGTTAACTGAAGCACACTGGAAAGGTCATCTTCGTCTCTGCTAATCGCGTCCTGCATTAAGTATATTCTCCATCCTCCCCAACGCGAAGCAGCATCTGCTATGAATTCATTTTCGGGCTCTACTGGTCTACTGCAAAGGAGAACATATGCATGAGCGCTCTAACAGGGCTCCGCTCCACTCAAATGTTCAGCAACATTTTAAAGTTGAGCTCCCCGCAGCCCTCCCAAGAGACTGTCGTGGGATTTTATAGCAGATAACGGGACAGGCAAGAAGAGTAAAATCACAGCAGTGACAGACAGCGTAACAATGTTTATCTCCCCTCAATGTACAGTCGTAGCCTCCACGAAGCAGGCAATTAAAATCACCCCACCTGGCTCTCCAAGCCAAACCTCCTGCTAAAAGGCCATTTAGAAAAGCCTGGAGGCAGGGCCTGGCAAGTTGGGGTGAAACAACGCAAGCGTGCAACTACAGGACTTGGCTTCAGAGAAGGGACCAAGGCACCTCTCTTCTGCCTCTTTTCTGTGTCCTTCTGTTGGGTGGACTGTTGGGCACTTGCAGACCTTTTTCGCTCATTTGGTTAGAGGCCGGGCCAAAGAGGCCGCCCCAGACGGGAAACCATCACCTGACCTGGACTGTCAACTTCCTTCCCTACCTTTGCAAAAGTGTGGCTCTGGCTGCCGAGAGCCGGGCACATGGAGCCAACAAGCGTGGGGAAAACAGTCCAGTGGCCTTAGTCCTGCCAGTGCCGGGTCAGCAGTAGCAACCTCTTGCCGTTCTTGCGTTTGAGCCCATCGGTTCTTCTTGATGCAGGAAAGTAGGGAGCAGAACAAGTCTATTAGAAGCTTCTGATGGGAAATGGGAACACTGCATTCCAGCCGTGTCAGGCTTCTGCATGTGTGATGATCTTGCAAACTACCTCCAAGGCTGGCCCCAGAAAACGAGGGCAAAAGCCTTAGAACCAGCCATAAATTGTATAGAAATCCAATACCGGAAGCAGCTGTGGTTAAGACCGCTTCTAGCAGAGGCTCACAAACTCAGATGCCCGCAGGGGCAGGAACTACCATAAATAGGGGTGTTGGCCCATCTAGGACACTGGGAAATGGCAGGACCCAACTTAACTGGGGGGAAAGACATGCCATCTAAAGGATCGGTGCCGCTTGGCTTCAGCCAGTGACTGCATGCGGGCCTGTGTGGTCAGTGTTATCCGATGATTCCGTTTTTTGTTTTTTTGTTTTTAAAGAGAAATCAGTCCGAATTTTTATGTGCAATCTCCTGCCTTGAATGCTGGTGACTTGGTGCCGAATTGACTTTGAATGTTGGTGCTGAATAAGTAAAACGTTGTGTAGGTTCACACACAAAAATACACATCTGTGGGCCACATTCTAGCTCCAGGGCACAGGTTGGCAATCTCCATAAAACAGTTTGAATGGTGTGGCTTGAGATATTAGCCCACCAATGCACCCCCACCCAAGGACCTACAGAAGATAATTCACAATGCACCTGCTTGGGAACTTGAAAATTTGTTTTGGGAATTTTTTGAAGAGCTTAGTCCCTGTAAGGATGCATTATTTTGTTTCCATTGGCTTTACTTACAGGCTTAGCCTCGGAGTACAAGCTTCAGGGAAAGGTAGTCTTTTTTTCTTTTTTTAAGTTTATTTATTTACTTAGAGTGAATGAGCTAGGAAGAGGTGGGGGTGTAGAGAATCCCAAGCAGGCTCCACATGCAAACACAGAGCCCGATGCAAGGCTTGAACTCATGAACCGTGAGCCGAGATCTTGAGTCAGATGCTTAACCAGTTGAGCCACCCAGGCGTCCCCAGGGAAATGTAGTCCTAAAAGTCAGAGCCCTATACACAAAACAGAAACAAAACTCAGGCTACCAGTCTGGCTCATATATCTCCAAACTTTCAGACACACATTAACCAATTGATCTAAGATTTATTTATTTATAAATAATAATTGCTACCATTACAGAATAGCATTTAAACTTTCTCACTTCAATTTCAAAGGAGAACAAAATGCACTCTTTTTTTTCTTTTCAGAGCTGCAAGTGGGCACACGACAAAAAGAACTTCTGGATATTGACAGTTCATCTGTGATTCTCGAAGATGGAATAACCAAGCTAAATACCATTGGCCACTATGAGGTAAGAGCAAGGCTTAGCCCCCAACATCTCCTTCCCCAGGCCCAATCCTGCCTCGATAGATCATCTCCAGGTAGTACCCCGGCAATTGTTTAAAAAAAAAAATTACGGGACCCCCACCATTTTCTGGCAATTTGCAGATGGCTTGTTTGCAGGTCAGCAGTTTTCTTTAGTTGCTCATTTGGAAGAGCCTGGGCATTACTGTGTCTCGTGGTCAACAGTTCCCCCCCTCCCCAAGGCCTTCGATTTTCATGTGACTGATCAGTCTCCATCCGGCAGTTTGGGTGGGAAACTTCACCTCACAGGTCTCCACGGTGTTCAGAGAGCCACATAACCTTTGTGTGAGGTCCTTTTTTTCTGAAGAAGTCCTACATTTCCTGTTCATTTGCAATATTCAGTAATACATCCTTTTTTTATGTTTATTTTTGAGAGCCAGACAGAGAGAGCGAGAGCAGGGGAAGGGCAGAGAGAGAGGGAGACACAGAATCTGAAGCAGGCTCCAGGCTCTGAGCTGTCAGCATAGAGCCCAATGCGGGGCTCGAACCCACAAACCCATGAGATCATGACCCGAGTCAAAGTCAGATGCTTGACCGACTCAGCCACCCAGGTGTCCCCAGTAATAGCTCCTTTGGCCCCTGACCCACATGCTGGGTGAGTGCCAAGGTGGGTGTGGGGTGCACATGACCTCTCAGAGATCTGAGAAGCTTACATGGCACGAGAGAGAGAGAGAGACAGACAGACAGACAGGAGGCAGGGAAGGTTCTGGAACACACTGAGATGAATACTGGGAGTCATTCAGCAACATTATCCAAATCTTTGGTGAATATCTGCTAGTGCCGGGTTGTACACAAGAGGAAAAAAGACCAAGTTCCTGACTTCAAGGAGCCTACCACCCCCGGGAGGGGATGAAGAAGGGGGAAGACAAGTATGAGGCAACACCTATGGTGTAAGAGTGCTGTGGCTCAGAGCATCAGAGAAAGCTTCCTGGAGAAAGCTGACTAAGCAGAGACCTAAAGAATGAGTACTTTCCCCGTCCGGGATGGGGCACCAGCACACCCCACAGGGAAGGGAGAAGACACATGTTCTTCCACACAAAGACTTGCAGCTGCCTAAAACTTGAGATTGGGGGGGGGGGGGGGTGGGCAGGGAGAGCCAGTAATAGCCAATGTGATGGAGGCCTCACTCTGTGCCAGGTGCTGCCCTCAGCATTGCCCCTTACTCTGGCTTAGTCCGTCCCATGTATAGCAGTCCTATGAGGTAGGTGCTGTTACTAACCCTCTTTATAGATGGTACACTCAGGGACGTTTACCAGCAGCTAGTCAGTGGCAGAGCCAAGATTTGGACTCAGATAGTTGGGTTCTAGGGTCTGTGGCTTAATCAGTACCTGCCAAAGCCTGACTGAGAGGAAGGCAGAGAAGTGGGGAGGGAGGCAAGAAGGGGAGATACGGATTGTACAGCCCTATCAGCTTCCTCAGGAATTGGACTTTTGTCCCAACAATAATCCCAAGAAGCCACGGGAGGATCTTAAGCAGGGGAGATTTGTGTCTCAGACATGCCTGTGGCTGTGTCTGAAGCATGGTTATAAGAGGTACAAAGCTGGAACTAGGGAGACCCTTAGAAGCTGTCACTGGAAGAATTTCAGGTGAGGAATGATGTTGGTCAGAAATGGCATGGTGGCTCTTGAGATGGACACAAGCAGAGGGACTCAGAGATGGGCAGGAGATGGGCACCATAAACCATGCAGGTGGGAGAGTCCCTGGGTGAAGGAGCAGCCAAGATGGCAGGCGGATGCACTGATGCAGTTGGTCTTCCAGAGACAGAGGAAACAGCAGGAGCAGCTTCCCAGGCCACTCGGAGAGTAGGTGCCTCCTGTCTTTCATGCCTGCGAAGTCCCCAGGAAATGTGTTTGCACCGAGAAGGCCTTTGGACCCTGCAGGCTCTCCCCTCTCCAGGGAGGAAGCAGAGACCATTCTTGAGCAGAGCTTGCTGGGCAGTGGCCAGAAACAGAGGACACCTCTTCCTTGGGCTCTTTGGCTAAGTGGTTCTTAGAACTAGTTTGGAAATAGCTTCTTTGGGTGACACCTGGGTGGGCGCCACCGGAGCCTTTGCCGGAGAGCATCCAGTAGAGAGAGCCACAGGGTAGCGACTTGCTTTTGTGCTCACCCTCCCGCAGCTCAGACTTTCCAACCCTGAAGTCATCTTGCCAAGAGCTGTCGGTCTCAGCTTTTGGAACTTGTAAAAATCCCCAGGGGGCTTTCTGAGCGTATGTATGCCTGTGAGCCACACTCAGAGAAGCTGTGCTCCAGAGGGAATTTAATGGATAGGAGGTTAGAGTTAGGGGTGCTGCCTGGCAAGTGTAAGAACTTAGGGGCTTATCAGGGCATCAGTTTGAAGTTCAGGCTTGCAGCCTGGCAGTCACCTTCCCTCCGTGTTGTCTGGGTAGCGAGTTTGTCTCGGCGGGTTTAGAAGGAACACCACCACAGACGCCCTCCTTTGGTGCCCTCCTTTGGCGAGCTAATGTGCTTGTCTTGCTCAGCTGTGCCAGGAGGGCTGGGCCACCCTGATCAGGCTTTTTTGGAGTCCCCTGGCGACCGTGTGGCATGAGGTGGACCACAAAGGAAGGGGGTGTGGCCACTCACTGCCCTTCAGAGGGAAAGGCAGGACGAGCCACTCCAGCAGGGAAAAGGAAGAACCACCATAGCTGTCTGCAAGGCCAGGGGGAGGGCTGTCAGGAGAGATAGAACATCAGTCTTCACTGGAGACATCGGCCGTGCTAGACACCTATCTGCTTAAGGATGATAATGAAATTAATCCGGCCTGTAGTCACTTCCCGTCCAAATGATTTATTGGCTTCATACCCTAGCATTGCCACATGGTGGTAATAAATGACAAGACTAGGACACAAGGGCTTAAAGGATTCTCCTTATGTTTAAAAAGCTAAGCCGTAAGGCAAATAAACTCAGAGAGCTTGAAGGAAACTGGGGAGGTCATCGGCCCTGTGCTCTCCATGCCTGGACCATCTCAAATGCCCTGTTTTTCAAAGACAGTTCAGGAAAAAATTATCCACCACTACCCTCGGCCACCAAACTCTATCCCCAGTTTAGTAGTTCCCCTGCAGATTCAAAATTGGGAGTAATTTGACAGGGGTAGGCTGAAGCTCACTTTTGTGCTTCTGTTAAAAATTTTCTCCTGGAGCTTACGTTTCCCTCCAAAGAGACAAGATGCTAATTACCACTCTTATTTACTAAAGCACCCTAGTTTGAGTCACTGCAAGTACTTGAAAGCAAAAAACTGTATTTCATTTAAAAATAGGGTCTAACTCGGAATTTTAAGTGATTCAGACTCATCTCCCTCCAATTAGCCCAAATTACTTAGGTTTTAAAGTTAATCTTTAGTGACGGCCAGTTCCTCCTACTATCTAAACAAAGTCCCGTTGCTGGAGTGGAAACCTGGTTCTTCTCTCCTGTTCTGTCCTTAGGGCAAACAGAGTGTAGCTGATTTCCTCTGAATGAGATTTACTGTCCGAATATTTGAAGAACAGGTTTCTAGAGGGGATCTGAAGGCACAGCAAAAATATAGCATCTCATGGACCAGATGCAGCCTCCACAGCCCCAAATTGCTGGCAATGCTCTGTCATCTATAGGATGGCATCCTTGCCAACCCTGGGCATCGCCAAGATTGCTTTGCATAGTGATGACAGCACTGTTCATGTGCATAAGCACAGTTCAGGTTCACAACCCTATGATGAAGGTGCTTTTATTACCCTCGTTTTCCATCAGATGAGTGCAGAGGAGGGTGGATTTCTGCTACAGTCTCCTTCGGTCCCGTGCAAACAAGGGGTAAAGCCAGCATCTTTACAAACACATTAAGCCAGAGGCATCTTTATCCCCTATAATTAAATCCTCCCCAAGTGCTTCCTTAACTGGCCATCGCTGAGTGTGCCTTTCCTATTAAGGAAACTGCACTGTGTTTTGGAGCTGATAAGATCAGTTGTGTGTATGTATGGAGAGGTGTCTCTGGGTCCAGGCTGTCTTCCCCTCCCCTGCACCTCCGTGTGACCTTTTGCTGGACGGTGTTATCACACTTACACCCCGCAATAGGGTGGCATCGCATATACAGAACAGGTGTTGTGTCCGGCAGGAAATGCCCTCTATAGACTTCACCTCACATTCTGAACCATGAGGTTCTGAGGGGCAGAAAAGATGTTTAAACCACTGTGATGTTGAAGAACGCTCTCGTAACAGGTGCACGCTAATGCCGCAGTGGTCGTCGCCACCGCTCAAGTTGTCATTCAAATGACATGTAGAGCTCATAGGGATGTTCCAAAGTGTCTGCTAGGTAAAGTCAGCGGTCCGTCCCATCAGGTGTGTCATCCGTGACACTAAAATAAAGGGATTTGACCATCTCTAAAGGTCTCTTGCAGCACGAGTGACTTTAGACATTTATTTATTCATTAAACAAGCACAGAGTGCTTCTTGTATACTGGGCACTGTTCCAGGGGCTCTTACGAATAGCAGCTCCTTTAGTCCTCTGTACAGCCCAGTGAGGTAGATGGATACTATCATTATTCCCATGCTAGGGCACAGGGAGAGGTTCTGCGTAGCTCTTCTCAATGATGCCCCAAGGCCGGAAGCAGATGAAACAGCAATGGCGCTGGAGACATGGCTCTTCTCAAGGCCGGAGAGATAGGCTTGGTTCCAGCTGGGCTTGTAGCCCATGCCTCCAGCCTCTAAGGCAGCCTCGGCTAGGAAGCTGGGCCAAATGATGAAAAATCCTGGTAGTTACTTTCTCTGATGTCATATCCAAAAAGGTAACTTCTCTTAAAATCTTCTGCTGAATCTCATGTCTGTGAGTTTATCAAAATCCTTATTTTTAATTCTACGTCAACATAATTTAAGGCCAGTGTTCCTTGAAGATGACAACAATTGCCTTCTTCAGATAGGAGGCCTCTTGTAGGCACCCAAGAGCTCACCACCCCAGCCCAACAAAAGCAGGGGAGTGCTTAAGGTTCCCAATTTCAGGCACACTTTTAGAGAGCAAACTGGCTCCTAGAGGACGAGGTCTGGTTCTGACAGTCCTCAGAGAGAGTTTGCTACTGGCCCAGGCTGAATTCCAAGTACCCAAGGAAGACGCAAGAGCTCTACTGGCATTTTAACTAGTTGGAAGCATCCTTTAGAGCTCTGTCCTGGGTGTCCAGAACCACATGTATGATTTGATATGTGTGTTGGGAGTGTTCTGATGGGGCCCCTTCCAAACACACCAATGAACACTGAACCTCCTTTGCTAATGGACTGAGCAAGGTTATCCCTCTGGCCCCGAGAAACAGGATTCCTTTATTATCTGCCTCCAGCCTTGGGGTGTCAGTGGGAAGAGCTAAGGGGGTAGGTGGGGAAAGCAAAATTGATGAGTGGTTGTGGGGACAACGCTGGTTGAATAGAGTTCTGCTTTCACATAATACCATTTTAGGAATGAGGGATACCAGTAAGGGTTTCCATGTGGTGATGTGTATTGATTACTGTGTTTTCAGTTTAAGAAAAAAAGTATCACAATATTTCATAATTTTCCATACAATTCTTAGGCTGACATTCCGGCTTTCCTCTTAGACTAAGCAATATGAAATTACCAACCTTTGACCATTTTTACCCATAAAAAATGGCAGTTTTGTAAGACTAAATATAAATTCAATCTTCTATATCTAGAAAATCTATCCTTACGGAATTTTCTTCAACTCCTGCCACAAGGATAGGGTTTTGCCACAGAGAAGTCCCACCTTGGCTTGCACGTGATTTGGAGGACGTGTACCTCCTGCTGATTTCAGGAGTGATTTTAAATTGTCGACCTGAGTCCGTTTAGCCTTGTGCGGTCACAATTCCTAATTCTGATAATGGAGGAGTCTACGGTTTTCTCTACCTTGTTCCAACATGGGCCGGTCATCATCGAAGGGGTATCGCCTTCTTGTCTCATTGAATCCTGGAGCACTGTGAGACTGGGAGGAATTTAATTTGAAATTGCCGTGCGCTACCAGTTCTGCTCTGGGCTGGAGAAACATTCCCGCTGCAGATCCATCTAGTGACATTAATCTTTCTTTGATTTAATTTGGTTTTCATTCCTAAAGTAGGGGCCCAGAGGCCGCTCCCTGCCTCACAGGAGTACAGGAGGATTAATGAGTCACTCTCAGGAAAGCATTTGGAGCTCCTCAGATGGAACAAACAGTATCATATTTTTAACACTTTAGATTCTGTGGCACTTTTCAAAACGGCATTTCTGTCCTTAACTCAGCAGCAGCTGACTTGTGCAAAATAGAAAATGGAAACCTTATCCCCCCACCAAACATCTGTAAGTGAACTAGTTTCTGTCTTACGATGGTGTTAAAGTGTCACGTGGGGGGAAATGTTCCAGCCCCAGAGCAGCTGTGAAAGTTAGAAATACACTCACACACACATGCTCGGACACACACACAACTCAACCACTAATAAAATGCTTTTACACTTGCTCTCGGGAGATAATTTCAGAATAAAATTTCCGTGGTACAAGCTGCGTGTGCGCTATCTTAATGCCTGAGCACAGTGCCAGCAGTGAGTCCTTGCCAGCTCTTGAAAAGACATTTGAACCTTTGGCAGGGCTGCTTATCGGAAAGCCCATCCGTGGTGTTTGTGATTATAGGGTAAGGGTGCTCACGTTTAGCAAAACAAAGCGTCTGACGGTAGTGGAGTATTGGCTCAACACTCAACAGGATCCATTTGGGATTCATTCTTTGACAATTACCCAGAATGAATCACCAGCTTCCTTTTATAAAAAGATATTTATTGGCTTAGAAACAGAGCATATCCAGCTCTTCGTGGGGAGGAATTTTAGAACTATGTTCAAACACTCTCATAAACTTGGTGTCTGAGTGTTGCTAAGAGGGTGCCTGCACAGAGTGTTTACTTTAATTGCATCAAATGTGGAGGAGAATGGAAAAAGCAGCCAGAAAACAATGAATGGCTCAAGGGGAAAGAGGAGGAGGTTTGGTAATAACAGCAGGGTCGAAGAATTCAATAAGAGTCCAAGCTGGAGACACTTTTCAGAGACCTGATGGCCCAGCCAGCCTCTGCCCAGCGTTCCCCCTCCCTGCAAGATGTGAACACCAGCAGTTGGAGGCCTCTGGTCTAAACTTAGCAGCTGGCTAGACACAGCTGGCTGGACGGCTGTGCTCAGGGCCTCTGCAGGGCTGGCTCTCGCCCCGTGTTCCCTCCTCTGTGGGTGCAACCTGAAGATTAGACCTTAATCCTTTGGCGCTTTCTAAGCAGGTTGGTACACTCTGATAACCAATGCGCAGCAGGCCAGAAGAGAAATTCTAGGTTTCTACTTTTTTCCAAATGGAGGAAGGCTAGGTCCAAAGTAGTATTAGAATTCAGACCAGACTGAGGACTTCAGAGTGGAGGGAAAAAGCACTCAGCTGACCATGTTCTGAAAAGACAGGGTTAATCCTCCCTCCATAGTCCCAGAATGAAGGCAAAGATTTGTGTATCCTTGACTTGCCTCTCTTCAGGGTTCCTTTGTCTTACATTTTTGTGGACTAGCCTCTCAGAATAATTTACTCCTCACAAGAAGTGAGGCCTGCCCCCTGCTTCTTAGCACCCAGTCCCCTTAGCCTCAAGGATGCTTCTTGCCCCAGTCGGTTGTGGGGGAGGGCCGCGCTGGAGGGCCATCCGGCCTTGGCTTCCATAGTCCCGAAAGGCCTCAGGTGAGAACTCCTGACTTGATAGACAAAAGAGGGTATGCACGGGCCTTGCAGTAGTGGGTCAGTGTGGTAAAGGCATTTATTTGTCAAATTGTGTACATTTAAAATCTGTGGCAATTTTTTAGCAGCTCTATTGAGATATAATTTATATACCATAAAGGTCACCTTTTAAAATGTACAATGCAATGGTTTTTGGTGCATTTGCAGAGTTGTGTAGTCATCACCACAATCTAATTTTAGAACATTTTCATCACCCCCAAAAGAAACCTTGAATTCATTAGCAGTCACTCCTCATTCTTCTGACCCCTGCTTTAGGCAGCTAGTAATCTACTTTCTGTGTGCATAAATCTGTTCTGGACATTTTATCTAAATGGGATCATACAACATGTGGTCTTTTGTGGCTGGCTTTCACCTAGTATAATGTTTTTGAGGTTCATGTTGTAGCATGTCAATACTTCTGTCTTTAGTGTATGGCAGTTTTTTGTAATATATTCACACAATAATACAAAGTCATTTTAAAACGACTGAATTGCTTGTAGCTGCAACAGTGTGGATACACATCACAGACCTTAAGATGACCCCAGGAAGCCAGACCTATACACACACACACACACACTCGTAGTTGACCCTTGAACAATGCAGGTTTGAATGGTGCAGGCCCACTTACATGCAGATATTTTCCAGTAAATACAGTACAGTGCTGTCAGTGTATCTTCTCTTACGATTTTAATACTTTTTTCTCTAGCCTTATAAGGATACAGTATGTAATACATACAACATACAAGATACGTATTAATTGACTTATTGGTAAGGCTTCCTGTCAACAGTAGGCAGTTAAGTTTTGGGGGAATCAAAGGTTATATGTGGAGTTTCAACTGTGCAGGGGGCGGGTACCCCTAACCCCCATGTTGTTCAAGGGTTAGCTGTACTATATAATTCCATTTATATGATGTTCAAGAACAGATGGAAGTCAGAATAGTGGTTATCTCTGGCTGAGGATGGGGTGGTTATTGACTGGGAGGGGATAACGGGTACTTCGTAGGACCTTGAAATACAATTTTTATCCTCACGTGAGTAGTGGTTACACAGGTGTATACTTAACATTTATTAAGCTGTATACTTAATATTAGTGAATGTGAAGTGCTTTCCTATAAGTTATACTTAATTGCAAAGTTTTTATTTAAAAGTATATGCAATTTTTATGATTTTGCAAGCTTTTTAAAAATACGATATTCCTGCAGAAAAGAGAACAAATCATAAGTGTACTAGTGGATGAATTATCAGAAAGTGAGCACACCCTGTAACTACAACTCAGGTCAAGAGAGAGCATTATGGGTACCTCAGAAGCCCCCTCCAGGCCCCTCCCAATCACTAACCCCGCTCTCTTGTCCAAACATCTAACATCATAGTTTGACTGTTTTTGTGTTTGTTTTAGCTTTACGTGATTGGAATCACATAGTATGTATTCCTCTGTGTTGGGCTTCTTTGCACCTTACCACTGTGAGCAGTGGAGCAGTAATTTGCTCATTTTTCACCTCTTTATATTCTATTGTATGGACATACCCCAAATTATTTATTCATTGATGATGTGTGGTTGTTTCCAGTATGGGGCAATCGCATATAGTTTGCTATCAGGATATGCACTTATTTCTGTTGGATATATACCCGGATGTGAAATTGCTCTGTGATACGGTAAACACCAGCTCTAGCTGACACAGCTTTGAACACCTGTTTCAGCATTTCTGAATACAGTAGGAACCTCAAAAACATAGTGGCCCAAGCCTCTTTTGACCTCTGAGACGCTGGGATACTTCCTAACACAGCCTTGTCTTCCCCTCTGCCCGGGCTGGCCCACCTCCCATTAGCCCTATGGTGTGTTGGCCCCCCCTCTTCCAGCCTCACTGCATCTCACTGCCTTGTCTATGTCCTTCACAGGACTGTGAGCTCCTTGAGGGCAGAGACAGTGTCTTCATCACCATTATAGCTCCAACTTCCAGCACATAGAAGTTCTTGATAAATATTTAATAAATGAGACAATGCCAAGATCCAGCCAGCCATCTAATTCCTGGATGAAGTTGAGAAATGTATTAAATTTTGAAAACTCATATATTTTTTATCTTTGCTTTCAGATATCAAATGGATCCACTATAAAAGTCTTTAAGAAGATAGCAAATTTTACTACAGGTAACCGATATAATGTTAACCTTTTGTTCTCACCCACTTTTATATAAAGTATTGTTTTTTGCCTCTTTCAGATGTATTGTCACAAAAGTGAGATTGAGTTGTTTCTATGTAATTCTCTGAAATTGGAGAAAAGCCATTTTGATCTGTTTCTATTCCTAAGAACGTGAGCTTTGCAAAAAAGAGGACAGGAACCAGTAAATAGCAGTTGGCCGGACTGCCCAGCAGAAAGGAAGCTGCTGCCTCTTGACAGCCCTGAACTCAGGGCAGAATCTCAGCCTTCCTCGCTCTGTTCCAACTCCTCAGTAGGATGGGGGCTAACAGAGAAGACGACCCCTCTGGCAAACTGAGAGGGAAGCCGGTAGATAATCACACAGCCCTGCAAGCACTGAACAAACAAGATAATCCACTTAGAAATCCAAATCTCCTTGCGATAGCAGCTGCAAAATTCCCAGAAAGCGGAGTGAGACAAACTAAATGGGGAGCTTTTATGGGAAAGTCAATGGGCTAGCCTCTAAACTCTCTACCCACCTCCCTGATGGTCTCAGGAAAGGAAGGAAGGGAATTGAGAAATTCCCTAAATCCCAGTCTAGGTTTGTCTCCAGAGAAAGGATACCCCAGCTAAGACACTCTGTCCCCAGCCCTTGGAAAGTTTCTGGGCCTCACCAACAGCACTTTTCACACATATAACTGGAGGGGAGGCTTCCTGATTCCTAGATTCAATACTAGGAGCGGCCTCATAGGTCCCAATACCTGGTCAGTACAAACAGAGAATGCAGGGCCCCCAATTAAATAGAAAGGATAATTTGGTAGGTTGTAGGAAACCCCTGTGAGGAACCTCACAGTCCATCATTAGATCTGGCTATTTAGTGACAGAAGCCATCTTGCAGAGGTGGCCGCCACTCTGGCGTAGGGAATTGGTGTCCTTGTGTTATAAAAAAGCAGAACTTTGTATTTTAAGCTTCAAAGATCAGGGATCTCACATTTGGATCTCTTCATGGGACCTCAAGGCAGTCAACGTCTCTGTTTCTTCCCTGTCCAGGTCAGCTGAGAGCCATTATTTTGATCACTCTCCTCCTAACCCTTCACCTTCTCCTGTCCCTGTCCCCTATTTACTACCCTCTCTGTCATGTCCCAGCCCTGGATGAACCCAATACTAGCCTTTCCTAAACCTATATCCAGGCAGCCACTGGAGGAAGGCACACAACAGCATAGCTTGGAGTCACTATAATTTCATGGTGCCCAACATGACTGGGACCCTCAATGCAGCCTACACCCACTAAATTTCTCTAGGTAACTCACTCTGTGTTCTCCAGAATTCTGCCTTCTCTCCTCAAAGCTCTGACCTACACGGCTCTATCGGCAGCAGACTTGATCCTGTACGTCGCAGAGAAAACAGGAATCAGAACTCCATCAACATCTAGCACCAAACCTACCACCCTACCTGCATCTGCCCATTTCTTCCTGTGCTCCTTCCCACCCCCACCAGCATTCCAGGATTTCCTTCCTCTTATCCAAGGCCAGTCTCTCACCTGTGTCTTCAATCCCATCATTTCCAACCTTCCAAGCATTCTTACACCACAGACAATCTTCTCTCACCTAAATTTTCTATACCTCCCCACTTACTACAGCTTTTGTTAGTGTTTCAAGGTATTCTAGTCTCCTTCATCTTCAAAACAAAAAAACCTAGTCCCTTGATCCTTCTTTTCCGTTTACCATTCCCTTTACTACATTTCTTTCAGGACTGTCCTCACCCTGTGTCACTGTCACACTTGCTCTATAAACTCCCAACTCATTGCCCTTCTTTCAGATCCTAGGAGGGGTCACGTTCCTTCCACCTTAGGGTCTTTGCACCCATTCCCCTTCTTCCATTTGCCTGGCTAACTAGTCATTCATTTAGGTTCAGCTCCAACACCCCTTCCCCTGAAAGACCTCCCAGAGTAGGGCCGGCCTTTGTCAGTTACTTTCTTAGCATATACTTCTTCAGGAGCCTTATCACAGTTGTAGTTAAATAATTGTATAATTAATAGTATGAAGTCTCTCATTGGCTAGGATGTAAATTCCACTGGGGTGGGGGGGGGTAACTAGGTCTGTGTTAAGATTGCCTTTTGCCTAGGAGCCCCTGGCACTCAGTAGATGCCCCCAGGTACATTTGTTCATGAGTGGGGCTTGAACCTCTCCTACTCACCCAACGAAGGATCATTCAGCCTGTTTTAATACTTCCAGGAATAGGGAACCTGCTTCCTACTCCCTGGCCCGTTTGGTCTTCACGTTGTTAAGATCTTAAGATGCAACAGGGTAAAAAAAAAAAAAAAAAATAGCTGTGAAGAGCTCAAGTAACCTCTTCTGTTTATAGCACAAATGGGGCATTTTATGAGAGGGCCAATTAGCCCGTGGTTGTTTTTTTAATAGACTGTTTTCTCCCCCTTTCTCTGGCATTCAGATGTGGAATACTCAGAAGACCACTGCCATTTGGTGAGTTCAGTCTTTCTTGTGCTTGCCGCTGAACTGGATGCCTTCTGTAGCATGAACGGTCTCCTTGGGTAACGCTTCTAGTCTGTCTTCCCTTTAGATTTTACCAGATTCGGAAGCATTCCAAGATGTGCAAGGAAAGAGACATCGAGGGAAGCACAAGTTCAAAGTAAAAGAAATGTATCTGACAAAGCTGCTGTCGACCAAGGTACACTTAACTGTTCTGGGAGTGCTTTTATGGCTACCTTGGGGGTGTATGATGTGTTTGACTTAATTTCCACTGAAGTGTGAAAATGTTACAAATCCCTTGTGCCTTCTAGCAAAGCAAAATGAAAGTTTAAATGGTAAACACTTCCTACCCTCCTCTTCTTTTTAGAAACTGCAAAGATAATGGCACTTTACAAATTTTGGCTGTAGTATCTTCAATCAGGGATTTAATATTGTTCCCAGTCCTTTACCCACCATTTCACTATTGTTGTTTTTTCGGTTCACGGTGTAATTATTCGTTTTTATTTGTTCTTATAGAGGAGCAATAAAACTCCCTTTGAATTGCAAATAAAATGAAGGGTGGGGTCAGTGACGGCAAACCTACTAAATCTTTTCTTATTTTTCCACTTTAAAGTAAAGAATTCTGTTCACATGTAAAAGTGTCAGATGTGAAAGCTGTTGGAATACCAAATCAGAAGCAAATTTTACTTTATCTGGCTTTTAGTGAGATTAACAGAAGTCTGTGCTGATCCTTTTTTTTCCCCCCTGAAATGACTAGCAATATAAATGCTATTATCTACACCTGGCCCTGGTCTCCTGATGGGCAATGCTTCTTCAGATTATAGCAGAGGGTATGCTGAGAGCTCAGTAAATTTGTTTAGTGACTAAAGGACAGCCAGAGCCTCTTGATTTTCTCATCCGTCCCACAGAGATCTGCCTATTTGTCTTTTGCAAAACACTCAGATGCTTTGGAAAGTAGAGAATAAAAACCTCTGATGGAAATACATGCAACAGGAACAATTCTGGGAACTGAGCAACATTGAGTTTTTCTAGGCTGAACATAACTAATAAAAGCTAAACATCCATGGCTTCTTGATCTATGCACGTAGCCCTACAACTGATATTTCAACTGCTGGAGACTTCTACGATACCCTCATTGTTGACTAAACCTAAACCTGGGCATGGATTTTCAGGATGCTTGACCCACATGGAGTGTTGGCCTCATTTGATAATTTTACATATTTTCTCTTCAGGTTTTTTTTTCTGTTTTGTACATCATTTTCTCTGAACTGGCATTTCATTTTCTATTGTATTCAAAACTGCTACCCTATTTTTTAAATCTCCCACGTCTGATGCTCTCTTTCAGGTGGCAATTCATTCTGTGCTTGAAAAACTTTTTAGAAGCATTTGGAGCTTACCCAACAGCAGGGCCCCATTTGCTATAAAATACTTTTTTGACTTTTTGGATGCCCAGGCTGAAAACAAAAAAATCACAGATCCTGATGTCGTACATATTTGGAAAACAAACAGGTGGGAACAAACAGTATGTGATTACTGACTGTTTTCAAAAGGAGGGCATGGATAGTTACAGAAGGATTCATTATCCCTAGATCAGAATCTTTTGGCTTGGTAAGCTATCATGTCAAAGCAGATTCGTCCTCTGTTACTATTTTTTAACAAGAACAAAACCTTTCCTATGCTGTGATCCTATCCTTTAGGATAACATAAACAAACCTTATCTTTAACGCATGAAAAAGACCTTGTAAGGAATGTTAACCTGACCCGCAAAAGATGAGAAATTAGTATTTTGTGGTTTTATTATATAATTTTCCATTAGAGAATACTTAATCCCTTTGCAGTTACCAAACTGTCTGAATTCTGATTCTACATAGACATTTCTGCTTTTATTTGAGCAAGTGCAGTACTCAGACATCATGAGAATTAGCCAAAGGACTGTTTTGTTTTCTAACGTTTTACCTGGTTGCCTGGTAAGGCATCCAGGTTTGTTCTAAATTTCTCCTCGGTAAAGAAACAGCTCATTACCTCTATTTGAAATGTTCTGTGTATGAACTGAGTAAGACTCGGTGTTAAGACATGATAGAACTTTCCGGCACAATCAGAAGCCCTCCCGAACACTGAGGGTCCACAGACCATTTTAAGGAAGTATTACAAGCTGAAGTGCCAGAGCTCTAGGTCTCATCTTCTCCCACTGAATCCGGGTCTGTCCCAGCATCTACCCTGGCTCCCTCCCATCCTGTGCTCTAGCCTCTTAATCCCAGGTGCTGCTGCTGTAGGCTCCCCTTTTCACTGTGAAGAGGGTGGCATCTGAGCAGGGGCATTAGCCAGGACAGTAGAGCTGAGGAGAGGCCCAGCATCCTTATGATGGAGGTAATTTGCTAGGCCAGAGTTGAGATAATGGAAGGACTCTGAATGATTCCCAAGTTCATATTCAAGTATCTGAGTACCTACTATATGCCAAGCACTGTTAGGTGCTGGAGATGCAACAGTAAACTGAACAAAAATCCCTGTTCTCAGCTTGCATTCTAATGGGTGGAAGAGATGATAAATAGGTAAATTAGTAGTATATTAGAAGGTTAGTACAGTGGACAAAGCAGAAAAGAAGGATAGAGAGTAACAGAACAGTGGTCAGAGAAGGCCTCAAGGAGATGATGACATTTGAGTCAGGTCTTGAAAGAGGTGAGGGCATACACCTTGAGACTGTCTGGCTAAAGGCAGTTTCTGGAAGATGGGCAGAAGTCCTGAGGTGCAGCCTTGCCTGGGATGCATGAAGACCAGCCAAGAGGCCCACGGTGGGTTGGAATGAAAAAGATGAAGAGTAACAGATGAGGACCCAGGCCCAGATCACGCAGGGGCTTTATCCCGAGGGGGATGGAGAGCACAGAGGGTTCTGAGCAGAGGAGAGAGACCTGATCTGACTCTGTGTTAAGATTGCTGATAGTTGTGGGACAACTGAGGCTGACAGCTGAGAGCTGGGGGACAACTGAGAGCTGGGGGCTAATAATGCAGGCGGCTTAGGCCAGGGTGTGGCACTTAGAGGGGGTGAGAAGAGGTCAGGTTCCAGACACGTGATGAAACGTTTTCATGGGCAACCGTCGCCTGCTATAATAGCACTATCGGGAGAAAATTCTCGTCAATGGCCACCTTTGAATTTCTCCCGTTCTAGTCCTCCCTTCAGTGGCGCTTGTCAGGTTAACCCTTTCTTGTGCTGAGTGGTGCTGCCATCTGTTGCTTGGTATATTTGGCAAAGCAGACTTGCATACTTCAATAACAAGGGCAAAAACGTCCGTATGCAAACTGTGATAAACAGAGCATCCGCCTCCTACGAAGGGCTATACTTGAAAAGAGATTTCTGTCTCGGAACAGCCTTCCTCTTCGCTTCTGGGTAAACATCCTGAAGAACCCTCAGTTTGTCTTTGACATTAAGAAGACACCACACATAGACGGCTGTTTATCTGTGATTGCCCAGGCCTTCATGGACGCATTTTCTCTCACAGAGCAGCAACTCGGGAAGGTAAGGCCTGGTTTTAGTATCTCTTAACATGTCATCCTGTGAGTCTGAAGCATTCTTTCTTCTAAACAATTGGTCTGAACCACAGCAGCTAAAAAGAAATAGTCCATGGTAGTCACTGAAGATCTGCTTCTCTTTAAAAGCTGTCCCATTTACTTTAATCTAGTTTTTTTTTAATGAATACCAAAATAGACTATTATCCCCTTTCTACTGCAAAACTGTGCCTGTAAATACCTTTACCACAAATTATAAACTATAAACCCAAAGTGAAACTACAGAAATTTGCTTAGCTAAATTAATCCCATCTGAATACAGCTGATCCTTGAATAATGGAGGATTATGGGTGCCAACCCTCCATGTACTTACAAATCATCTGTAACTTTTGGCTTCCCCAAGACTTAACTATTAATAGCCTACTGTGGACTGGAAGCCTTACTACTAATAGAAAGTCAAAATAACATGTATTTTGTACATGTAATATGTGCTATATACTGTATTCTTAAATAAACTAGAGAAAAGAAACGTTCAGGAAATTGTAAGAGAAGACATATTTACAGTTCTGTACTATATTGAAAAAACTCCACGTAGAGTAAGAGCCGACCCACATAGTTCAACACCGTGTTGTTCAAGGATCAGCTGTACACCTAAGAGTCTATCTGAATATAACAAATTGCTCATGGGTAAGAAAATCTTGCCTGAGATTTCTACCACCACCAGTTTGTCAATTCATAATCAAAACATCAATATTGTTTTTCCTACGGTTTTCTTTGCTGAGCAAAAGCCTCAGGAAAGCAAAGAAAGATAAAAATACAGAGCAAACTCTGAAAGGGATGTTTTGGTCTTATTCGAGCACTCCAAATGTATTAAACTGAGCAGTATCTGTACCGAATGGATTTCAGGCAGTCTTTCAGTGCTGAGCAGTGTCTCCTTGGTATATGGAATTTGAGAGAGTGCCTGGGGCAAAATGTGGTTGATGTTTCACAGGTGCCTCAGCTTCCTAGTCTGAATCTAAACTCACCCTCACCACGATTTCTGCAAAACACACCTGTCTTTACTTTTGTCTTCCTAGCATCGCCTGGTCTCTCAAGGTAAACTCCTTCCCATTATCTTCAACGCCTTCTTCTTCCTCCCTTCCCCTAATTGGTTACTGCCCACTGCCATCTCCAAAATGTCTTTTTTCTCATTCTTTGGCCCTATCCCTTCAGCCCCTCTCCACCCATATAACTGCCTCGGAACTGGTCTCCTTGCCTGTGCTGTCTTTTTGTTTTCACTGTGTCTCAGATTATCTAAAGCTTAAATCTGATCTTGTCTGTCTCCTGCTTAAAAATTATAAATACTTCCCATTACCTGCCAGGTGAAATCTTCCCAGTACCACACGGCCCTTCCTAATTGGGCTTCAGGTCTCTTTTCTGGCCGCCTCATTTTCTTGCAAATTCCATATACCTTCTACGCTACAGCTTTACCTTTCCCAAACTTACCATGAACGTGTTTTCGTATCCCTTTCCTGTCTCATAACCCCTCTCTTCTAGTAACACCCTACTTATTCATTCATTCCTTCAACAAACCTGACTTCTTAATGTGTACCAAAAACTATAGGAGCCTATGATCAGTCTAAATATACCTGCTTTGTGAACTTTCCAGCTCCATTTCCCATGCCCTTTCTTCATTTGACCAATGCAACAAAAACACACTGGAAGACACTAAAATGCTTAATTTATTCACAGTAAAAAATGGTTAACTGACTAGCTGAACTATACCTTATGTGGTTCTTGTGATTACTATGTCCTTGGTAGTTATTATTACCCTCATTTTATAGATGAGGAAATCAGAACATCAGTTCTGGGAGGCCACAAGTCTTGGTGATGATCCCTGATTTGTCCAACTCCACAGCGCTTTTCTTTATACTCTGCTACTAATTACTGGTATCACAGTAAGCACTGTGTTAAGTTTGTCTTCCCAAGTAGATTAGAAGCTTCTTAAGGGCAAGTACTGGTCGTCTTTGACTCTTTACATTCAGTGCCTGCCACAGTGCCTAGCTAAATACATTTACTGAATGAATGATCACAGGATTTGTGGGTTTCACTTAAACTTGAAAAGTGCAAAAAAATCTCTGTAATATCTCAGTGTCAGCATCCTTCAAAATGATTCAGCCATTGATATGGCTATTCATGTCCTCAATACATTTAAAAATGTACTGGGACATTAGCCCTATCATTAACTCAGCTATCGTCCCTGAGTAGGAATTTTTAAACTTTTCCCTCAATTTTTTATATTACAGCTATTACATAAAAACATTCAAACTGACAGGGAACTTTTGTGAAGTCAGACATCAGGGCCCCCAGCACTAATGACCATGTACTTCCTTGAGAATGCTAGAAGAGCTTTATAATCTAATAAAAGGGATAAGCAGAAAAATCCACCACCGCCAACTACTTACCACTTTCATTGTTACATAAAGGGCTCAATCAGACCTACAATCAAGTCTTTTATAAATGCCAAAATTCACTGGTGGGTGAAGATGAGAGCAAATGTTTTAATTCAGGCTTTTTACAACCATTAGTAATGAACTATGACTGAAATAAGTTCCGTTGTTACAGTAACTCAAAATCATGCAAAAATAATAATTTTAGCTCTTTTATGAGAGGAAGGCAGAATATATTAGCATTTAATTCGCCTGAAAAGAACAGTGACTCACCAGAACTATCTGGATAGCAGTCAGTCATTCAATCAACAACACTGATGAAGGCCCACTGCATGAAAAAGCTTGGTTACTAGGAGGTGGTGATAGTGCTGGAGGTTCAGCTACATTGTTACTATTATAAATTCCCCATGGTGTTTTACTCCTGGCCATGGATGCTTGTTTTTGTTTTTGTAGGAAGCACCAACTAATAAACTTCTCTATGCCAAGGATATCCCAACCTACAAAGAGGAAGTAAAATCTTATTACAAAGCAATCAGGGATTTGCCTCCATTGTCATCTTCGGAAATGGAAGAATTCTTAACTCAGGAATCTAAGGTATTGCTAGAAAGTAGAAATAAGATAACATTTGTTACTTCTGTCTTGAAAAGTCATTTCAGAATCTCTCAACAAGGCTTTCTTTCTTTAAGAAACATGAAAATGAATTTAATGAAGAAGTGGCCTTGACAGAAATTTACAAATACATCGTAAAATATTTTGATGAGGTAAGATTTTAAATAACATTTCAAAAAATTGATATGAATCAGTCGCCAGGATTTGGTTGTAAAGCATTCTACCGGTCTCAGGACAGCTCTGGCATCCCTAATGGCCAGAAAGGGAAGCCAGGGAGCCTGTCTGAGATGGGGGATCCTGGCACCAAGCCAGACCCTGCACGTGGCTGTCCCCTTACGGTTTTATCATGCTGCCCGCCTTTGGACCAGCCTGAATTTACATTTGAGTTCATGGGGTCTATAGCCACACTGACTCAATATAACTTTGATGAGTAAGTAGTGGTCCTATTAAATTGGGCCAGCTTATGCTTGATTGTAATCTGCTAAAATGAAAGCTAAGCTTGTTAAATTGCCTAGATTCTGTGTTCAACAGGTATATGAAAGTATAACATATTTCTAACTTAAGCAACTATTTCAATAAACCATTCTCCTTTATGATTAATTCTCCTTAATCTGGATTTTTTTCTTTGGGAATTCACACAGACACAGTCATCAGATGCGCTGTTTCCAAATATATGTTAATTCCCCCTTCCCTGATTCCCCCCCACTCAGTCATGCTGGGACAGGCTATCCATGTCACTGGTGAGAATAGCTCACCAATTCCATTTGCTACTTGAAGATCAAGTGAAGCGCTAAGGTAGGGTAGAGGCAATGAGTTCCTTAAACATGATAAGCATCCCTCTTTCCAGGGGCCAGGGGTTAGAAGGGAAGCACTGGGGAGGGGAGGAGGGGAGAGGAGGCACTACACTGCCCAGGAGGGGAGGGGAGGGGAGGGAAATATTCAACTCTGACCAGGATGCCCCTGCCTGCTGCATTTAAGAAGAAATACTTGCCTGCATGTTGGCTGCCCAGAATGCTTGCTGTGCTTGGAATGGCTGTGACATAACTGGCCCCATATTTGTAAGCAAATAGTTGGTATTTCTTGCTAGCTTCTATTTTAAGCCAAAGTGTTGTTGATCCTGTGATAATGACTTAGCAAAACAACTTGCAAAGTGAGTATGTAAATGATCGAAGAAAATGTTGGCATCTGTTTCATACAGATTTTTACCACTCACGGCATCAGGAATGCAAAAAAAAAAAAAAAAAAAAAAAACCAAAAAATCGAAATCTAATGCTAAGATCACAATATCTAAAATAACTGTTCTAATTGTCAACAGATTCTAAATAAACTAGAAAGAGAACGAGGGCTGGAAGAAGCTCAGAAACAACTCTTGCATGTAAAAGTCTTATTTGATGAAAAGAAGAAATGCAAGTGGATGTAAGCACTCTGGGGACTGGCTTAATCTGGCAAAATTCTTCAGACGACTTGGGAGCAAAATGGCTACTTGAGCTACTCTGTGTCGTTACTTTTTAAAGTTTGCACATAGGTTCCACTTTGAGCACTGTCTTTTAGAGACGGAGGCACATGCACAGCTTTTAGAAAGCATACCAACCTTGTGCCTGTGCATATACCGTAGGAACCTTTCTGTAAATAGAGTTGAAGTGGTTGTTGCAAACAGCCTCCTTGTTTACAGAGAATACAGGGCCAGTAAGCAAGTGTCAGTATTGTAACTACAGTCTCCACTTAAGCACAATGATGTAAGTGGTTTTGTTTGAAAACTACAGTTATGTAGCACTTGTGACTACACTGCACCTCTGCAGAAAGGGGACACTGCCAATGATCAAAAGGAAATGTGAACTGAGTCATTTGGAAACAAGGTGGAGGTGTTAGGGCAACCTCGAGGATTTGCAGCATTGAAACTTTCCCCAGTAGTTCTTGGAAAAGCTGACCGCAGAATTTGGTAGTGTGTACACTTAGCATTCGTGAGCGTGTGTGTGTGTTTTTAAACCAAAAACTGACAGTGTTGCAACATTGTTGAAAGGGCTCGTGTTTTTCAGTGGTCATGGACTGCACTCCATCAGACTCACCTCCGTTTCACTAAGGAGCTCTAAAGCAAGGAGAGTGAGGAGGCTTTATTTAAATGCAACAGCATTTTACTCACTTTGTCCTGATGTATGTTCCCTTTTTTTTCATTTTTTCATACTAAATGTATTTGATAGTGGACATGTTGGCTATTGTAAAAAAAAAAAAAAAAAACAAACATTATTTCTGTCTAAAACCTTGGATCAAAACTATCTGTAGAAGAGTAACTCACTCCCCTAATCCTACGTTTCTGTACTTAGTGTCTCCTTGCTTTAGATTTCTGGTGAACCCTGTGGTTATAAATACTTGTGTGTGATTTAAAAAAAAACAAAAAAAATTTTACATTTCATGAAATTGCTGTTCACACTGGAGTATTATATATGAATATATATATATTTGAGGCCCAAGGCCTGAAAAATATTAGTATACAACTTGGTATCTTAGTCTTACTATGTACTTTTTGAAAGTATTCCTCACAAGAGAAAGAATTCAAAATATCATTTTACTCATGCCTTTCTTTTTAAAGAACTCCCTGTCCAGTTCTACCGTAGTCTTTTTATTGCTGATTTTTTATTCCTGAATTTTTGCTGCTCATGACCAATTTTAATACCACTGTGTTTTCCTATTAAAAGTAAAAAATGTGATTGGCAACTCTCAACTTTCCTTGTGGCACCTTTTACCCTTGGTGCTCCAAATCGCAGATTAAGGAAAGACATTTTTTCAAGTAGCAAATAAAACACTCATCATATAGTCCTTAAAATCATTTACCAACACTGTATGGGATATCAGGAGTTGAATGTGAATTTGTCTTTGAAAATGAAATTCTTGTTGCTCCTCAATATCTGGCAAAGAGTAAGAGGTGATACCTCAACAAACCGATCAAATAAGCAGTCACTGCCCTGATAGGTACCTTCCCAATCCCATCACTTTTGACCATTGTCGGTCCAATAGACACACCTCAAAAATACTACCAAATAGGTTACTTACAAGTATCAAGGTGAGAGGTCTGCTCCCCGCGTGAGGCTGCCTCAGTCTTGATGTGAAGGCGTTCGTAAGAGAGTAACAGGAGGACAGTTGAGAGCCAAGGGTAGGAGAGTTGCCCAAAAGACTTCCCCTTCTTTAGGGTACAGAAATGCTATGAAAAGGATCAGCTACAGCTTTATCTACGTGTTTAGTAAATGCTACGTGAGGGTGTCCCTGTCCAGCTCTCTGGCACAAGAGTCCCGTGTGGAGCCTTACCTCCTCTTCCAGGGGCTATGCTGCTGGGAACTTTGGGCAAGTCACTTACCTCTTTGTGCCTCAATTTCTGTATAATATTTCTAACCTACCTCACTGAGGTGGTGTGAAGATTCACTAACGTATGTAGCGTGTTTGTCAATCCTCCAGTGAAAAGCACGATCTAGACCACATCTTGGATCACATTAGCCAAATACAGTAAATGGCCAAATTAGATGTGTGCTGAAGACAATCAGTCACTGGGTCTACATTAAACAGCAACCAGAGAAACAAATGGCAAACAATTTCTATTTTCAAGTTTCTTTGCATATTTTTTTGGTGCAAACAGTTCATTTATAAACTTTTTTTTCTAACACTAGTGTCTACAGCAGCATTTAAAAATTAATTCTGTTACCTTTTCCGTATTAGGGATTTAAAGTCTATTTCTTATTGTATACCTGATTGAAGCTGTACTTGGAGATGAATGTTTTAAATGTCTATATCCAAAAATAAACATTTTGATGTAAAGGTGGCCTGTTTCTGTTTTCCTTCAAATGTTCTAGTTATAATAGATTTTTTAAATTCTAAGTGGCCCCATGGAAATTACTTTTCAGCAACAAGGTGCCACTGCGTCTGTGAATAAGCGGTTCTGTAATGCAGCAACTGACTCCAGTTTCTTTGACATGGTATTAGGCACTGCTCCTCCACTATCTACCTGGACCTTTGATCCTAAAGACTTCCAGATAATGAACATTCCACTTAGTTTGGAGGATTTGAGCTTTGCCTTGTTGATGTGAAGTTATTGCAGCAGACTTCCTTAAAAAGAGGTTAGGGACGCACAGAGATAAGACATTTGTAATCATTCGGTTAGATCCCAAACAGTAGGAGGCAACACTACCGCTAAGGGACCCCAGTGGGTTCAAGTTTTACAATGAATGGCCCTTGTTTTACACAACAAATTAAATCATAGGATTTAATTATTTGTACTTTGTGGTTTTCAGTTAGAATAGAAAATAACATTGAGATTTTTCTACATTGCTAAATACCGAGTGTATGCTCAAAATTAAAAGACAATGTAGAAAAATATTTAGTAAGTTCTTTAATTATATGCACACAGCTTTTAGAATGGTAGCATTGTATATTTACACGTCTTAACGTTTGTTTGCTTTTTTTTTTTTTTTTTTTGAGAGAGAGAATCCCAAGCGGGCTCCACACTGTTACTACAGAGCCCAATGAAGAGCTCGAACTCACTAACAGTGAGATCACGACCCAAGCTGAAATCAAGAGTTGGACGCTTAACTGACAGAGCCACCAAGGCGTCCCGAAGTTTTGTTTTTTAATGCTGCCTTTAAACTTTTTTCTTTTTTTTCCAGAACGAGGTTTAGACCTCTTGTATACGGTAAACTGCAGAACGTTTACTGCCCGTTACTGCCAAGCATCTCAAAGTGGCAGAAGGAATCAAACATGGGCATATTCCAGGTAAAATGCCAAAAAAAAAAAAAAAATTCAACAAGTGAAATTAATAAAATAATTTAACAACTTGATTCTCTAATTTTTTTTTTCTTTTCTAACATTCTCAAAAGAGTTGTCAATAAACATCTCTGAAGGGGTTTTAATGTTTCACTTATCCTGGGTATAATCCTAAAGTCCTGACACTGATGCAATGTATCATGTAGCTGGTACCTTTTCTTGAGGCACAAATGTTCTGGCAAACAGGAATACAGTATCTAAATGCCACATACGTTAAAACTTCAAGCTTTATTGAGTCACAGTGATTTCATCCCTTTTGATCTTTTTTCCATGAACATCATTCCCCAGGAGATCCAAGTTCCTCTAGTTGCTTCCTTTGTGTTGTTTCTAGTTCTTCTAGTCTTTTGCGAAGTAGAGAGAGTTCCCTTTGATGCTGTTCCTCCTTAAAAGCACCAAAAATGAAAAACAAACAAAACAAAACAAAAAAACCAGAAAAATAGCTGGAAAAAGAACTGTTAGGCAACAGCCTCGGTGCCTCTTTTACTCAGGCCCTAGAAGATCTGGCAAGGAAAGGATAACCATTTCAGCAATCTAAGAACACAGCAGTATGGGCTAGACTACTAACTAGTCCTTGTTTCTCTCCCACCTCAGGCTCTAGCCTTAAGCAAAACACAAAGTCTGTTCTCCTATCTAGGTGTAAAACTCACCAGGGAGTAAATTAGAAGAATACCAATTCAGGGCCCAGGCATACTCACTTGCCTACTTTCTAACAAGGCTGGAGTTTAATAGCAATTCATTATAAATAAAGCACTTGGTCTGAGATTCAATTCAGTGACTAAAATCTTTGGTGCTTACAATATTATCAAATATAATTACTTATTAACAGTTCATCTTTTGAAAACCATCCAATCAATTTGATTCCTTCACTATCTCAAGGACCTGATACAGTAGAACGAGCCCAGAATTTGGAATCAGATTTATATTTGATAGTCAACTCTGTCACTTATTACCTATGACCTTAGGTAAGTCACTTCCCCTCTGACTCAGCTTCCTTATCTATAAATTGGGAATCATAACACCCTTCCCTCAAAGTATTTTCCATTAGGATTAAATAAAATATCATATGGAAAATGCATAGTGCGGAGTATTAGTAAATGCTTAGTAGTAGTTGAGTGAGTCAAAGACCCTTGGATTAAGTTTTTTCTTTTCAGTTGCCCAGTAGATTTCACTTCTAGCAACATCACTAAAGGATAGAATAGATTCAAATCCACTTTGTTTCTCCCACTAATTTCTATGGTAAAGAAAGATATGAATGTTTAACTCTGAATTTAAACAGGTAAAAATTAACAGAAATGTTAGTGACTTTTTTTCTGTAACATAAATGCTCATACCTGCATATGAGGAGGAAACGACAAGTCCATGCCTGGAACCATGGCTGATGACTGAACACTAAAAGGATTGATGGATGCTGTTGGAGGTATGTTAGGAACCAAAATTAAACTTCGAAATTCATTATGTCTTCTCTGTATGTCCTTTAGTCTTTTTTGAAGCCTTGTATATTCTTCAAATGGAACATTTTGTCTTAAAAAAGAAAGAAAGTGTTTCTGTTCTTTAATACAGTTATACTGTATTGAAAAACAGGATGATTCACAGAATATAATTTTAAATTGGAAGAAAAGGACTTCAAAATTCTAAGATTTATCTGTATATAATACATACATAAAATTCTATTTATCTAGAAAAGTAAACAGAAACATGACATCTTAATCACATGTATAACTGTTGGCATTGCAGGCTATCAATTCATTTTAAAGTTTTACTTGCCAATTAATCAAAGATTAAAAATCTTTTGATACTTTTACTTTCACTTGCACTCCACTCCCCCAACCCATGAATCCTGAAAGTGTGCCTTATTTTACAGAAGGAATCAAATAGGAATAGAGAAAATACTACGTTGAATCTTAGGACATTGCTGTTTTTATAGGTAAAATATGGTCAAATATATGAAATTTCATATTGTTCAACCTAATTTTTAAAACCGTTGCTAATGACAGGGATGAAGCTACCCACTTTAGGGAAAACTATTTGGATAAAAAAGGTAACTTTTCAGGCCTTTACATATCATCACCTTTTTGGACATGAATTTTCTGACCATCAACCACATCAGTAATAAAATATAGTCTTCAAAACCACTCAAAAGTCTAGATGATCTGTGCCATACTCACCCAATCTTGAATTGATAATATTTCAAAATTAATGGTTATAGAAGACGTAGCAAATTGAATTTTGTTTTAGAATGAATTTGGTGGCTTCTTACTTTGGAACACAGTATTATGAAATTGGCATGAACTCCACAGTCTATAAACTTCAGGTGTTCTAAAAAAACAACTGTTCCCATTTGGTAATAATTACACTCAAGAATGTCCAGTGCACATTATAAAACATCAACAGCCAATTTCCATTACAGAAAAGTCTGACACTTTCTAAATGCTGAAAGGCTACCACTAAAATTAGCTGAACTTGTAAAATTTATATTTATTTATTTATTTATTTATTTATTTATTTATTTATTTATTTATTTTTAAAGTTTATTTACTTATTTTGGGAGAGAGACAGAGGGAGGAAGAGAGAGAATCCCAAGCACGTTAGGCACTGTTGGTGCAGAGCCCAACACAGGGCTCAATCCCACAAACTGTGAGATCATGACCTGAGCCAAAACCAAGAGTCAGACACTTAACCGACTGAGCCACCCAGGCACCCCAAAAAGTTTTTATTAACTTCAAATAGGCCCTACAATGCCACTACTACTGAGTCAATAAGGTAAATTGTCTCTGTTTAAAAAACGCTAATTATGCAGATTATTAGCTATGTTTGTAACGTAAATGAAAATCCAGAATTTAGGCTCAATATGTTTTCACACCAAGAAATCAAAAATCTTGATTCACAGTTCTAGCCACATTTGGGAACTATGCAATGTTGCAACTATCTCGTTTCAGTATTAAGAACTCACACCACTCCTGGCTACCAAAGCCAGTGACCTTTCCTATGAGTCCCAACCATAACAAAATGCCTGGCATGTGTTTTGGTTTGAAGGGATATTCAGCCAGAAAAAAATAAATAAATGAATAACAAGGATAATGAACTAGGAATATAACAAAAAGTTTTAGAATTCTTTTAAATGTGGGGAGCCTGAGTGGCTCGGTTAAGCACCCGACTTCAGCTCAGGTCATGATCTCACGGCTTGTGGGTTCAAGCTCTGCATCAGGCTCTGTGCTGACAGCTCAGAACACAGAGCCTGCTTCAGATTCTGTGTCCCTCTCTCGCTCTGCCCCTCCCCTACTCATTCTATGTCTGTCTCCCTCTCTCTCTCTCTCTCTCAAGAATAAACATTAAAAAAGAAAAAGAATTCTTTTAAACATATATATTTTCTTTATTTAGAGAGAGAGAGAGAGAGTGTATGTTAGCAGGGTAAAGGCAGAGAGAGAGGGAGAGAGAATCCCAATTAGGCCCTGTGTGCTGTCAGCATGGAGCCCGATGAGAGGCTTGAACTCACGAACCATGAAATCATGACCTGAGCCAAAACCAAGAGGGTAACCCTCTTGCACTATTGGTGGGAATGCAATCTGGTACAGCCGCTCTAGAAAATAGTGTGGAGGTTCCTCAAAAGATTAAAAATAGCATTACCCTAACGACCCAGCAATAGCACTACTAAGAATTTATACAAAGGATAAAGGACTGCTGATTCATACGTGCACATGTACCCTAGTGTTTACAGCAGCACTTTCAACAATAGCCGAATTATGGAAAGAGCTCAAATGTCCATCAACTGATGAATGGATAAAGAACACATGATATGTATATATAATGGAATACTACTCGGTGATGAAATATAATGAAATCTTGCCACTTGCAACAACATGGATGGAACTGGAAGGTATTATGCTAAGTGTAATAAGTCAGTCAGAGAAAGACATACATCCTATGTTTTCACTCATATGTGGAATTTTAGAAACTTAACACCATAGGGGAAGGGAAGGAAAAATAAGTTACAAACAGAGAGGGAGGCAAACCATAAGAGTTTCTTAAATACAGAGAACAAACAAACTGAGGGTTGATGGGGGTGGGGAGTTGAGAGGGGGAGGCCAAGGAAAATGGAAGATGGGCATTGAGGAGGGTACTTGTTAGGATGAGCACTGGGTGTTGTATGTAAGTGATGAATCATGGGAATCTACTCCCAAAGCCAAGAAGACTACACTGTATACACACTGCATATTAGCTAACTTAATCATTAAAAAAAAAAAAAGCCCAACATTGTTACTCTAGGGAATTGCAAATAAAATGACAATTAGTTACATGTTCAAAAAAAAAAAAAAAAACAAAACAAGAGTCGGATGCTTAACCAACTGAGCCACCTGGGCACCCCTAGACATATAGTTTGAAAGAAAACAAAGTGCATTATACTCAGAATCAAAGCTCTATAATATTAAAGTCACTACATGGGATATGTATTTATACAAACACAGTACCTATTTAACACCTGGTTTTCTGTTTCTAATTCTTCTCTCTTTGCCTCTAAGATTTCTACTTTCTCCTGCAGTCTCTTCAATTTGTTTTCATGAAGGGATTTTCTCTAGAAAAAAAGAAACAATATGGACAAGTACATTAATACAAAATCTCCTATTTGAACAAAATATAGAGAGAATGTTTTACTCAACAAGAAATTTTACTTAGAGATAAGTATTTTCAGTGAATACTAGAAGAAAAAAGATTAATAGATAGGATTCTCATTGAAAATTGCAAAGATAATAAGCTTCAGATGTACAAATATGAATGCCTAACCAGAAAATGCGAATCAATAACTAAACTGCTGCAAATAAAGTATCTAAAAAAGGAAGGAGTCAAATTTTACTAATGAGCTTGCCTGTCTCCTGATAAGGAATCACGAGTTCTTTATTTTCCCCAAAGATATGTGTTTTTAAAAAGAACTAAAAATTAAAAATTAAAAGCATGCTTACCATTGATAAATTGCTACCAAAGCAGCAAAAGATCAGAAAGCTTAGATTATGGATGCGTCTCAGTTTGAAAATATGCCTTTTTAAATATTAAAAAGAAAAAAACTTAAACTTTACATAGGGAAAATTTTCTAATATGGAAAAATCAGTGTATAATGCAAAAGTAGTATATTAAAAAATTATTTTTTCATTTTTGTCAAGAGGCTATTTTTTTTTTTTACAGGAAAATACATATAAATGTTGCAACTCACTTAGTAGCTATAAGACCTTTCAGGTATGCACAGAATGTAAATATAGAGCAAAATGCGAAACCACAAAGCAAATGCTGATACTGTTACCTCATAGGTCAAGAGCATGGCCATACCACAAGTGCCCCTACCCTTCCTCCTTTCAATCTCTATTCCCTTCTGTCCTCTGAAAAGGTAACCAATTTACTTCAAAAGCTAATTTTGCCATTTTTGAACTTCATCTGAACAGAATCATAGTCTTTTTCAACTGTTTTACAAATGGCTTTTCTTTCACTCAGATTGTGAGATTTACTCATGTTATTGCTTACAGGAATAGTTCATTGCCACATGTTGTATTGTACTTACGAATATCACATAGTTTAATATATCTACCCAGTCTACCACTGAGGGCCATCTGAGTTATTTCCAGTTGAGAAATAATACTGCACTGGGCATTCTTTCTCATGCTTCCCATTGCTTGCCATCCTCCAGCACCCTAAAAGGTTGCCTCCTGCCTCCCACTTTCTACCCTGGCAAAGGAACTACTCTTCCGTCCTTAACATAAGTATATACTTATATGTTTACAGGTAGTTTAGGACTCTGTTATCCACCAATCTACCCATATCAAAAAAAAAAAAAAAAAAGCAATCATACTATATACTCTTCTGTATATGGGTTTGTTTGTTCAATATGTTGTCTAATTGACTAAGCCATTGTATTGTATGGCACAGTTATTTTCCATTGTTATGTTGTCATCCATATTATAAATATACAACTTATCCATTCTCTTTTGATGAAAATTAGAGTTGTTTTAATTTTAATTTAATCTGAATAAAGTTTCTATGAACATTCCTAAACATGTTTTTGGTGGATATATGTACTCATTTCTCTTGAGTATATACTCAGGAGTGAGTCACAGCTTTAGTAAATACTGCTAGTTGTTGTTGTTGTTTTTAAATTTTTTTAATGTTTATTTATTTTTGAGACAGAGAGAGACAGAGCATGAGCAGGGGAGGGTCTGAGAGAGAGAGGGAGACAGAGAATCCAAAGCAGGCTCCAGGCTCCAAGCTGTCAGCACAGAGCCCATCGCAGAGCTCGAACTCACGGACCGTGAGATCATGACCTGAGCCGAAGTCAGACACTTAACTGACTGAGTCACCCAGGTACCCTAATACTGCCAGTTTTCTAAAGTGGTTCTATTAATTACATGCCCACCAGCAATATATGATACAGCCACTATGGAAAATAGTAGGGTGATTCCTCAAAAAATTAAAAATAGAACTACCATAGGACCTAGCAACTTATACACAATGGAATATGATTCAGTCATAAAAAAGAAATCTTGTTATCTGTGACAGTATGGATGGACCTTAAAGGCATAATGGCAAGCAGAGAAAGAAAAAATGCTGTATAACCTCACTTATATGGAGAATCTAAACAAACACACAAGCAAATGAACAAGCTCAAAGACATAAAGAAGAACTTGAGGGGCACCTGTGTGGCTCAGTCAGTTGAGCGGCCAACTTCAGCTCAGGTCATGATCTCGGGGTCCATGAGTTCAAGCCCTGCGTCAGGCTCTGTGCTGACAGCTCAGAGCCTGGAACCTGCTTTGGATTCTGTGTAACCCTCTCTCTCTGCCCTTCCCCCACTCATGCTCTGTCTCACTCTGTCTCTCAAAAATAAATAAATGTTAAAACAAATAACAAAAGAAAAAAGAAAAAAAAATTGGTGGTTGCCAAAGGCAGGACACAAGGGGTGGACAAAATGGGTGAAGGAAGTCAGGAGATAAAACCTTTAGTTATAAAGTTCCAGGGATGTAATGTACAGCATGGTAACTATACTGTGTTGTGTATTTGGAAGTTGCTAAAAGAGTAAATCTTAAAAGATCTCATCATGAGGGAAAAAAAGGGCTTTTTTTTTTAACATGTATGGCGATGGATATTAACTAGACTCATTTATTGTGATCATTCCACAATAGATAAAAACATCAAATCATTATGTTGTCCAGCTGAAGTTGACATGTATATGTCAATTATACTTCAAAAAAAAAGGTTGTTAAACGTTGTAATAGCCTAAGAAGGCAAGCATAGCAAAATGGATTCACATGAGTAAATTTAGTTATTATTCATAGAATTGCTAGAAATAATAGGATAACCAAAAAAAATAACTGTTACTTGACCTTTTTTCCAGCAATTTTTAAATTGTACATATTAACAGGTTGATAGATTTGTATTTTTATTCATACACAATTATGTCATCTGTGAATAACAATTTTACTTCCTCCTTTCCAATCTTTATAAATCTTTTATTTCCTTTCCTTGTCTTATTATACTAGCCAGCACCTCCAATAAAATGTTAAAAAAAAAAAAAAATGGTGATAATGAACACACTTGCTTTGTTCCTGAACTTGGATGGGTGGAGGGAAGCATTAAATATTTAATCAATAAGTATGATGTTAGATGTAGGACTTTTATAGGTACAAAAATCCCTTCTATTCCTATTTTAATGAGTTTATCATGAAAGGGTGTTAAATTTTGTCAAATTATTTTTATGTGTCTGTTAAGATCACAATAGTTTTTTTTTTGTTCCATTACAGTGTTGACTTATAGTAATCAATTTTGAATATTAAGCTACCTTACATTCCTAGAATAAACCTTACTTACATTTCATGATATATTACAATTTTTATACATCATGGGATTCAGTTTGTTAATATTTAAGACTTGTATATTTGTTTATGGTATCTCTTTTTTTATAATGGCTATGTTGGGCTCTAACCTTATAAAACAAGTGGGGATGTTTTCCTTTCTTTTCTATTTTCTGGGAAAGTTTGTGTTAAGAATGGTAATATTTCTTCCTTTAGTATGTGGAAGAATTTATCAGTGAAGCCAAATGAGCCAGGCATTTTCCCTGCAGAGGTTTTAAATTAAGGATTCCATTTTCTTTCTTTCTTTCTTTTTTTAATGTTTTATTTTATATTTGAGAGACAGGGAGAGAGAGAGAGAGAGAGAGAGAGAGAGAGAGAGAGAGAGAGAGAACATGAGCAGGGGAGGGGCATAGAGAGGGAGACACAGAATCTGAAGCAGGCTCCAGGCTCTGAGCTGTCAGCACAGAGGCCGATGCAGGACTTGAACTCATGAGTAGTGAGATCATGACCTGAGCCAAAGTTGGACGCTTAACCAACTGAGCCACCCAAGCACCCCAAGGATTCCATTTTCTTAACAGATACTGGACTATTCAGATTACCTAATTCTTCCTATATTGGTTTTGTTAAGATGTTCTTCAAAGAATTTGTTCACTTCATCTAAACTGCACAGGTATTTTTAAAATATTCTTGTTGTTTTACTATCTATAAGAGGGGCTGCCCTGCCTGGCTTAGTCAGTAGAGCATGCAACTCTTGATCTCAGGGTTGTAAATTTAAGCCCCACGTCGTTGAGTGTACAGATTACTTAAAAATACAATCTTAAAAAAAAAAAAGAAAAAGAAATATAGTGATACCCCTTCTCCATTCATCGTATTGTGCATCTGTGTTTACCTGCATACCTACCTATTTTGTGAGCAGTTAGGAAAAAATGAATCTAAGGCTCTATCAATTTTACCAATCTTTTTTTTTTTAAATCAGCTCTTGGCATTTTTAATTTTCTCTATTATATATTTTGTTTCACTGATTTCTGGTAATACCTTGAAGATGATGATGATGATGATGATGATGATGTTCGCAGTTAAATCTATCCACTAAGTTCATAATTCAATTATTGTGTATTAGTTGTAAACCTGCCATTTATTTAACAGTTTTGTTTTCTGGAGGAATTGTCAAGCTTTTTCTGTTGTTTTCTAAGCATATAATTTTAAAGTATGCATCTGATAATTCCATTTCCCAGATTCCCTATGGGGAGTCTGTTTATATTGGTTGTTATTTCTCTTGATTTTCGATGTTATCTTATTTCCTCATGTAGCCGGTATGATGATGATTTATAAATAGTTGGAGCAGCTTTAGGTTTACAGAAAAATTTAACAGGAAGTATAGAGTTCCCACATAGTCCCCCTTTCACAGTTTCCTCTATACTATTAACATCTTACATGGGTGTGGTACATTTATTAAAATTAATGAGCCAATTTTGAAACATTATTATGAACTAAAGTCCACAGTTGACATTAAGTTTCACTCTTTGTGTTGTACAGTTCTACAGGGTTTTTTCCCAAATGCATGATGTCATGTATCCACTATTATGATATTATATTGAGTAGTTTCACAGCCCTACAAAACTTCCTGTTCTCTACCTATTCATCCCTACTCCCACAACCCCTGGCAACCACTGGCATTTTTTTCTGTCTCCATAGTTTTGCCTTTTCCAGAATGTCATATAGTATATAGGAATTATACAGTATATAGTCTTTTCAGACTGGTTTCCTTCATTTAGCAATATGTGCTTAAGATTCTGCCATGTCTTTGCATGGCTTGACAGCTCATTTCTTTTTATCACTAAATAAAAATATCCATTGTATGGATGTAGCACAGTCTTTTTTTTTAATCCATTCATCTACTGAAGAACATCTTGCTTACTTCCAAGTTTCTGTGTTTTTGTGTGTGTGTGAACATAAGTTTTCGACACATTTGAATAAATATCCAGGAGCATGATTACCAGATGGTGTGGTTTGACTAAGTCTACCTTTGTAAGAAACTACCAGAGTGTATTCCAAAATGGCTGTACCATGTTCCGATTCCACACAACGAAGGAGAGCTCCTATTTGTTCCGTATCTTTGCAGGATTTGGTACAGTCAGTGTTTCAGATTTTAGCCATTCTAATAGGTATGTAGTGATATTTTTATTATTTATTATATTTTATTTATTTATGCCTATTTTAAATTTTTTGTTATATATTTAAAAACTGTGGAAATAAAGTCTATAATGTTGTTTTCCCTTAAAGTAGATTTACATTTGTTTCTTGCAGGCAGCTACAAACACTAACAATTTGGGTATATTTAATCTGATTATAAGGACTGACATTATGTAAAGCTACACTTCAATACTTGCAAGGGCCAGGCTATTTTTTCATTCTTAGTCTAAACATAAATCCCTCCCCTTCAGTGTCCCAACCCAAAGCACTAGCATACTTGGATCTGAGATCCTCTCTCCGGCAGATTCTGAATTCCAATTTTTGTTCCCCAAGCTCTGTGAAGTTGTCAAAAGCTTGCTTCACTTCTCAGCCTCTCAACTCCCTCTTCTAGAATCAGCAGTTTCCTCTAAGGAAAAAGTAACCTCACATGCCATGCTCACCTCTCTCAATTTCTCACCTCTCCAGGAGCTTGGCCTCCTAATTCTTCACTGCCTTCCATGGAGATGTTTTTTTTTAAAATACTTTGTCTGATTCTTCTAGTTTTCATATGGAGAGTTGACCCACATATTTCCTAGTTTGTCATTATCAAAAGCATATGCTCCTTTTAGGTATTTTAGTTCAATTAGTAGCATTTTTTTTTAAGTTTATTTATTTTGAGAGAGAGAGCGAGAGTAAAAGTGGGGCAAGGATGGGGAGAGAGAGAGAATCCCAAGCAGGTTCCACACTGACAGTGTGAACACGGAGCTTGAACTCAAGAACTGTGAGATAATGACCTGAGCCAAAATCAAGAGTAAAATGCTTAACTGACTGAGCCACCCAGGCACCCCAGTAGACATTTTACAGATGGAAATGCTTAATATTTCATTACTGTATGATTGTATAAACTTGCAATCTTAAAATCTGGTTGTTTTTCTCCATTTTTATTGTTCATTTAAACTGTAATACAAAATTTTTTCTTTCATCACCAAATCTTAATCAAGTATATACACACACATACATATATACACACACAGAGTGCACATTCAATTGGGCCCTATATTAACTATAAGTAATTCAAAATATAGGGACTTCTGAAGGGAATTCCAGTCAATAAGTACCAAATCATGAGGAAGGGCTTTGCAGAATGGATAAGAAATGAAATAGGGAAAATGGGTACTACTGCAGGGATGTGGATTTGCCTGAAGGTTCTCCAGCAAGGGACTGATAAGGAAAAGACATTGTTTTGAGAAGTCTGATACAGCATCAGTGTATGTGACAGACTCCAAAGTTTGCCTCTTACAAGGCACATCTGGAGATAAGCTTGAAGACAGGGTTCAGGACAATGCTGTCCTCATCCTCATCTCTGTAAAACAACCAACCATGTACTGAGCACTTTCACTTGCCAGGAAATAGCTAGAATGCAGGAAAAACACTGGCTGGTTAGTTGACTAAAAGACCCAATGAATGCCTTAGCCTCTATCTCTATAATCATTTCTTTGCATACATTCTCATTACCTTGACCCAAGTCTCCCTCTTCTTCAAACTCACCTGGAAAAACTCAGACCCTTATTAAATACAACTAGACTGCATGCCTGGACCTATGCAACTAAATGAAGTCAGCAAACACACACACAACTGTGCACTGTGTCACCTGACAGTCCTTCTAATTTCCCTCATCTAATCACTCTCCCAAACTCTTACATTCCTTCACAACTTATTATGTCTCCTCAGATCTCTGACACCTGCACTCTTCACAATCTGAGCCAAAGACCCAGATTCTTTTTTGCACTGAGAAAACTGTAGCATCAGGAGAAAATTTCCACACATCTATCGATTTATCAGAAATTTATAAACATATATTTTGCCTTTTTTCCAGGTATAATAGATACACTGTGTTCTTATGCCTTCCACCTCTGAATTGCTGCTAAAGAATATTATCCCTGAGGGGCGCCTGGGTGGCGCAGTCGGTTAAGCATCCGACTTCAGCCAGGTCACGATCTCGCGGTCCGTGAGTTCGAGCCCCGCGTCGGGCTCTGGGCTGATGGCTCGGAGCCTGGAGCCTGCTTCCGATTCTGTGTCTCCCTCTCTCTCTGCCCCTCCCCCGTTCATGCTCCGTCTCTCTCTGTCCCAAAAATAAATAAAAACGTTGAAAAAAAAATTTTTTTAAAGAATATTATCCCTGTAAGTGCCCCCCTTTCTTCTGCATCATCAATTTTCCCCTTGCTACTGAATCACTCTATAATTCACCCCACCCTTAAAAGAACTCTTTGATCTCACAACCCTCCCTAGCAATCACCCCAGTTCCCTGTTCTTTACAACAAAATCCCTTAGACAAACTCTATCTTCCACTTCAATCTGGCTTGTATTCCTTCTATTCCACACAAACAACTCTTGACAAGCCACCAACAATCGCTAAAAAGCCAAATGAATTCCTAGTCTTCATATTGCTATTTTATCATCTTATTCTCAATGTCATTCAATACAGTTGATCTTTCTTGAAGCACTTTTCTTCACTTGGCATCCAGTACCTTCTTGGTTCTCCTACCATCCTGGCCAGTCCTTCTCAGTTTCCTCCTTTTCTTCTCAACTTCAAAATTCCTCAAAGTTCAATCCTCACTCTTCCTTTACTTTCTAGGTGACCTCATTTAATCCCTTTGCTTTCAATACCATTTATGTGATGATGGCTCCCAAGTCTTTATTTCTAGTCCAGTCTTCCTCCCTGAACTCCTGATTCATGTATCCACCAGACTACTGAACATTTCCTGTGGAAGTCTAATTGGGTATCTCAAAGAGTTAACATGTCCAACAAAAGCATCTTTATTTTACTGCCAAACCTGTTCCTTCTAAAGTTTTTCCCACTCTATTTTAACTAAGCACTCATACTCAACATCTTAGGCATCTTTGATTTGTATTTTTCCTGCCCGACAACTATTGTAAACTCTACTTTAAAAATATATACAGAATCTGACCACCATTCCACAACAAGTTCTCTATTCCAAGTCACCATCATCTTTCACCCTGGACTACTAAAAAGTGGTCTTCCCGAGTCCTCTTTGTCTCTCTACACAACAGCCAGAGGGTCTTCTAAAATATAATGCAGATTATATTATTTTTCAATTTAGAACTCTCCAGTGTGTTCCCATCACATTCAGAATAAAAACCAAAGAATAAAAACCAAAGAATAAAAACATCATCAGGCCTCACTACTTCTCTCCATTCCAGCTACCTAGTTCTCTCTCCTTGTATTCCTTCAACATACCAAGCAGACTTTTGCCTCTCTCTCTCACTTGCTATTCTGTCTGGAACATTATCCCCCCATATATAAAACATGGCATTCCCCTTCCTTTTCTTCAGGTCTCTGCTCATTGTTACCTTAATCAGAGAAATCTTCCCTGATTACCTATTTAAAAGGCATTCTCTTTAGTTTTCTCCTTAGCACACATCTCCACCTGACAAATACTAGTTTCTTTACTCTGTCACCCACCCACTACAATGTAAGCTCCTCAGCACAGTCTCTATTTCTGTATTCCAGTGAACAAAACTACCTGGTACATAGTAGACACTCAATGAATTTGTTGAATATGGCTAAATGAATACAGTGAAACCTTGCAGAAGATACAGCCTCAGCTAGGACGTTAGCAACAGGAATAAAAAGAAATGAGGTGAGGGAAAAAAAATGCAAGACACATTGTAAAGAAAGAATTCACAGGCCCTCGTGACTGTACTGGGTTGAAGAGTGTCTCCCAAATATTCATGTCCCTGGAGAACCTCAGAATGTGACTATGATATAAAAAGAAATTTATTTGGGGCTCCTGGGTTACTCAGTCGGTTAAGCATCCGACTTCAGCTCAGGTCATGATCTCACGGTTTGTGGGTTTGAGCCCCATGTCCAGCTCTGTGCTGACGGCTCAAAGCCTGGAGCCTGCTTCAGATTCTATGTCTCCCTCTCTCTCTGCCCCTCCCCTCCTCACACTCTGTCTCTCTCTCTCTCTCTCTCTCTCTCTCTCATAAGTAAATGAACATTAAAAATAAAAAAAAAATTTATATGGTCTTTGTCCTGGGTTTCTAGCACAGACCTCCTAAAATCCTTGGAATTTCCTGAGTGACAGGCATGTCTTTTGTTATTCATAACCAGCGTTTTCAATCATACCTGCATTTATGCTAATGAGGTAACTTCTGGTCCTGGTCCGGGCCCCTAAAAAACTCAAAATGGGGTTGTCATGCGAAAGACCAAGTGATAAAAGAGTGGGAACTTTCAGCCGCATCCCCCTACTCCCCATTCTCCACTTCTCAGAGGAAAGGGGGACTGGAGATGGATCTCTATAAAAACTTTTCAACAAGACCCAGAAGTACTCAGATTAGTGATCACATTGATTAGCTAGGAGGATGGTACATTCAGAGGGCATGGAGTTTCCATGCTTCCCCTTCCATACCTTGCCCTATGCACCTCTTCCATTTGGCTGTTCTTGAGCTGTGTCCTTTATAATAAACTAGTAAATGTAAGTAAAATGTTTTCCTGGGTTCAGTGAGCTATTCCAGAAAATCATCAAACCTGAGGAGGGGGTCATGGGAACCCCCAATTGATAGCCAGTTGGTCAGAAGTACAAGTGGCCTGGGACCTGGCATCCGACATCGGGCAGTCTTGTGAGACTGAACCCTTTAACTTGTGGAATCTGATGTAGTGTCAGAATTAAACTGCACCGCTGGACACCCACCTAGCTGGTGTCCAAAGAATTAGAAAATTGGCTGTTGGTAAAACACTCCAGAGTGACCTTACCTAGAAAAAGGGTCTTTACAGATATAATCAAGTTCAGATGAGGTTATACTGGATTAAGTACCCCTAAATCCAATATGACTGGTATACTTATGAAAAGAGGGAAATGTGGACTCAGAGACAAGACACACAGGGAGAACACCAGATGAAGACAGGCACAGAATGAAGTGATTTGCCTACAACCCAAAGAACACCAGGGATTGCTAGCATCCACCAGCAGCTAGGAGAGAAGTGTGGAACAGATCCAGCCTTTGGAAGGAGCATGGTCCTAGGGGCATCTTGATTTTAGACTTCTGACCTCTAGGATTATGAGACAATACCTCTCTGATGTTTTAAGCCACATAATTTGCAGTAATTTGTTACAGCAGCCCTCAGAAACCAATAGAGTGATTGCCTACATCTGAGGGAAGGGAGCCCTCGGGGTCAATCAGAGGTTTGAAGCCTAAGTGATAGGAAGAATGACATGCTACTGAAAGAGATGAAGAGTTCAGAGGAGACACTGGCTGTAAGGAATGATTTCAATTTTGACTTTAGCAGTCCAATGCCATCACAGGATTGCCAAGTGGATGCCTTGGTGTTAAAAATATTCCAACACAAAGGAGCAATAGAAGAATCAAAAGAACACTAATACAAGAACCCAACCTGGGATTCCCCTTTTACCACCTTCTAGCCAAATTCAACGAACTCTTCAGTAATCATACTAACCAACCATTTATCTTGGATACCTTTCTTTTCCAGTGGCTTCTACAACACCACACTGTAGCTTCCACCTCTATGACCATTCCTCTACTAAATCCAGTTCTTCTAAGTCAATTCGATTCTTAGTCCTTTTATTCCTCAATCATCTTCAAAATCTCAAGTGTCTAATTCTTTATCTCTAATCTGAATTACTGCTCCCCATGGTGTACATTCCATTATTTCTAGTTATTTACACAGCACCTTCACCTAAGAGTCTAGGACACGAGTCCAGGGATGCACTGTCATACTTCAGATCTGACACGTGTTTAGTAGAATATACCTTCTCTTTCTACTCAACTGACACGTGTTCTTCACTCCATTATGACAACTCCATTTGTATACTCTCACAGCTAAAACATGTCATATTTTCCCTTTCTTCTTTAGCACCATATCCTGTAAATCTTCTCCTTCAGAATAATTCTAAAGAGTCACCTTTCATCTTCATTCCTCTATCACAAGCCAAAATTCCACACTTCTTACCTCATTTTATCACAAGAGCTTCCTAACTGGCCTCCCTGTCTTCAGGCTTTCTTCGCTCTGACGCTCTTCTCAAACTTTCGGGTCTATACAGATCACCTGGGAGTGACTATTAGTATTGTTTAGGTATTGCATGTTATCTTCTCCAACTAGATTATATGGTCATCAAAGGCAGGAATTAATCATGGCTTCTATTTTCCTCTAAGTGTATAATAGAATGCTAGGCCAACCCAACATATTCAATAGACACTTTAGAAGTTTAAGACTACGGTTCATGTCTTTTCCAAAAAACATTCATAACCATAATTTAACCAAGAATAATTTCAGAGAGATGTACCTTAGAATAAAAATAACAAGTTGTCATCTCAAGTGCCTTAAAAGGAAAAGGACACTCACTGTGCTCCAACCAAGAGATCTCTCTTCTTACTCACACTTCAACAATGTATAGAGAAAAATATACACAGAAGCCAACAATCACAGAAGGGCATCCTAACTCAAGATACCTGGTCAAGTTCTTCCAAACAAATAAACAAAGCAAAATATCATTACACAAAGATTCTATCTAAAAAGACTTAACAGAAATGACATAAGCTTTGTGCATAGGAGGTTGGAGCTGTAAAGAAACACACTCAGACGGCAATGAGGCATCTTTTCTAGCCTGGGGAAAAAAATAAAGCTGCCACTCTCCAGTTATAAGAACCACTCACAGGAAAGCAACTCTAAAGGATTATGATTTCTGCTCTAGAGTTAATATTTTGTGACTTGCTTTAAGTCTTACAACATAAGCAAGTTATGATTTTTGTCACTTAAAGAACCTAACAAGTCTATTGCACTCCTATGAATTATATTTATATAATCCTAGAGCCAAATTTTTCATATAGAAGCATTATCTTTAACTAGAATGGAAAGAGTCTGACTTAAAGAAATTCACTTCATAGCGATTATTCTGCCACGAGAAGTAAGACTCATATGGGTACAATGAAGAGAAAAGCAGTCAAGTATTCGGTAAATTGGGAAATTAAAAAAAAGAGTAACAGCGCAGAGAGAACAAAGGATTAAGAACAGAAAGATGTAAATTTTAGTCATGGCACTGAATCTTACCAGTCAAGTAATCTTGGCTACCTACCACTTCAGTTTCCTAATCTGTAAAAACTATCTGAATGCTAAAATTCCTGAGCCCTAAAATTATATGTACTCACAGATTTTTTATAGTATTTCTATGCCACATATATTGTCTATTTTTCTACTTTAATTGATTTAAAGTTGTAAGCCTCTAGGGAAGTGTCCCACGCGGTAAGACAGCTCTGGGTCATAACTACTCACTGAATTGAGCTTAACAATTTCCTATGACTGCAAATCATAACCCACAGGTCACATTTTCAAAAGTGACATGGATATTCCCGATGTTCACACCCATCATTTGGCAGGTATTTCAATAGGAAAAAATGCACCCCAGGTCACAATACTGATGAAAGGCTGTTTTGCAGATTTCTTAAATTATCACCTCTTCCCTTCTTACTAGTATCTATGATTAGCTGGTAATCTCTCTCACCACTGGATGTCACTTTTGCTCCAACAGAAGTCAACCCAAACTAACCTCAATAGTAATTAGAATCTGGTTTCTATGATGCATAACTCTAAAACCTTAACATAAACATTTCTCTGTGAAAGATAAAATCAGTTGTTATAATTTCTACTGATTTTTGGCTAAAATCTGGCTTCAGATGCTTCTAGGCTTCAAACAGTACTAGGAACCATAAGTGAAATTTCTAAGATCATCCCAAGCCATAAAACACGTCACTGAAATTCCACCAATACCCATGCACCGCTCAGTACTTGTATGGCCAGAAAGAAAGAGAAGCAGCACACATAGGAGGAAATACAAACAAAGACAGTGTTTATATTCAAGTATAAAACACTGAGATTCCCTTTTCTAATCTCAATGTTACACTACTTCCAGCATTGAGAAGAGAAAAGCAATATTCAGAAATCAAGAAAGTGGGAAAGCAGTGACTTGGAGACTTCTCGTACTGTCACTCCAACTATCAGGATGCATTTGGCAGTTATATCCAATAACCATAAATAGGTGTCTAGGAACTGTGTCTTTGGTTTCCAAATTCAGAATATGTAAATGATATACAGTTCTCTTCTCTTACGCAAATAGGAAAAGCTAACCTTTCCAATAAACCCACAGACATTAAGATACTAGTGTGCCTATGAGAAGTGCCCTACTCTCATCTCAGATGTTCTCATCTTCCCAAAACAAATGCCATTGCTAAATGAACTTATCATATGGGGACATAGTAAATCATTTACGGTACTTTTATAAAAGCTACTCCTCACCCCCAGCTCCATGCACACACCAAATCTTGTTGAAAATAAGTACTGAATCACTGCCACATGAGTCATGGTTACTGATGGGGCCATGCTACATTCCTTGGGTTTGCTGAAGTAGGAAAGAAGTTGTAAACCACTGACTTAGATGAATCATCTGATTACATTATATCCATGACGCTCTGAACTATTTCCAAGAAAACATATGGAGAAAATATGCCTACAAAGGTGAAACTTAAAAAAGACCACAGCTGGGGCATCTGGGTGGCTCAGAGGGTTAAGCATCTGACTCTTGATTTCAGCTCAGGTCATGATCTCACAGTTTGTGAGATCCTGGGATACGCTCTCTCCCTCTCTTTCTCCTGCCCCGTGATTTCTCTCTCTTTCTCAAAATAAACAAATAAACATTTCAAAAAAATAAGATCACAGCTGCGGTAACTATCATGGCTACTACAGAAGTCAGGGGGAAGCCTAGTTTCTCCTGCTAGGGCAAGGAGATACCCACTCCTATATTCCTGAGTTGGAAATAAAAAATCATTTTAGCCAAAAAAAAAATGTTACAAGTATTAGTTAAGCACAGTTGAAACAAACCTAATCATCCTGTAAATTTAAGTGCAGAATGAGTTAATAACTAAGACTTATAAGGGCTGGTCTAGAAACTTTATCAATGAAAAAACACGGTGGGAAAATGCATGACAGCTCTGAAAAACCGACTTGAGCACAAAATTTAGAAATAAACCTGTTGAACAGTTTGCATTTTCCCAATTTATCCCTGCAAGGTTGACAGCAAAATGTCATGTTTAAATATCAAATTAAACATACACTAAAATCTCAGTTTTAATTACATTTTATTCTCCCAGAATAGTTAATTATGTTTTACTCTATAGAAATCACTTTAATAAGAACCACTTGCCTTTTTCTGGGCAATTGCAGCTCGCTGCAGTTTTTCTTTAGCTTGATTATACTTTTCTTCTCTGTCAGTGAGACGTTCCTGAAATTTATGCTTTTCTTCCAACCACTGTATCTGTTTCTCTTCCAAAGTCCTGTCAAAAGAATGTATGCAAAACACAGACTGTAACTCTTAAGATTAAATAGACATTATCCCAAGTAGAATCAAACGCTGTACCTGCTTCACCACATCCTTAATTATCCAACTACAGGCACTCTTGCATGGCCAAGTATTTGCTTATACTGAGTACTTCTCTGAGTACTGAATAAATGGTACTCAGTACCATTACTGAGTACTTCTTCTGAGCCAGATGCTGTGCTTAGAACAGTGTGTGTACTATGTCATCTATTCTTCACAATAACCCCTTGAGTTAGGGACTACTATCATCTCCATTTTATAGATGAGAAAACTAAAGCCCAGAGAGCAGTTAATGAATTTGCTTAAAGACTTACACCTAGTTAACAGCAAGACCAACACTTGATAACCAGCTTTGAATCATGATAACCACCATGCTATAAAAACTAGGTCTAGCATGGGTGATGGGTACTAAGGAGGACACTTGTTGTGATAAGTCACTAAATTCTACACCTGAGACTAACATTACACTATATGTTAACTAACTAGAATTTAAATAAAAACTTGAAACATTAAAAAAAAAAAAACTGGGTCTAATAAAGCTGGTTAAAAATCAACCTAGGTATCAAGTCTTAACGCAGGATGTTTTCAGACTAGACTAAAATTCATGTATTTTATGGTACCAAAACAACCTACATCTTTAAAGCTCTTCTGCACACTTTGCATAATTTTTAGTATCATTACTATATATAGGCAGTACAAATGAGATTTATAAATCCTGAGACATCAGATTATGTGCCTAAGGTCATATAGACTTTAAGTGTTTTAGCTGGGACCAAAATCATGTTCAACTGACACGTCATCCAGCTATTTTCTGCCATGTAATCTTATGAATAACATTCAGAAACCAATGATCAATTACTTAAATTTGCTAGCTAAGTTGTCATTAGAATGCTTTTTGTCTTAGAATTTTAAGTGCATTTTAATCAAACACTTCAGGTTCCAAGATATAAATTTCCATTTTTTTGCAAAATAATTTGGACCCTATGGAATGTCACAACACATTATGGACAAATAACTTGCTTACTTTCTTTTCCTGAAATTCAACTGCATGTGTGAAACCACAGACAGTCTTAAAATATGAAATAATGAGACACTGAAGGGAGAAAATTTTATTTGGCAAAGTAGCCTTCAGAAGAGAAAATCTGAAAAGAATTATGTTTTGTAGATTCAAACAAAAATATAATACTAACATGAAGACAAAGCAAATACAAAATAGCAGTTTTCTATCATATCTAAACAAAATTTTCCAGAGAATGTAAGATCTTGAACATCACAAAAATCATCTCCTTGCCAGTTTACTATATACACTGTCTACTAGTAATAAATTTCAAGACCAAAAAATATAAACAAATAAATGAGCTTTTCAAAGGGAAAATCCAAGGTATTATAGTTCTAATTCTAGGAAGTAAGTTTTGCATATCACAAAATTTCTTTCTGTTCTCTGGCATTCAGAAGAATAATTTAGATATTTGGAGTAAAAAATGTATTAATGTATTGGTTTACTCAATGAATAAAGAAGGGTTTCTTTGACGGTTTTCAAAAGAACACGGTGGACAGGCAGAATTTGTTAAAAAAAAAAAAAAAAGTCTTCTGCCCTAAATGCCCCCTTTTTTAAACAATTCAAGAGTCCATAAAGGTCATTCTCTAGAAATAGAAAGTACATTACCTAATGCCATTGTATACTGTCAAAGGGTATTTGTAACTAGCTCCCAAAACACATTCAACATTGGAATCGTCATTAAAAGAACTACATATAACATAGCAGAAAGAAGAAATAGTTTGTACATAAAAAAGAGCAAACTCTACCTTTCAACTTCTAGTTGTGCTTTCTCAGCTTGGCTTCTTAAATTTCGGCATTCCTGTTTTAACCTCTCTACCATTTCCTTCAGTATTTGGTTTGAATTCAGCAACTCATTCTCTGACTGTCCAAGTGAGGTCACTTGGATCTGCAAACTACTGATTTGCTTAAAAGAGAAGAAAGAGAAACATACAGCCACGTATGCAATAACGAACGTATGGGAGAGGCACAGGATTGTAAGCATCTTCCTTCACAAATCCTCCACCCAACTGATTTGTCCTAAGGACACCCGGAAATTAAATGATAAACCGCAGCAGCATTAGGATCCAATAGCATAGTATCATTGCCTAATATAACCAGAGTCTATCAAGAACCCTATTCCTCAATCCACTAAGTCCTCTCCTCTTCCTCCCAAAATAAGCAGACCAGATGAGCTACTGGGAGTAGGGAAAAGGATTGTAAGAAGGGGAGAGTAGGGAAGTGAGAAAGGAGAATGCAACCATTAGAAAGTCTCCACTGAACTTCCTCTACCTCCTAGGAAAGAACAGGCTTTAAAAGCTCATCAGCTGGGAAAGCTGCTAAGGGAATCTGTTCTCCCATTCCCATGTACCCTATGATCAGCAACTCTTCCGGGAGTTCTGCTTTCTAAATAGTTTTGAATCATTAATACAGAAAGGATCACTCTTACATTGTTTTTAACTGGTTTCTAAGCATTCCATATACCCAGTGTTGGGTGGAAGAGAGATATTCTAAGAAACCTAATGAATGGCAAGGCTTCCTTGGCCTCTAGAGCCATTTATCAAACCATGAAATGTCACTCATGCTTTTTCTCCATCCTAATGTACTTTTATCTGGGAGTACATTTTCTCATGAAAAGTAACTAATTATCTAGTTAAAAATTAACAGGCTAGGAAGATAAATGGTGATTTTTAGTTATATCCAAATAATCTTCATTTGGAACACAGTTATACCTACTTCCTCCACGAGCAATTTTACTCTTTTTTGGGGGCGGGGTGGGGAGCACAAGAGTGCACACACAAGTGGGGAGGAGCAGAGAGAGAGAGAGAGAGAATATTCCAAGCAGGCTCCACGCTCAATGCAGAGCCTGACGTGGGGCTCAATCTCATGACCCTGAGATCATGATCTGAGCCTAAATCAAGAGTTGGTCACTTAACTGACTGAGACACCCAGGCACCCTCATTTTGCAAATTAACAAATCTTCATTTTCTTTCACCTTTTCTTACCTCTTAGCCATTCTCTCAGAGGAGCTGGAAGCACAGAATCAAGAGACTCAAAAGTCCAAAGAAACCAGATTCTTTAGGCAATAAATTAAATAATTCCAGCCCTTCCTGGTGGTAGCAAAGCCAAATAAGACAGGACTGTATACAACCAAAGAACAACTGACCAAATAAAGTAAAATGATATGTCTCAGATTTCTACTTTAGAATAAATTTCTCCAGGAAGAGCTACTCAGTCTTTATTTAATTGGAGTTATAAAAATTAAATCTGTAATACAATTGATTGAACAAGTAACCCTCAAAGAACTTAATATTTCTCCACAGCTAACAAATGACAGCCCAATGCCAATGATACTAGATCACTTCTCTCAGAGTATCAAACACTATGTCCTCCTAGGTGAGACTTAGAAACCACAATTGCATATGCAAAGCAATGCCAGCTAGCTTGCAAGGATAAATCCTAAAAATGGAATCCTCTTTACTTCATAACTTTAAACAAAAAAGAAAATGGAATCCAGGAAAGAACACTCTTCCATGTTTTGCCCATATAAGTTTTTCTCAAACCCAAATAACTTCAATTAAAATATAAATTTCCTTCCATAAATACAACTCTTAGATTTCACATTTCACAGGGATATAATAAGAAATAGTTCATAGAATAAGCAATATAAAGTTACAAGTCAATCCCACAAGGAATTTAAAATCTAGATGATCTTTCTAATCAATTTTTAAATTCAGAATATTAAAGTAGTGTTCCTTAAACTATAATTTAAAAAAAATTCATTATGGGTGACAGCATATAAAGACCTCAAGAAAAACAGCAGTTAGCAAAACCAGCTTACTAACTAGAGCTTAAAGAGGTTTAAACAATTTTATCTTCATCTATCAACCTCACCAACACATATCAATGTAATGATTATATTTTCAGAATACTGATATAGAAAATTCCAAAAGATTCAAACAACACACAAACAACCCAAGTACCCATCCACAGATGAATGGATAAAGAAGGTGTGGTATATACACAAGATGGACTATTACTCAACCATAAAAAATTTTGGACAAAATCTTGCCATCTGCAACAACATGGATGAATCCAGAAGGTACAGGCTAAGTGAAATAAGTCAGAGAAAGACAAATATCATACAATTTCACTCATATGTGGAATTTGAGAAACAAAACAAAGAAAAAAAAGAGAAAACCAGACGCTTAAATACAGAGAACAAATTGGTAGTTGCCAGAGGGGAGATGGGTGAAACAGATAAAGAGGATTAAGAGTATACTTAGAGTGATGAGCACTGAGTAATGTACAGAATTGTTGAATGATTTTACTGTACACCTGAAACTAACTGAACACTGTAGGTTAATTATACTTCAATAAAAAACCCCAAAACTTACACACATACACATTCAAAATACAGATTTAAAGAAACACTTAAAAAAATAAAAGCAAGGCACGCCTGGGTGGCTCAGTCAAGCGTCCAACTTTGGCTCAGGTCAGAGATCCCCCAGTTTGGGAGTTCAAGCCCCACGTCGGGCTCTGTGCTGACAGCTCAGAGTCTGGAGCCCGCTTCGGATTCTGTGCCTTGCTCTCTCTCTGCCCCTCCCCTGCTCACACTCTGTCTCTCTCTGTCTCAAAAATAAATAAAACATTAAAAATAAAAATAAAAAAATAAAAGCAAAATGTTTGCTAAAATCATTACCTGTTTCAGGTCAGCATTTTCATTTTTTTCTTTCTCTGCATTTTCAATATTCACAATTTGTTGCTGAAGTTTTAACCTAAAAATGACAACCCAACAAACACATTTATTAAGAAACCATAGTTCCTATATTTCAATGAATTAGACAATCATTTTAGAGTACCCGTATTGACACCAGGTGTTGTGCTTGTTAAGTGGCAGGTAAAAGTTTGATAAAGATTTTGACTTCAGGAAGGTGTGTTCACATGTAACTAAGATGTATCAAATTTCTGCTTTTACTGTGGAAAAATCTACAAACTTCTGGCATAGAGAAGATGAGAAATCAAGTAGGTCTAGGAAGACGAGACTACATACATGGAGATATAAATTTGATGGGTATGATTTTGATAAACGCGGGGAACAACCTGAACAGCCTTTGGTGGGAGAGTGCATAACGTGTCACTAAGGCATCAGAAAGTGGTCTAGTGCGGGCAAAGCCATGTCTGTGATCACACAGCTTACACAATGCTTTCACCCACACTGCTACCTCACTTTCACTTACCAGACTTGGAGCTCCTAAATGTATCTCTAATGCCTATTAAGTCTCCCTGTTTTTAACTGCAGTAATTTCTCACAATAACTCCATGAAAGTAAGCAAAGTCATCTTTATTATTTCAATTTTATAGATAAAGAGATTGAGGCTCAGGCCCAAATCACATAGCTACCAAGCAGCCAAATGAAGACAGGACCCAGGTCTTCTAACCCAAGTAAGGGTTCTTCTCCTACTTATTATGCTGCAATTTTACTGATTTAAGTTGAAAATTTAAAAGAAAACTATCTAGTACAGGACACCATAGTGTATTCTATAAAATATATTATGAGTTTTCATCCCTGAGATGAATGCTTATACAATGTGTGTCCTTTTCAAAGGAATGATACATTTTTAACCAGAACCTTAAAACCTAGAGCATCTCTGGTAACCAAATAACTAACCTCATAAGAAAGACTTTATGCTAATAGGATAGGCCAATATGTGATAGGATATGCCCTCGACTGCTCCCTTTTTAAAATCCCTCAAACATTTACCTCAAATATAATTCATTTGGCATTTATTATTGACACTTTGGCATTATTAGCATGTCTTATCAACCCAGGTAGAACTGCTTATTGGAAAGACGACATTCTCAAGAGCCTAAGGCTGTGCTTGAAATGTTAACAAGAATTCAATAAATATTTGTTGATGGAATGAATGAACCAACCCAAATCCTGGGTTAGACACTTAAATGTGTAAGGTGACTGGACAATATGACACGGAAGAAACCGTAAGACCCAATGCTTCCTAAGATATTTACATACAAATGCTAGAAACAACGGATCTAAAGGAAAGGGGAGTCTTGCTCTTACTTTGCTCCTTTAACAGTACCAGTCATACTCTTGTTTCATAATTTCAGCTACATTTTTACTCTCCGAAACTTTCTCTGCATCTCACCCTTAAATGTTTATGAATGTCATTAACTTGGTGCTTCTAGGTCACAGAGTTAATAAAGATTTCTTTCTAAAAATCATGAAGACAGAAACAGAGGAGAAAACACTGTGGGTCTTAGCTCAGGTCCAGAGTTAAAAAGTTAGGTCCCAAGTAAATCTTAGCTCTGGTCAAGATTTTGAATACACCTGGTAACAGGAAGAAACAAGATCCTGTTAAGAAAGCAATGTGGTCTGAATGCTTTCTAAATAAGTTACGTAGGTATGAAAGGAAACAATGCCCTACAAACAAAAATCGAAGCCAAAGACTATCATGAAAACATGAAAAGTAAGAACATCATTATGGTAGACTGTAAGAGATGACAAAGTCTTCTTCAGTTCACTTCGCTAGAGTTGTGCAGTATTAGAATCTACAACCCATATGGCAGTTTTTTAGAAGAAAATTAGTCCACAATTTAAGATCATTACAATTAGGATTGTAAGGGATTATGGAATTTAACATAAATAAAAATTAATAGAGATGATTAGGGTCTAGAAATACATTCAGTGGTCTTAACCTCAGTGACAAAAGAGTTCAGTACAAATTATTTCAAAATGCAATGCTGCAGACTTAGGAATAAAGTACAGTACCTCTTTTGATGAGAAAGTTTTGACTATTTAAGGTAGGTCACAACAAATCAAAAGAAATCAAGTCTTAAAGTAGAACTAAAAAATACAGAAGAGAGTGCAATTAACTAACTTCCTTCAGGGTATCAGTAAAGGCTACATAAGAGAAATGCAATTTGAGCTGGACCTTGAAGGCAAAATAAGAGTCTGAGGTAAAGAAATTAAAGACATAGATGAAGAAGATAATCAGTGAAGCAAGACTCTAGAGGAAGCAAAGGAGATGGGAATCAGAACACTTGAGACGTAAAGGGAGAAGGGATATCTTCATTAAAATAGAAAGGGAGGAGAGAATAGATGAGGATAGAAATTCTCAGTGAGAAGTTTAAAGAATTTACATCTAGGAGCTTTTGCTCAGGCACAAGTGAGAGCATAGGTAAACAGTGGACAAATAGATTTCAAGCTAAATGGGAGGCAAGGGAGCCAGGTTAACAGAGTGGAAGAAAAAAAAAAGTATAAGAACTAATTTTGCTATCAGTTTGACTATCAAATTTTAATGCCTTCAGTAAGATTGAAGTAGATAAGAGGAAAAAAATAGGTATTTGAAATATCAGTTCAAAGGGATGACAAGGTCCAAGAAATGGCTAAGTGTAGGGGCTGCTAAAGTTGAATAAAGATAAAGAATATAAGAGTTAAGATAAACTATAAGGCTAAGGTGGATCAACAATATGAATGGTGTCGTCACAAAGAACAATGACAAAGGATAGAAAATAGTAACAAATTGAGCTAGACAGAAGTCAAGCTCTTCATTGACTGTTGGGGAACATCTTATAGGTTGGTCACTAAGAAATAAATAGGGATAAGATGGACACAGTGAAGACCAAAAGCAAAACCATTTTAACCCAGTTCGTCAAACAATTGTCTGGAAGCAAAAGTGGGTTCACAAATATGGATTTTCCTTCTTGTTCCCTAGTTGCAGGACAGACGAAGGGAAGAGTAATTCCACTTAAAAGGGTTGCCAGGACAAGGTCAGGTTTCAGTGAGGGTATATTTTTTTAAAATGTGGAGACTGTGGGGCGCCTGTGTGGCTTAGTCAGTTGGGTGTCCGACTTTGGCTCAAGTCATGATCTCACAGTTTGTGAGTTCGAGCCCTGCGTCAGGCTCCTGCTGACAGCTCAGAGCCTGAAGCCTGCTTTGGATTCTGTTTCCCTCTCTCTCTGCTCTTCCTCTGCTCATGCTCTCTCTCTCCTTCAAAAATAAATAAAAACTAAAATAAAATAAGGAGACTGCAATATATATACATATATATACATATATATGTATATAGGTAATGGGATAGATTTCAGAGGCTACAGCAAAAATTATTGAAAGGAGAGATTTAATGGATTGGTCATGAGGAGAAATCAAAAAATGAAGGATGAATACGTTGTTGAATAAGCAACTATGAGATCAAGTACCTTATATTTTTAATGTAATTATGGAAAAAATGGAAGCAGAAATTGTAGACAGACCACAGGGCCAAAGTACAACAGAGAACGGAGCTGTAGAAAAGTTGAAACAGAAACAATAAGAATAACAGTGAGATGGAGTCATTCCAAATTCTCTTCCAAGAACAAGTAGCTAATTATGATGATTATTGCCTAGGTTTTCTGCGGCAGGCAGCTCATGTGTGTCATTTCAACATTCAACAAATATTTACTGAGTACCTACAAATGCTAAGCCTAGTCCTAAGTGTTGTAGATACACCAGAGAATAACAAAGACAGAATCCCTATCCTTAAGGAATTTACAGTCCAATGGCACTATCTGATTTTTTTAATGATGGAAATGTTCTATAATTTGTACCATCCAATATGATAGCCACTAGTTACATGTGACTATTGCATATTTCAAAAAGTACAACTGAAGAACTAAATTATTAATTTTTTTACTTTTAGTTTTTACATGTTCACTTATTTTAAAGAAAGAGAGAGAGTGGGAGAGGGGCAGAGGGAGAGAGTGGGAGGGAGAGAGACAGAGAATACACTGTCGGCGCAACCCAATGTGGAGCTTAAACTCCCAAACCATGAGATCATGACCTAAGTCAAAATCAAGAGTCAGACACTAAACCAACTGAGCCACCCAGATGTCCATAATTTAAACTAATTTAAAATTAGATTTAAACAGCTATATGTGACTAGTAATATCATATTAGGCACAAAAGGTCTAGTCCAACTTCTAGGCTTCATTTGATGTCAGCCTCTATTATCAAGGGAAAGCAACAGATCAGGCAAGCAAGAAAAGATGTATTTGTGATTTCTCTATTTGTCAAAGATTCCAGAACAAGTTTCCTGAGGAAAGCAGTTCTTATGTAAACCCAATGAAAACAAGGTTATTGCTTGAGAGCAATGGAAACTGACTCTGGCCATTATTAGCAAAAAGAGACTTTCCTGGAAAGATATGAAACTCACTGAACCAACAGGAAACTAGAGAACCGGAACCAGGCTAAAATAATTGACAAGAATCACCAGCAAGGACAAACCGTCTGGCCCATCAACTGTTGCCACATATTCTTCTATCACTTACTTTGCAGTTCGTATCTTGGAACAGAACTTGTTCAACTGGCCAAGTATAAGTCCCCTGCTCCCCACTAAGATGATACACAACAGATAATTCACCTAAAGATAGACTATATACAGAAAGAAGGTATATAAAGTAACCGGGTAGCTTTTTTTTTTTTTCTTTAATATTTCTGAAAAAATGAGAAAGCCACAAATGTAAAATAGAGCTCTGGCTTTAAGCAATGTAAAAGATCAGGGATTCACTACAGGATTATCCTAAATGATCAAATTCCCTTTCCTTGAGCTAGTAATTGCTGCTATTTCCCCAACACACCTCCCCCTCACTTGTAATAACAAACTGCACATACAGTTTGTTCCACAACCGCCACTCTGAAATAGGCATAAAACTTGGGCTGAGTCAGAGTACCTTATCCCCCTGGCCACAGTGATGGGCTCAGGGATAGGTAAGTGAACCAGGCCCAACCTCTCTTCTTGATTTTTCTAACTTAAAATCATCAAGTAAAAACCCTATCTTCTTTGATCTCAAAAATAAAGTCTTGACCTCACACAGACCGCAGTTAAGAGAGAAACTTAAGAGTGAGAAGAGGAGGGAGATGAAAGTAGGGAAGAAGTCATTTGGTCACATTTATGTTTCTAGATCCAGGTGTTCATGAGGCTAGTACAAACCCTGTCCTTTCCACAATTTATGTCCACTAAAAATGACCCTTTCTTCACCTGAGTTAGTTGGAGTTGCAATGCTTCAGAATTAAGAGTTGACTAGATACTATCTTATTTAAAATCCTTTTAAAAATATTTTAAAATTTTAAATAATTTTTACATGTTTTCATTTACAGGTAACGTTACAAATTTTGCAAACTCCTTGTGGGGTGGGGTAACCTTCTGAAATATAGAATACTATTAGAATAATAATTTTGTTATTTAGTCTAGTGAAGAAACCACTTTAAATAGGATAAGAGACTAGTATGTAATTAATAACTTAAAGCATCTGCCAAAGCGGTGATTAATCCTAATCAGAACAGATATTTGTTATTTGTTAATAGATGGATACTTCTGCTTTACAGGATTTAGACTTTTCAGTTCATTAGCAAGACCTTTCTCTCTATAAGTAAAGAATTTAATTTTGAGGGCAACTGGTTGGCTCAGTTGGTTAAGCATCTGATTAGAGCTCAGGTCATGATTTTGTGGTTAGTGGGTTTGAGCGCTCCCTGCATCAGGTTCTTTACTGTCAGCACAGAGCGGACTTCAGATCCTCTGTCCGCCCCTCCCTCTCTCCCCCTCCCCAACTCGCATTCTGTCTAAGTCTTTCAAAAATAAATGAACACTTAAATTTTTTAATTTGCGACCTATCACAAATTCTAACTAAGACAAAATGAGATTATGATTATTTAACGAATGACCAAAATAGACCTGGTTTATGTAGCCAGACATTTATAAATCAGAACTGCCATAGGAAAAACACAATTGTAGACCATTAAAAAAAGTCATGTAAATTTTGCAAATTACTCCTGCTATAATTTATGTTGACTATGTCCCTATTTTAAAATAAGTTGGGGTCAATTACACATTATAAATGAACTGGAGAAACTGAAGGGAAATTTAAAAAAATTATCAAAGTGACTAATGGGACAGAAAATGATTTCTATTAAAGAAAAGCTAAAGAAATGAATGCTGTTTTATATAGGAAAAAAAGAAAAAAAAAAACCTAAGGGCCAAATTCATTAGTGTCTGCAAGTAACACAAGTTTGCTTGACATTTATCACTATGTCAATAGAAGCCAAACCAGGAGAAACAGGCTTCAATTCTCACAGAAAAGACCCTAAGTGGTTAAATGGTGGGACCATAAAGGGATAACATTAGGGTGGCATTTTCCTAGGGAGAGTGTCTCTCTCCTTTCTAGAGATTGTCAAGGAGATAAAACAACCAACCAAAAAACACCTTACCTGTCTAGAACAGTTAAAAAAATAATGTACTCACCTAAAAGCAAAGCATAGGACAAAATTGGCTCTCAAAAATCCATTACAGATTTATGATTCTAGAATTATTACAGCCAACATTTAAATTAATCATTCATAAAACCTGACATGAGTAAATAATACATATATTTCTGCCTGAGGTAATTCTTTCCTGAGTAATGAGAATAATATAACACTGTATGTTAACTATACTGGAATTTAAATTTTAATTTATTTTAATAAAAAAAAAACAAAAACCCTTGTCCTGAAACATAACCTACACCTTAATGAACATGATTTTTAAAAACCTCTCAACTTTAATCTATAATTATGAAGTCATTTAAGATTTTAGAAATTTAAAAAGCAGATATAGGGACTTCCAGGTAGCTGAAGATAACAGCAGATATCTAGTTCTGTGCTATCCATACGTCCTGCAAAATAATACAAAAAAGCAAAGACAGCAAATAAAGCAAGCCACACAAAACCACATCCTTTCCATAACTGGAAGACAGAAAGTGCCCAAACTTCAAAACATTTTTAAGCAAAAAGACGAAAATAATTCTAAATCCCAGCAAGGGAACAATCATGCTCCTGCCTGAAAGTCTTTGCTGTGAGCATGGGCTCAGTGCATTTAAATGAACTTAATTCATATGTTAAAATAAAATGATCCCTAATTTGGCTCCACAGCAAGACCCAACTATATGCTACACATACAAGACACATTTAAAAAAATGAAATGATTCAGAAAGACTAAAAATAAGGGGGTGAATAAAGGCATATCAGGCAAATGGAAATAAGAAAATAGGAGTAATGAAGGGCGCCTGGCTGCCTGGTCGGCAGCACATGCAAATCAATCTCATGGTTGTAGGTTTGTGCCCCGTGGTGGGTGTAAAGATTACTTAAAAATAAACTCTAGACAGAAAAAAGAAAGAAACAAAGAAAGAGAGGGAGGGAGGGAGGAAGGGGGGGGGGAGGAGAGGGGGGGGGCAGAGAGAGAGAGAAAGAGAGAAAGAAAGAGAGAGAGAAAGAAAGAAAGAGAGAGAGAGAGGAAGGAAGGAAGGAAGGAAGGAAGGAAGGAAGGAAGGAAGGAAGGAAGGAA
>NW_024412413.1:26258249-26451274 GCF_014898765.1 Herpailurus yagouaroundi | reverse complement strand
GAAGGAAGGAAGGAAGGAAGGAAGGAAGGAAGGAAGGAAGGAAGGAAAAAACAGGAGTAATGACATCAATGTGGAATTCAAACAAATGACATGAAACGACAAAAAGAGAAGCACTTTTAAATGCTATAAACCACCATTACAACTAAGATGTAACTGTTATAATAATCTATATACCAAATAATACAGCAATCATCTTTTTGAAGAAAACTACAAGAAATGCAAGGAGTCACAGATACATACAAATAACAGGAGACTTACTCTTATAATTGAACACGTTCCTTTCTAGTCCTTATGTAACGAGTAACAAAAACTGATGATGTATTACAGGTACAAAGTGAAGTGTAAATTTTAAAAAGACTCACTTTAGAGCTCCTACATGTTTAGTGTTGACATGTAAAATTGTCTCCTTAACTTTTTTTGCCGTAGGTGTCTCACTTGCTTAACCCTAGCCCTGGCTTTGATACATTAGGTCACAATGAAAACATTACAGCATTTCATAAAGTAGAAATAATAGAAACAGTACTCTCTGATTTCAATGCAGTAAAACTAGAAATTAACAAAGTAAATAAGCAAAAAGCCCTCCCACCTGGAAATTCAAAAACCTTGCTACGGACTGAACTGTGTCTCCCCAAAATTCGTTCTGTTGAAGTCTCAGATGCAATACTTTAGAATGTGATTGTATTTGGAGACAGGACCTTTAAAGAGGTATCTAGAGTTAAATGAGGTTATCTGGGTGGGTCCTAATCCCTATGACTGGTGTCCTCCTAAGAAGAGGGAGAGGTACTAGAGACATATGCACACAGAGGAAAGGCCTTGTAAGGACAGAGCAAGAAAGTAACCATCTATAAACCAACAAAAGAGGCCTCAGGAAAAACCAAATCTGCTAACACCTTGAGATCTCAAACATCTAGAGTCCAAACTTCTAGAGTCTAGAAGCCCAAACTTCTAACGTTGAAACCATCCTATCTGTGGTATTTTACTATGACAGCCCTAGCAAACTATTAATTTTACCTCATATTAAACAATTCCACCTTCTATTAATACATCTATTAATTTTGGGGTGAAAAGGAAACTACAAATTGAATTAGAAATTCTAAAAAGTTAATGATAATTAAAACACTACATGTCATAATCTATAGAATATTTTTAAAGCAGGGATAAGAAAAAGCTCACGTGAGAAACTTCACCAATAAAAATGAAAGAACGAGGGGCGCCTGGGTGGCTCAGTCAGTTAAGCGTCCGACTTTGGCTCAGGTAATGAATGATCTCACAGTTTGTGAGTTCAAGCCCTGCGTTGGGCTCTGTGCTGACTGACAGCTGAGAGCCTGAAGCCTGCTTCGGATTCTGTGTCTCCCTCTTTCTTTGCCCCTCCTGTGCTCGTGCTCTGTCTCTCTCTCTCTCTCAAAAATAAACAAAACATTAAAAAAAAATTTTTTTTAATGAAAGAACAAACACTTGTTGAGTTAAATTCCAAACTCAAAATTTAACAAAAAAATGAACAAAGTAAACTAAAAGAAAGCATAAGGTATACAACATGATCTTAGAAAACTCTAAACATCTACAAAACAGCTAGTAGAAAACATATGACTTTAGTAAGGTCACAGAATTCAAGGTCAACACATAAAAGTCCACTAACTGTATTTCTATATGCCAGCAATGAGCAATTAGAAAGTGAAATTAAAAAAAAAAAAAAACACTCCTATTTATAATCACATAAAAATGCTAAGAAATAAAATGTAACACAAGCATGACATATTCAATGAAAACTATAAAACTCTGATGACAAAACTTAAAGATGATATAATTAAATGAGAAGATAGGCCATATTAACGGACTGGATAGACTCAATATTGTTGACATGACAACTCTCCTCAAACTGAGCTACAGATTCATGTAATCGCAATCAAAATCCTAACAAGCCTTTTTGAAAAAGGTGACAGGCTGATTTTAAAGTTTATATGGAAAGGCAAAAGACTTAGAAGAGCCAAACAATCTTGACAAAAAAGACCAAGGTACAGAGGACTTGCACTACCTGAATCACACTTGTGACACAGCCATAGTAGTCAAGACAGTGTGATATTCGTGTCAAGATGGACAAACAGACCAATGTAAGTAAGAGTCCAGAAACAGACACATTTATATGGTCAACTGATTTTCAACAAAGGTACCAAAAGAATTCAATGGAAGAAAAGACAGTCCTCAACAAATGATGCTGGAACAAGTGGAAGTTAAAAATGAACGTCAGGGGCGCCTGGGTGGCGCAGTCGGTTAAGCGTCCGACTTCAGCCAGGTCACGATCTCGCGGTCCGGGAGTTCGAGCCCCGCGTCGGGCTCTGGGCCGATGGCTCAGAGCCTGGAGCCTGTTTCGGATTCTGTGTCTCCCTCTCTCTCTGCCCCTCCCCCGTTCATGCTCTGTCTCTCTCTGTCCCAAAAATAAATAAACGTTGAAAAAAAAATTTTTTTTTAAATAAAATAAAATAAAAATGAACGTCAACCATCACCTCACACTACAGAAAAATTAACACGAATTGGACCAGAAAACCTAAATGTAAGAAACAAAATATTAATCTTTTAGAAGAAAACATAAGATAAATCTTTATGACACAAGATTATGCAAAGCTTTCTGTGTTTCTTTTTAATTTTTTTTAATGTTTATTTTTGACAGAGAGAGAGAGAGAGAGAGAGAGAGAGAGAGAGAGAGAGACAGAGCACGAGCGGGGGAGGGGCAGAGAGAGAGGAAGACACAGAATCCGAAGCCGGCTCCAGACTCTGAGCTGTCAGCACAGAGCCCGACACAGGGCTCGAACTCACAGACCATGAGACCATGACCTGAGCTGAAGTCGGACGCTCAACCTACTGAGCCACCCAGGAGCCCCTGCAAAGCCTTCTTTCTTAAACAAACAGAACACACAAAAAACACAAACAAGAAAAAAATGATAAAATGGACTTCATCAAAATAAAAAAAAAAATCTGTTTTCAGTAGACACAATTTAAGCAAAGCAAGCCACAGACTGGGAGAAAACATCTGTCAAACATGAATCTGACAAAGTACTTGTACGCCAAATAAAGAGCTGTTATAACTCGATATGAAGATAACTCCCCAATTTTAAAAATGGGCAAAGTATCTGAACAGACACATCAAAAATCCACATTACAAGATGCTAAATAAACATCTCCAGCCATCTAGGAAAATCAAATTAAGACCACAGTGATATATTAGTACACATCCTCTAGAGTTAAATTAAAAAGATTAACAAGTGTCAGTCAAGATGTGTTAAACAAATGGAACTGTCATAGGGGAACTCTCATACGTTGCTACTAGAAATGAAAAATAGCGTAACTACTTTGTACAACAGTATTGCTATATGTTATAAAACAGCATTGCCATGTGTCATCACTCAGCAAAGTCATTCTCAGATATTTAACCAAGAGACAAACATATGCCCAAAGATTTGTACATGAATGTTCATAGTAGCATTGTTCATAATAGCCCCAAACTAGTAACAATCCAAATGTCTGTCCATCAAAGGAAAAAGAAAAAGCAAATCACATTACATCCATACAATGGAATACCAATCAGCAATACAAAGTGATCAACTATTGCCATATGCAATAACATGGATAAACCAGGGGGTGTCTAAGGCTGGGGATCAGGGGAGAGGTCAACTGAAAGAGACATGGGGAAACTTTAAGGGTGATGGAAGTATTCTATGTTTTTACTGTGGTGATTACATAACTTTACACAATTACCAAAAGGCATCAAGCTGTACATTTTTTAAATGGGTGAATTTTATTTTATGTACATTAAACACTAATACAACTATAAAAACTTTATGGCAAAAAAAAAAAAAAACACACAGAATCAAGAAGCAGAAATTAATGAGGTAGGAAATAGAAAAACAGTTGACTCCATAAATCAAATTCCTAGTTTAAAAAAATACCGAACTGTATGCTTAAAAATGACTAAAATAGTGAATTCTGTTATGTATATTTTATCACAGTAAAAAGAATAAAATCAACAAAGCAATAGCTGACTCGATAAAGAAAGAGGGGAGAAAAAAGGACAATTACAAAATAAGAAATGGTCAAGGGAAGGTGCATTGAAACAAAAGAAATTAAAAAATAAAAATGATATTGCAGATCTCTATGAAGATAAATCTGCAAACAAAGATGAAACAAATAATTTCTTATGAAACACAGATGATTAAAACTGATCCCAATAGAGAAAGAGAGCCTTAACAAGTTGTTCTCTATGGAATAAACAGATACTTATTTCAGAAATTAAGGTTGTTTCAAGATTACAAAATCCATTAATACACAATATTAATAATGTAAGAGAGGAAAAATCATGATTATCTCCAGAGATGCTGAAAACCTTTGAAAATTTGCAACACCATACCTATTATTGCTACTGTCATGTTTGCCAAATGATGTTTTCCTATTTCCATTATTCTTTCTACATTTATTAGTTGGAATTCTCCTGAAAAAAGCTTTCCTTCTCTCTAAATATTACACATTAGGGGTGCTTGGGTGGCTCAGTTGGTTGAGCATCCAGCTCTTGATTTTGTCTCGGATCACGATCCAGTCGTGGGATCGAGCCCTGTGTTGGGCTCTGAGCTAAGTGTGGAGCCTGCTTGGGATTCTCTCTCTCTCCGTCCCCCCTCCCCTCTTGTGCTCTCTCTAAAATAAAAATTTAAAAATAATTACACATTATATCATTTGGATCCATAGATTTTTATTTTATCCTATGGACTGTAATCTTTTATTATAACTTATTTCATTGCTCAAATTGTCTCATATTTGGCCAATGGGTGCTAAAATTAGTGGAAGAATGTATTATGCAGAAGTATGATGAGAAAATTTACATAGTCTCAGGATATTTCCCCATAAGATAATTATATATCACAAAGAGGAAAAAACAGTCACTTTATAATGGAAAAATCTGGCACACATCACCTTAACCAAGTGATCAAAGTTAACATCACCGGTAAGGGTAAGGTAAGGGTAAGGTACAAATAATATACCTCCTGATATAATGCACTGAGGACACAAGACTTTGACTTTGGTATTATTTTCACTAAACATGTTACAACCTGAATTTAATCACAAAGAATTTAAGACAAACTCAAACTGAGGGGTGATCTACAAAATAACTGGCTAGCACTCTAAAAGTAAAGGTAATGTATGATTCTGGATTGGATCTTAGACCAGAAATAGACTATCAATGGGATAATTGGTAAAATTTGAGTAAGCTGAGTAAGTGTAATATTTATTTTGTTTCCTCATTATATTGATGTTAGTATCTTAGTTCTGATGATTGTAATATGGTTATGGAAGATGTCCGTTTTTGGAGATCTCCATGAATTCATATGGAAATCCTCTGTATGACTGTTACAATGTTTTGTGAGCTCTGAATTTATTTCAAAATGAAGTTTAAAAAATATATACATATATATAACCTAATACTCTGAAGTTCCCTTCTGGCCGACTCTTCTGCCATCTGTGAAGCTCGCAATTTCTCTTCACACTGATCCTTTTCAGATTGTCTGCAGACATCATGTTCCACTTTCCTTTTTTCTAAATCCGCTAATCTGTTCTCAAGCTCTAGCCTAAAACAACAGATGATAATTATGTTAGAAGAACTACAATAACGATGATATGACAGCAAAATGTTTTCATTTACAAAAAGACTGAACACAAAGTAAGGTAATTAAGTACTTACTTTTCATCTTGTAATATCACGAGTTTTTGATAACCTTCTTCCTTGGCAGCTTGTACTTTACGTATTAATTCACGATCCTTTTCTACTAGGAGAGCTTTGTGGTGTTCAACAGCTGACTTGAGAATTTCATTGTCTGACTGTAACCCTAACATTTTTTGAAGGAAAAAAATATGCTGCATTCAATGTTATTAAGATGAAAAGTCATAACAGCAAGCATCCATAAACTGATTAAGACAATTAAAAGAGCATAGAAAGTGAGTCTGGATATATATTCTCGAAGATCTCTAAATCTTTATTGATAAACCTTATGAAACAGACTAAAACTCAGAGCTAACCATCCTGTCCATTCACACACACTTTAATAAAAGACTATATTTACTCACTTGACTCTTGAGAGCTGGGGACATCAACCCAGATGATATCAAAAGAGATATATAATACTTCACTTCTAAAAGGGTTCTGTAATCTTAGCCCCACAGATAGCATCATCATAAAGCTGGCTGGAAGTAGTATAAAAAAAATCACAGAAACCTTCAAAACCTATCATTCTAACAGAACTGTCAGGTTTCTGGTAGAAATATAAATTAGAAACTTTCAAGTTTATCCAATGAATTCACAAATTTTCCTTGTATTGATATGGCAAGTATTTTGCACATGGAATAACTAAAATAAATTCATACCTAACTCAAGTTTAAAAAGAATGCAGAACTAAATCATAAACTCTTGAAATTCCTAAGAAACGTTACTCCCTAACTCAATGGAAACCCATCAATCAATATCAAATAGAAATAAATGATGAAAACACTAATTCATCACAAGCTCTGTCTGAAACTACAGACATCAGTTCAACTAAAGACCCACTTGAGGAAAGTTACAGGCCAAAGGTAGCTTATTTAAACACCTTTTAAGAAAAGTCAGGGGCGGGGGGGGGGGGGAAGGAAAGTCAGAAATAGCATAATTCTGAGGAATCATGAAGAGAAGGGCATTCTAAGACTAAAGTGGAACTTAAAATAAGCCTAGGCTAAAGTAGGCTCAATAACAAGCCTACTATCTACATAAAAAACAGAAATTGGGTCTGAAACCCACCTATCTTCCTTACATTCTTTAGACTCAAAACGGTCTGGGACTAATAATCACATGATCTAAATAGATTCAAAATTATAAACCCAGAAAGTATGGATTCCCATTTGTAAAGTCTCATTTAAGTATTAATCAAGTAAATGACATAAACATAAGATTTTCTTAAAAGCTAGATTACAAAATGAACATTCAACATAAATAAAAATAATCCATGTGCTCTAAGATTAAAATTCAGTCTGAAAATAAAAATTCAGTTTGATCTATTTTAATAATTTGAGTTTATATGTAAAAATAATAGTAAAAAGCATGGGAAATCATATATTACCATTTAGTTCACTTTGAATCTTATTCCTTTCTCTTTCTAGCTCACTCTTAGCTCTTGCTGCCTCCAGTTTGATGTCTGTTATTTCTAGTTTGTTTGAATGTTTAAGTTCTTTTACCTGTTGATAATCAGAAATTGAAATTACTATAGGCCATTAACTGTTACCCAAAAACATCAGGAGAAATGAGAAAATGTTTTGGTAGCAGGGTATACAGTGTAAGTATACCTTCCAAGAGAGAAGGTGCTTCAGTGCCTTGAACACTATTTGGTATTAAGAAAACAGTCTTTTCCTAACAAAACTCAGTTATTTCTTTACAGATACCTGGGTGGGGGTCATCTGGCTTAATCTTGCTTTAAAAGGCTTAACTGCAAGTACCTAAAAATCCAGTAGTCAATGACTGGCTGAAACCTCCCTTTAAAAAAAGTGCTGGTGAGGGGCGCCTGGGTGGCGCAGTCGGTTAAGCGTCCGACGTCAGCCAGGTCACGATCTCGCGGTCCGGGAGTTCGAGCCCCGCGTCGGGCTCTGGGCTGATGGCTCAGAGCCTGGAGCCTGTTTCCGATTCTGTGTCTCCCTCTCTCTCTGCCCCTCCCCCATTCATGCTCTGTCTCTCTCTGTCCCAAAAATAAATTTAAAAAAAAAAAAAAAAAAGTGCTGGTGACATGAAGCCTTTCTAGGTATAAGGAACAGCATATAAAAAGTTATATAGGTGTAGCATTACATAGTATGCTTGGAAAACAATGAGCAATGTGTTATAGTTAGAGCAAAGGAAGGTATGAAATATGTGGAAGTAAACTTTATATGCCATTGCAAAGGTCTGTGTATCCTGTTAGCTACTGAAGGTGGCACAGTCAACTTTGTTTCAGAAAATTAACTCTAGATGCAAATTAAGATTAAGAAACTGAAGGTAAAGAAACAATTAAGAGGCAAAGGATTGATAAAGGGGACAAGAAGGAAGAATTAATTGAATTCGGTTATTAAATAATGTGTGTGTGTCTGTGCGTGCATGCGTGCATGTGTGTGTGTGGCAGTGGGTAGAACAAATATAAAACCTATCTAATTTAAACTTTTACTGCCCAAACCTGATTCTTTTAAAGCCCTGAGTGAATGGAAATAATTGTCAATATTTTCCATATAATTAACCTATCACATACCAGTTTTTAGTTTTCAATGAGACATTCCTTTTGAAAGTTGAATGATTCTAGTTCATAAGTAGTATTCATTCATTCATTCATTCAATAAATATTTACTGAGCACTTATTATGTGCTCTAGCACTGTTTTAGGAGCTGGGGTTACAGAAACAAACAAGAAAGCGTATTAGTCTCTTCCAATTAATCTGCACTACTCTCTAATATTTTCCATATCCTTTCCCTATGGTAAGGTGCTTCTAAAGTTAGTCTTATAGTTAATCCCATAATAAAGATTTAACCAATACAGACATAAAAATTAGATAAACCTGTACTCTGACATATTACACTCATGCATGAAACTACGAAATAAGAGTAGAAAACCACAAATATATACATGCCAAATATGTAAAACAGAAGACGGTGGGAACAGAAGACTAAAGGATAATTTACTTGAGTGCAACAGGAATCTACAAAAATTAAAGATGGGAGTTAGAAACAAATCAGTAAGAGCTCCTAGAGCTAAAGAGGGGAAGAACAAGAAATAGAAGTGTCTTACCAAAAGAGATTCCATCTATGAAAGGTCTTAAAAACATTATAAGGAATGGTTTGGCCAAAATCCAAAGAAACAGACAAGTAAGTACTGGGCTACCTTTGTACTGCTAACCACATTTAAGATGCATGCTTTCAAATTAACTTATCGATTTTTTAAATGATACTACATAAAATGAATACAGTGTGCTGACATAAGGTTTTTAAACATTTCTGAAGCTCTTTTCCATGAAAGCAAGTCTCACAGAAACTACATGAAAGCAGCTAAGAAACTGCATTTATCTTGATAACTTAAACTTTCTGTAGACTGGGCTTTACTATATTATAATTTCATGGACAGAATTTAAACCATAATTGTTTTAAAATTTTGGAGAAATATAACTACAGTGAAAATCCAATTTCTATAACAAATGAAATTATAGCCTGCTATTATATACTAACTGTAAAAGGTTAAGAATGACATAGCAGTTAATTAACAAACCACATTGTAGCCTCTCTAAATAAGAGGTGGAAAATTACAGCCATCTTATTTTGCATAAACTTGATTCATTTCAACAAGAACTACTACAAAATCTATAAAAAAAAAAACCATTTCTTAATTCATTTCACCCTGAGATATACTGAAATGAGAAAATATTTTTCAACTAAACTGTAATTATTGAAACTGAAAGAATTCTAGACAGGAAGTCAAACAAGTGAAGTCTGTCTTCAGGCCTACTTTTATTATTAAACTAGTGGTATATGCTCAAGCAAAGTATTTGTCATCTCGCATTCACATTTATTCATCTATGGGCCTATATGAGTTTAAGCTTTCTTTAGTGCCACATTTCTATGATCCTAACGTAATGAATGCACTTATACTAGTAGTAAGTATTAACTTCCTGAAAATATATTAAAAGGAATTATTTTATTTATTAAAAATGAGAAACTTATATCAATATTTATTACATAGCTATGACAGTAGCACATTCTGTAAGTAATCTGAACCAGATCCCAACTAGTCATAATAAACTTTTCTTTCTGACTCTAAATCTCTGGTTCTTCACCTTCTTTGTGATCAGGTCTCAAAAGTCCTAGGAAAACTACAGATCTTTTCCTAAACAAAGTGTACAATGTTAAAATGTTACATATAATTTCAAGAGATGCAGAGTCTTCTAAAGCTCCCTTGGGCTAAGGTACCCCGTTTTTCCTTTTATTTTTCATAATATGTTTTCCATGCTAGCCTTCATGATGCCAATTTATTTAATGCTTTTGACACAACAGGAGCCAAGAATTCAGAAAGTACTACCCAGTAAACTTTAAGAAATATAAACAATGGCAATAGTTTTACAGGGATTCAGAATCTGTTAAATTACACATACACATATACACAAAGACATGGAAGAAAATAATATATGTAAGCAAGAAAAATATAGTTGTAAAAAATGTATTACTCAAGAAGCTCCTGATGATGTGTGTACTTAAATTCTGATATTTTTCAGAGGTCTGAGATGGTGTGACCTCATTAACGTAGCTAATAAGGATAAATGTGTGTGATGATTTCCTTAAAACTGTATTTATGTTACTGGCATTCTAAAGATCAAATACTTCCTGAGGTAACCACAATTTATCTCATTGAATGTGAAATATCTTTAAGGTCACCATTTTCAGGCCATCTTTGGTAATACTTTTTAATCCAAGACACTGATAGTCATACGGACATAATTCTGTTCAAAACCCTAACACTTACAAATTTGAATAACTTAGACAAATACACCCCAGGTGCTCCTTTGCATTGCAAACAACCATTTGCTAGAGTTGCAAAATATTGATGAAAATTTCAAGTTGCAAAGAAAACTGTGACAATCGTGTTTGAAATATCATTCTAAAATTTATCCTTCCAATGAAATCTTTTTACATGCATGATTCTAAGTGAAAATTTGGTTTGTCTAAAGCTGAAGGGTGGTTTTTAATATGCCATTTATATGCAAAAAATGCAAGTATGCCTTTAAAAACGCAACTCTTAGCAATACTAGAACTGGAAGAAAGGCATGAGAGAACTTCCTACATTTACTTGTTTGTGTTTTGCATCTATTTCTTTGTATACTCTATCATTGTAGAAAGTCAATGTATATCTCTCAATATGTACACATCTGAATGTATAAATAATCTACTTAGGTTAATCAGGAAGCAATTGTATTATTAATTTATTTTCCAGTAGGGCTTACACAACTTTAGGAAGCTGAAAGAGTTCCTAGGGATGACCTACAACAATGTTTCGTTTCATGTATGAGGAAACTTGCCTAAAGTTCCACACACAGTTATTGATACAGTGAGGAAGGAAACTAGTCAATGGGTTCACAGTTCTGTGTTCTATCATTTTCTTATTTAAGGACATCATTGGTGTAAAATCACTGCCATTACTTTCATCACCAGCTACTATTTACTTCATTCAATACTATCATTAATCTCAGAAAAATCCTGTAAGAGGCAGGCATTATTCCCACTTAAAAGTTAAGCAAATCAGAAGTTTACATAGGTGATGAATGAGATAAATGAGCCAGGATCAAAAGATAGATTTATCGGATTCAGAGCCCATAGACTTTTCCACTGCACTTCAGTACCTCCTCCAAAATGACCAATTTTGGCTAGACTAGAAGACTACACTTGAATCAAAGTATTTCAACAATTAAAAATCCTCTTGCCTAATTTTCACTTCTTCTGTCTAGCATCAGCCATGTCTAACGAATTAAATGACACACCGGCTACAAAACCACTTTGTAAACTGTAAAGTATAAAAATTCAAACAAAAATTTTAAATGTCCCTAGATATACAATCTGCAAACATGAAAAAGTATGTGTTTGCCATGGAAAAAACTGGGTAGACTATCTCCCAAGGGAGGCATCTAATACATCTAGTATTATGGTTTATGGACTTTCAGGCACAGAAATGACCACTCTCAAGGTTAGATTCACATTAATAAAGTTTATAAAGACATCTATAAAATCAGAATGTCAGTTACAGTAACTGTGAGAAAAAATTATAATGGATGTTAGAACACTCTAAGTCTAAAGGACCAGCGGGCATTTTCTCCCTGTAGACAAAATTACATTGGAAGTCAAATAACAGAAAGTTGTTTGGTGATCATACGATTAGAACAAATGGAATGAAATGAATTGCTATTTTCACGCTTACTAATAAAAAACAGATGGGTATATTCCTTTCCACAGTAAGAATTATCTCTTCAATGAGACTAGAATCCTTACATCCTACTCACTAAAATTCAATCTTCCCTCTGTCATCAACAGTGCCTAGGTCTTCTTAAGTAATTCCTTGGCCAAGGAATTTATGATGAATACATTACTTCTTTAGATAAACTCATTTCTATTAGAGGCTACAGTAAATTCCTTCTAGTCTGGGAGCCATTTTGTTTTTTAAGGTAATTTTACCTGAACTCTGCTCTGCTCTGATGGAAAATACTTGATTGCATGGATTCAGAAACCAGACTTATTTCCTAGATTTTAAAATACCCCCAAGTACTACCGTTAATAATAGCTAATATTTGCGGCGATTATCTATTAGACATTTTGCTAAGTGCTTTATGCATAATATTGCATTTAATCTTTGCCATACTCTCTAAGGTAGATATCAGCCTTTCTTTATAAAGAAAAACACTAAAATTTTCAGAGAGAAAGTAAATTGGCTCAAGGTCACACAGTTAGTAAGGAAAAGAAATGAAACTGAATCTAGTCTGACTCCAGAGCTGATGCTGTTATTCACCACAGTTTTCTACAAGATACTTTTATCACTGCTATCCTATTTCTGGTGACCAGATTCCTCATATATACTGCATGTGAGGGAGAAAAAACTAAGTTCCTGAGAAAACTTAGTATATAAAAGATGTGCAAACCATTATATACATTCTTTTAAAAATAACATAAATGCAGGGGCACCTGGGTGGTTCGGCCAGTTGAGCGCTTCAGCTTTACCGTTGGGCACGTGAGTTCGAGTTCCAAGTTGGGCTCTGGGCTGACAGCTCAGAGCCTGGAACCTGCTTCAGATTCTGTGTCTCCCTCTCTCTCTGTCCCTCCCCTGCTTGCACGTGCATACGTGCACACGCTCTCTCTCTCACACACGCAAAAAATCAACATTAAAAAAAAAACTTTTTTAAATAACATAAATGCAGACCATGCTGCTGTTATTAATTTACTCACTTAACAAATATTGAGTGACTTTGTGTGCCAGCACTGTTCCAGGAGCTGGAGATACAAGGAATAACAAAAGAAATGTCCCTACTCTTAAAGCTGATATTTGGTCGAAAGAAAAGGGGGTGGGAAAGGACACGAGAGACAAAAAATAAACAAATATAAATATATATCAAATGGTGTTAGGAGCTACGAAGAAAAATAAAGCAGATAAGGGAGACAGACAGTGAGGCAGGAAGAGGCAAGATGGTATTTTACAAAGTGAAGAGAAGGCAGGCCTCTCTGATAACGTGCCGTGAGAAAGCAATCTATGAGGACGTGAGGGAAGACTACGTCTGGCAGGCAAGTGCCAAAGTCCTAACACAGAAGTCAGTAAGAGTGAAAAGAAGGCCAGTGAGGCCGGAGCAAAGTGAACAGGAGGGAAAATGGACTGTGAGGCCGTGGAAAGACTGCAGAGGCCAGATTACGCAGAGCTCTGAATGGGCAGAGAGTTAGGGGGCTATTATAAAAATCGAACCTCAAGAAATCATGGCTTAGACAAGAGTGGTCACAGAAGAGGTGGTAAAAATTGATCACATTCTGAATGTACTGGAAGGTAGCATGACAAAATAAAAAGAGATCCCGATACAGAGAAGTAAAGTATTAAAATACAAAATTTCTTTGCCATTATGCAGTATCAAGCATTCTAAAGAATGAAGTACAGGAGCGTCTGGGTGGCGCAGTCGGTTAAGCGTCCGACTTCAGCCAGGTCACGATCTCGCGGTCCGGGAGTTCGAGCCCCGCGTCAGGCTCTGGGCTGATGGCTCAGAGCCTGGAGTCTGTTTCCGATTCTGTGTCTCCCTCTCTCTCTGCCCCTCCCCCGTTCACGCTCTGTCTCTCTCTGTCCCAAAAATAAATAAACGTTGGAAAAAAAAAAAAAAAAAGAATGAAGTACAAACATAAGATGACTTACTTTACTGGTCAATGTATTTATTTCCCGTTCAGCTTTATGCAATTTACTAATTAAAACAGTATTTTGTTCATTGATTGATTGTAGCTCTTTTTCCAAGCGTTCAGCCTGTAGTTTCGCTGACTGTTTTTCAGCCTTTAATTAAAAAAAAGTTTTTTAATTTATTCATAAATGTTGGAATTATATAAAAATAAGCACTATTTTAAATATATGTGTAATCATACTAGCCCCAACTACTCAAAACGTCATCAATACTAACATGCACCAAAACAACAAGAGTTTCCTCAAAGTAACTGGTAGAATTAAAATGAATATTTGCTCCAGGAAATATGTAACAAGAGTATCTACCCAAATGACATTATCAACAGACACCACCAAAATACAACTCATAAACTTCTCTCATGAGAGTGTACCTCTGTGTACTCACTTGACACCTATTTACTCTTTTTGCTGACATAATTTGAACAAACATTTTTGGGGGTTTCAATGCATCTCAGAAATATAAAAGTATATTAGAAAGTAGAAGAAAGGGCTCATTTGTAATAGTAGGTGAGAGCAAAAAATCTGAAAATCAAGGGAGATTAAAAAAAGAGAGATTTAAGAATTCAAAATTTTCAATCTGGAGCCTCTGGAAGTATGAACAAAGAGCTCAATAGCTCTTGATTCCATCACATAATAAAGATTCTTAAGTCTGTAAATTTTCAAGAAAATTTCTGGTTGATAACAGTCATAGTACTCTTTAACTTGAAAATGAAAACTAAATGCTTTTTAAAAATATTTCCACTCAAAATAGTTAAAATGTTTGACATTTAAAAAATAAGCTTCACGGTTTTATAAGATCTCATTTCCTATATATCTTAAATACGATAAGCATATATTCAGGGGCACCTGGGTGGCTCAGTCAGTTAAGCGTCCGACTTTGGCTCAGGTCATGATCTCACGGTTTGTGGGTTCAAGCCCTGCATCAGGTTCTGTGCTGACAGCTCAGAACCTGGAACCTGCTTCAGATCCTGTGTCTCCCTCTCTCTCTGCCCCTTTCCTGCTTGCCCTCTGTCTCTCTCAAAAATAAATAAACATTAAAAATAAAAATTTTAAAGAGTATATTCAACAAGTAATTCAGAAAAAACTATTTTCCTCAAATATAAAATGATAGTCTTTGGGCAGGCACAATGATAGCCAAAAAAAAAATCAAAGAAGAAAAAATGCTTCTTCTCATGTGCTTATTCTCATTTCATCTGACAAATGATAAAATTAACTCTTTGAAAGTGTCACAAATGAACCTCCCATCTTTTGTAATCATTGAACTTGTCCTGAAAATCAGCACTCCAAATGACCTCAATAAAAAGCTCTGCATTGAGATCAAACACTGTATTCAACTGCAATCATCCACTTACTCAGTCACTATAAATACATTAATACTGGAAAGGTAGCAACATAAAAGTCTCATTCTGAACTGCCTCATGTCTAAGGTCCAATGATACAATTTTAGTTCAGGAAACCAATAAATACTGTCAGAAGCTTCATCAAAAAATAAAAAGATTACTTCTATTCTTCAAAACATATCAATATTTTGGCTGTACCCAGTTTTTTGGCTGAAAAAAAAATCACTATTTTGCTAGATGCCCACTAATTCCCTACAAGTCTAATCATTTCACAACTATTCTAAACACACACACACACACACACACACACACACACACACACTTTGGATTGCTCAAAATAAATCAAAACTAGTTTTTGATTGCTCAAAACTAGTATATTTGCTATATGTTAGACACTAAAAACCAGGAAAAGTAAGCATACCTAAAAAAGGTGGTTAAGGGATCCAGAATGTCACCGTGGCATAAAAATTATTTTGAGCTGAAGGCATTTGATAATCAATAGACACAGGAAAAGGTTTTCCCCCGAACTCCTCTCTGCTACCAAAAACCAGAGCCACCAAAAAGAATTATAAATCCCCTTGTCTGGGTTTTATAGCCAGTGAAGACTGACTCCTATTTAGGGAGAAGGATAAAAAATCACCTATACAGACACTGTCACAAAACTGTCATATCTCCCATCTATTTTCCTAAGGGCCTGTTTATCTTTCCTAAAAGTCATTTGTGTTCCCCTAAGTGCCTTTTCTCCCTGTCTCGTTTCCCTATTAAGATGGTATGCATGGGGCGCCTGGGTGGCGCAGTCGGTTGAGCCTCCAACTTCAGCCAGGTCACGATCTTGCGATCCGTGAGTTCGAGCCCCGCGTCAGGCTCTGGGCTGATGGCTCAGAGCCTGGAGCCTGTTTCCGATTCTGTGTCTCCCTCTCTCTCTGCCCCTCCCCCGTTCATGCTCTGTCTCTCTCTGTCCCAAAAATAAATAAACGTTGAAAAAAAATTTTTTTAAAAAAAGATGGTATGCAGGGTCACCTGGGTGGCTGGGTCAGTTAACCCTTTGACTTCAGCTCAGATCATGACCTCACAGTTTGCTTCAGGAATTCAAGCCCTGCATCAGGCTCTCAGTGCAGAGCCTGCTTCAGATCCTGTTTCCTTCTCTCTCTGTCCCTTCCCTGCACTCTCTCTCTCTCAAAAATAAATATTGTTTATTTTTATTTATTTAAAAAAAAATTTTTTTTTACATTTATTTATTTTTGAGAGGCAGAGACAGAACGTGAGTAAGGGAGAGGCAGAGACAGAGAGAGACAGAATCAGAAGCAGGCTCCAGGCTCTGAGCTGTCAGCACAGAGCCCGACGTGGGGCTCGAACCCACGAACCGTGAGATCATGACCTGAGCCAAAGTCGGACACTTAACCGACTGAGCCACCCAGGCGCCCCAAAAATAAATATTTTTTAAAAGGATGACACGCAAGCCCCAAATTCTACCACTTTGAGCCACATTTTTTCTGTGAACTCCTGTTTACTTACATAAATATCCATCTTTTCTCTTGTTAACCTATTGTCAGTTTAATTCACAATCCCCAATCACTGAACCTAAGAGTATAAAGAAAGTTTTCCTCTCCAACAATGGAAACCAAGAATTTTCATAGAAGAATACCTCTAGGAGTACCAGCCTAGCTCTGCCAGCTCTTATATTTCTCTAACAAACTCAGGAAAATAGTTCACTAAAGACTTATATGCATTAGTACCAAGTTGAATTGTATTACTCTGGCAAGAAGCTGTCATAAGATATAAAAGTATGGTATTTTTATTTAAACAGGTCTTTTGATTTTAATACCTTGAATCCCATGTAAGGAAATAACTATCCAGGAATAAATTGTTCCTTCTGGTTGGAGATGACTTTAATCCTCAGAAACTCAAATTTTGAAAATTTTGCATATTCTACTCTTTGGCGTTTCAAGGGTTAAATCATTTTGGCTAGGTATTTTGGCTCCCAAAGAATAAATAATCCCTTTGTAAATGTAGTAGCATAGCTATTGCTTATGAATCAATAGCTTTCTTCTTTACAAAAAGAATCTATACTCTTGGGACTCTACAAATGCATCAGCATTAGATTGGTAAGCATACATTTGTGCTCTAAAAATCAAAGGCTTGTCGATTGCACTTTCAAAAAAGTATGCCATACTCTACCGGGAAGCAATTACAATCTTACCTCCAGGGATCTGACTGTAGCCTGCGTCTCAGCCAACTGCCGTACCTGGATTCTTTGGACATTTTCTACCTGAGCACCAGAATTTTCTTTTTCAGCCCTTAATTCAGCTACCTCAGCCTCTAAGCCTTTTACTTTCTGACATAAATGGACTTTTTCTCGAACAAGTTGTTCCATTCGTTTGCTGTCTCTTGTGGGATCAACACTAAGCAGTTGATTATGTAGTTCTTCTTTATCTTTCTCCAGTCCTGCAATCTAGTAATAATTTGAAAGAAAGCACAGAATCTTAAATTAGTGAATTTTCAGTCATGAACATGCTTTACACATCGGTAAATTAAAATTAAAAATTACACAATATGGAAGTTGAGGTAGTGAAAGCAAGTACAAAGGATAAAAACCTAAAATGTCACATTCTTCATTCTGTACTCAGCATGACTCAAATGTGAGGGCAAGGACCTTGTCCTATTTTCCCTCTATCTCCCCATGGTGTCTTCTAAGCACAGGGCTTCATCAGTTGCTAAAATTCAAAATTATAAATAATAGTATAAAAGTAATTAAAAATATGTCAAGTATTTTATAATTCATCAGAACATTATAAAGGGTTTATGCAAGATCAATATGCTGATTGCCACTAAGCTTTTCCTCACGTGACAATACTTGAGCTTTGTCTATACTAATAAAATTATCTATTTCAAGGCCACTTAATTCACAAAAAAGCTGCTTGTCTGTGTAAATACCTACAAATGTGACTGATGAGAGTTTTAAAATGGTAGCTGAGAGTTTATTTAGGCCCTAGTTGCACTGATGGCCTAGTTCTTAATTATTAGATTCCAGAAAGACCTAAAAATTATTACTCCAGGGTATGTGGAAAAGTCACAGGAAAATAAGATGAACAGAAACACAAGTGGTCTTCTCATTCATACCAACCCTCACCGCCGGACCCCTCAGGCCTCCAAATCACGGAGTTTCACACTGCTTCCTAACCTCAGAGGCAACTTCAGAGGCCCCTCACCTCCAGGAATCAGGGGCCAAGTTATCAGGGTAAAACTCATTCTTTCTCTTCCCTGATCTGCCCAACCACCATCACCACCAAATCTTTGTTAGCCAGAACAACTCCTCTTTTTTTGTCTCTTTTTATATATGGGGTTTCTTCGTGTGATTCAACTGAAAGGAGTCAGCTGTTTAAAGAAAACAAACAAACAAAAAAAAACAAAAACAAAAAACGACTGCTCTTAACAACACTAGAGGTTGTCTGTAGCCAGGATGAGCCTAGAAGCCTCACTCTAACCCAAAAGGACTTAAAGTAACACTCTGCAACATGGGTGAAAGTGACCCAAGAGATGAATGATGGCTCACTTTGCTACTAATGAATCTAAGAAGTGTGAGAGCTCCACCACAGAGCAGAATCTGTTTTCCTCATCTCTAAAATGAGAGTATAGACTGAAGGCCCTCAAAAATCATTTTCAGTTTTAACATGCAGTGATTCCAATTTGGCTTCAGAGACGTTGAATTAAAGATGTCAGTGGGAAATACAGGTAGAGCTATCTAGCAGGAAAACACCATTTTTTTCCCCAGAAAATAAAATTCATCCTAGAAGGCAGCTATAAAATTCAGCCTCAAGCCTAACTAATTTAGTGTCTCTTTCCTATTTTTCCTCCCACCCTTTACATATAAACACTACCCCCCACAAGTTTGGTCCCTGACTACCTTTTTCCCTCCATATTCTCTGTGTGACTTTGTGCAAGTTACTTTTTCACTTTGGCACCAAGTAAAATGAAGGTATTTAGCTGGCCATCTTTGAAATACCATTTAGCTTTTTGCATGAGGTAATTCAAATACAGTTTTAGTTTTAATGTGCTATACCAGAGGTGTGGTGGCTGGCTCATCTAGGTCAAAGTCCAAGTGGAACTCAAGTTCAAACAATGGTGCCCTTTACTCAGTATTATGACCAAATGCCAAGCTAAGTGCCCTAGACATAAAATTGCATTTAGTAACAGTAACTTCTCTTGTCATCTTCATTTTACATGCAAGGTCAGACAGCTAATGTTCTTGACGAGCATGTTTCCTATATTATTGCTCTCTCCAATAGTTTTGAAAGTCATGTGTGTGATAGCTGAAGTGATAGTTCAAACTATGGATGAAGCCAACTAATAGCATAGTCACAATTAGATCCCACAATTGTAACTCCCAAACTAGAGCTCACTATCAAATCATCCCCACGAAATCTGGTGACCATTGCCTTCTAATTTCTCTATTCGTTTATTCATTCATGTAACAAATATTTATTGCGCATTTACTATGTACTCAGGGCTGTTCTAGGTAGTAAGGATACATTACAAACCTAACAGACAAGCAAATAATCACAAAACTGTGCCACCAAAGAGCTTATATTTAATCACTGCTATGATACTGCCCTTGCCCTAGTCATCAGGACACAGATCTTAGACATATCCTCAGCTTTGCCCTTTTCCTCCACTCTCAGTCAGATTCACACTCAATCTTTCTTGATAGCCTTAATCTGTTGTACTCTCAATCCTTTCTCTAAATTTCCCAAAGGCTTTGTCTGAATTTCTCTTTTATGACATTTATCCAAATTTGCCCGTATTGTTACCCTACATTTACTTTATTCTCTTCTAGAATATAAGCTTACCTGACAGGAAACATGACCTATTAACCAATTTTACTTTTAAAAAATTGTTGAAGTAAAGGAAACAACAGAAACGAGAAACAGATCTGGGACTAGGAACAGTTGTTGTTTATCTTCTTTTCAAAGGATGGTCGTACCACTCTAACTCACCAGGAGTTTCCTCTCCGAAAAAGGAAAAAGGAGTCTATCTAATTGTTCCCTCCATCTCTGTTTTTATGATCTTTATGATGCAGCATAGAGTAATGGTTAAGAGTACAGGTTCTGAAATCAAACAGCCTAAGTTTGTTTGTTTGTTTGTTTGTTTGTTTAGTATTTTAAAGATATTTCTCTACCATCTTTGGACTTATATTATTTCCAAAAGGAAGTCTGTTGTCATTCTTACTTTTATAACTTTTTCCTGCTTACATTTTTTTTTAATTTTATTTTTAGATGATGGTAGGTTCACATGCAATTGTAAAAAATAATTCATGGGGCACCTGGGTGGCTCATTTGGTTAACTGTCCAACTATTGATTTCGGCTCAGGTCGTGATCTCATGGTTTTTGAGATTGAGCCCCACACTGGGCTCTGTGCTGACAGCGCAGATCCTGCTTGGGATTCTCTCTTTGCCCCTCCCCTGCTCACGCCTGTGTTCACTCGTGTGCACTCTGTCTCAAAATAAATAAATAAACATTAAAAATATAATAATAACTCAGAGTTTCTGTGTACCCTTTACCGTTTCCCCAACTGGTAACATCCCTCCTCTTTTATTTTCTGTAAGACATGTATAGAGCTGGTTTTCATTCTTCTTTAAACACTGTGTAGAATTCTCCAAGGAAACCATTCTTTTGGTGAGTTTTTAATATGAATTAAGTTTCCTTAATAGTTATATGGCTATTCAAATTATTTCATATGGGGTAAGTTACGGTAGTATCTGCCTTTTGAGCCATTTTATCCATGTTTGTCAAATTTGTTTGGGTAGAGCCATTCACCAGATTACCTTATTAACCTTTTGATGTGTGCAAGACCTGTAGTGATAGTCTCGGTTTCATTCCTGATATAGATAATCTGTACCTTCCCTCTTTTTTTTTTTTTGGCAGTCTTGCTAGAGGTTTGTCAATTTTATTAATCTTTTCAAAGAAACAGCTCTTTGCTACACTGATTTTCTCTACTGCTCTTCTGTTTTCAATTTCTGCTCTTATCTTTCTTATTTCCTACCCTCTACTTATTTTGGGTGTATGTTGATCTTTTTCTAGGTTATTAAGGTGGGAGCTTAGATTACTGATTTGATATTTTTCTCCTGTTTTCTAATGAATGCATTTAGCACTACACATTTTTTCTCAGCAATACTTTAGCTGTATCCACATTTTCATTCAGGCTAATGTATTTCTTAAAATTATTTTTTATTAATATGTTTTCATTGAAATTTCCTCTTTGACTTATGAATTATTTGAAGGGTATCATTTCATTTCCAACTGAGGATTTCCCTACTATCTTTCTGATATTGATTTCTAGCTTGATTCTATTATGGTTAGAGAATTCATTTTGTATAGTCTCAATTTTTATAAATTTGTTGAGGTTTATTTTATGGCCCAAGATATAGCCTGTTTGGGTATACCCTTAATAGCCACTTGAAGAAAAACGTGTTTAGGTGCTCTTGTTGGGTAAAGTGTTCTATAAATGTTGATTGGATTCTGTTGGTTAATGGTGTTGTTGAGTTCTACATCCTTACTGATTCAAATTTTTTTTATCAATTGTTGAAACAAGGGTGCCAAATCTCCAACAATAATTATGGATTCAGCTTTTTTTTTTTTTTAGTTCTACTAGTTTCTGCTTACTGTACTTTGCAGCTCTGTTTGGTTCATACACATTTAGTATTCCCATCTTCATGACAGACTGACATTTTCCATCATTATATAATCTTCCACCTCAGATACTTTTCTTTGCTCTGAAGTCTACTTTATCTGATATTAATACAACCACTTATGTTTCTTTTATTATAAGACATATAATTTTCCATCCTTTTAATTACTAACTACCTATATTGTTATTTTTGAGGTTTCCTATAGACAGCATATAGTTGGGTCTTTCATTTTTAACATCAACTCCATCAATCTCTTTTAATTTTTACATGTACACCATTTACCTTTATTGTGACTATAAATATTTTATGGCTTCGGTTTTTTTTTTTTTCCTATTTCTTGTTCTAAGTTTGTTTCCTTTTTCCTGCCTTCCTGTGGGTTCCTTGAACATTTTTTTGGGATTCCACTTGATTTATCTATAATTTTCTGAGCATATCTCTTTGTATAGCTTTCTTGGTTGTTGCTCTGGGAATTACTTAGATATACCTTATCATAGCCTACTGGTTTCATTTTACCAGTTCAAGTTATAGTTAGAAATTTTACTTCTCTTTACATCCTTTGCCCTTGTTTATAATTGTCTTAATTTCCAGTATATACATTTAAAACCACATCAAACAGTACTATAATATTTGCTTTAACCATCAAACAAAATTTAGAAAACTCATTCAAGAAAGGAACAATTATTGTATATACTCATAGTTTTGATTACTGTGTTCTTTTAGCCTTCTTGATGTTTTGAGGCTAATTCTTTTACTGTTTTCTTTCTGTTTAGAGAATTTCCCATAGGCATTCTTTGGATAGAACTACTGGCAACATGTTGTCTTAGTTTTCCTTATTCTATGAATGTCTTAATTTATTCTTCATTGCTGAAGGACATTTTTTGCTGGATAATTATGAGTTGTTACTTCTTTCCCTTCTGCATGTGATAATGTTTCAGCCTTTATTTCTCCAAGTACTTTTTCAACAATGCCCTCTTTGTCTTTTCAAGGACAAAAATCTTAGATCTTTTCTTATAGTCCATAGGAACTTATGGCTCTCTGTGTTATTTAATATACTTTCTGTAGCTTGTTCAGACTGAGTAATTTCTAATGTTCTATCATCAAGTTCACAGATTCTTTCCTCTATCCCCTCCATTCTGCTGTTAAGCCCAACAACTGAGGGTTTGTATTTTGTTTTGTTTGGTGAGGGGGAGAGGGGGTTCAACAGTCATATTTTTCAGTTCTAAAATTTTTATTTGGTTCTTTACATTTTCTGTTTCCTTGTTAAAGACTCTATTTTTTCCATTTGTTTCAACTTTATAATTATATAGTAAAACATTTCTACCATGGCTGCTTTAAAATCTTTGTCAGGAAATTCTAATAATATCTCTATCATCTCAATGTTAACATCTATTGTCTTTTTTAATGTAGTTTAAGATCTTCCAGGCTCTCAGTATGACAAGTGATTTTCTACTGAAATTTAGACTTTGGGGGTATTGTATTAGGAGACTCTGGATCTTATTTAAAGTTTATTTTAGCTGGCTTTTTAGGACATGGCTCTGGCAGAGAAAGGATTATTACCTCTCATTACTACCAAGTGCATGTAATAGTCCACATTCCCCACGTTAGTTCTATGATACCCAAGGGTGGGGAGAAGCTCTTCATGACACCCATGCTGGATAGAAGTAGGAGTTCCAGCTCCTACTAGGTGCATGGATAGCAACCTAGATGGCAGGGATAGGAATGACTTATTGCTCCCCACGTGGCCTCCACTGACACCACAGAGTCAAATGTGGCTTCCATTAACACTCCAGGGCTGGACAATAGTGAAAGTCCTGATTCTGTACTAAGCCTTTTCTGACATGACCCAAGCAGAGATGGGAGGGGGACACCTCATTACTGCTAGTTGAAGCAGTGGAAATCTAGGTTCCCAATGTTAACTCTAATGCCAGTGTGGCAGGAAGGTGGAAGCCCTAGTTATTGCCAAGTGTGGATGAAAGTCCTGGGTCCCTACCTTGCCTTCTCTGGTAATCATCTTGGCTGAAAATTAGGTCTCTCCATTATAGCCTGGGGAAGATGGAAATCTAGGTGCTCCACTGGCCTTTGCTTGTTTAGGTTGGGATGGGGCTGCTTTTTACTACAGTATTCTAGTGCTTTGCCTGGAGAGAATAGCCTCTGATGGGGCTTTTTACTGTCCATGCGAAACTGCTAGGTTCTTCAGCATCAAGTCTAGAACGTGAGGCAAAATGAAAACCCAGGGAACATACCAGTCAGTCCTTGGATCCCAAGGTCCTCTAGCTTGTATGCCTTTTCTCCATCTTTCAGCATCCTATGTTTGTTTTATGTATAATGTCCAAAGTTTTTTGTTTTACTTACTAAGATGAACAGGGAAAAGTATATTTACTCCATCTTTTTGGGAGGTCTTCTGGGTGTTTTGTTTTGGTTTTTTTTTTTCTGGGTTCTTTTTAAGATTTACTCTCTGTCACTAGTTAAGTACATTAAGTAATATGAACCAATGTATTCTTGGTATAGCTTTCTGTTTTCTGTGCATGTGTTTCATTGAGAGTCTTGGATCTGTGAATTTATAATTTTCATAACATCTGAAAACTTTAGCTATTATTACTTCAAATATTTTTTTTCTGGGGCACCTGGGTGTCTTAGTTGGTTGGGTGTCTGACTTCAGCTCAGGTCATGAACTCACTGTTCATGAGTTTGAGCTCCACATTGGGCTCTGTGCTGATGGCTCAGAGCCTAGAGCCTGCTTCAGATTCTGTGTCTCCCCCTCTCTCTGCCCCTCCCCTACCCATGCTCTGTCTCTCTCTCAAAAATAAATAAATATTAAAAAATACATGTTTTTTTTCTGTTCTTCCCTTCTCATTTTAAAACTTGAATTATCTGATGTTGTCCACTATGTGTTAAGTGTTTCTTTTCCCTATACTTTTTCTCTCTATTCCATCTTAGAGAGTTACTTTTGCAAAATCTGCAATTTAGCCATTATCTTTTCTAATGCAGTGTCTAATCCACTTCCAGTTTATTTTCCACTTAGACTGTTGACCCTTGAACAAAGCAGCGGGGTGGAGCACCAACCCCCATTGTAGTAAAAGCTCATGTGTAACTTTTGGCTCCCCTAAAACTTAACTGCTAATAAATAGCCTACTGTTGACCAGAAGCGCTAATAATATGAACAGTCAACTGATACATATTTAGTATCTAGTTAGTATCTAGTTATATATATATATATATATATATATATATAGTTATATATATAAGAATATATATATATTCTTAAAATAACCTAGAGGAAAAAAAATGTTAAGAAAATAATGAGAAATATATTTATAGTACAGTACTCTATCAAAAAGAAAATCTGCTTATAAATGGATCTGTGCAGTTGTTGTCCATGGGTCAGCTGTATTTTTGAAGAGAATCTTTTCTTAAAAATGTCTTCCATTTTTCTCTCATTATGTTCAAGGTTTCCCCTAACTTCTTGAAGGTATGATTTAATGACTTTGTCTACTAATTCTGTAATTTCTAGGTCTGTTTCTGCTGATTGATCTTTTTCTTCATTATGAAATAAATTCTCCTGCTTCTCTGCAAGCCCAGTCAATTAAAAAGTTTTTATTCCATGCTCATGGAATATTGTTAAAATGTTGATACTATCCATAGCAATCCATAGATTTAATGTAATCAAAATATCAATCACATTTTTCACCCAGCTAGAACAAATAATTCTAAAAATTTTATGAAACCACAAAAGACCCTGAATAGCCAAAGTAATCTTGGGAAAAAAAGAACAAAACTGAAGGGATCACAATCCCAGATCACAAGATATCCTACAAAGCTGCAGTCATCAAAGCAGTATGGTACGGCACACACACACAACAAAACACAGATCGATAGAACAGAATAGACAGCCCAGAAATAACCCACAATTATATGGTCAATTAATCTTAAACAAAGGAGGAAAGAATATGGAATAGGAAAAAGACAATCTCTTTAACAAATGGTGTTTGGAAAACTGGACAGCTACATGCAAAAGAAGGAAACTAGACCACCTTCTTTACACAAACACAATAATAAACTCAAACTGAATTAAAGACCTAAATGTGAGACCTGAACCTGTAAAAAAAAATCCTTGAGAGAGACAGGCAGTAATTTCTCTGACATCGGCCATAGCAACATTTTTCTAGATATGTCTCCTGAGGCAAGGGAAACAAAAGCAAAAATAAACTATTGGGATGACATCAAAATAAAAAGCTTCTGCACAGCAAAGGAAACAAAAAAACTAAGACAATCTATGGAATGGGAGAAGATATTTGCAAATGACATATGCAGTAACGGGTTAGTATCCAAAATATATAAAGTATATACACAACCTAACACCAAAAAACCCACAAATAATTCAACTAAAAATGAGCAGAAGACATGAGAAGATATCTCTCCAAAGAAGACATACAGATAGCCAACAGGCACATGAGAAGATGCTCAACATCATTCATCATCAGGGAATGCAAATCAAAACCACAGTGAGATACCACCTCACACCTGTTAGAATGGCTAAAATCAAAAACATGAGGACACAAATGTTGGTGAGGATGTAGAAAAAAGGAACCCTCAAGCACTGTCAGCAGGAATGCAAACCGGCTCAGCCACTGTGGAAAACAGTATGGTGGTTCCTCAAAAAATTAAAAACAGAATTACCATACGATCCAGTGATAGCACTACTGGGTATTTACCCAAAGAATATGAAAACACTAATTTGAAAAGATATATGAGCCCCTATGTTTCTTGCAGCATTATTTACAACAATCAAATTATGAAAGCAACCCAAGTGTCCATTGATATATGAATGAAGACGATCTCATGTGTATACACACACACACAATGGAGTGTTACGCAGTCATAAAAAAGAATGAAACAGTGTCATTTGCAGCAACATGGATGGATCCAGAGGGTACAATGCTAAGTGAAATAAGTCAGAGAAAGACAAATACCATATGATTTCACTCATATGTGGAATTTAAGAAACAAAACAAATGAACAAGAAGAAAAGAGACAAAAAAAATAGACTCTTAACTACAGAGAACTGGAGGTTACCAGAGGGGAGGTGGGGGGTGGGGGGTAAAATAGGTAAAGGGGATCAAAAGTACACTTATCATGATGACCACTGAGTGATATACAGAATTGCTGAATCACTATATTGTACATTTAAACTAATATAACACTGTAAGTTAATTACACTGAAACTTTTTTTAAAAGTCTTTATAAAAAAAAAAAGGTCTTTGCATTTTAGAGCAGTTTTAGGTTTACATCAAAACTAAGCAGAAAATACAGAGAGTCCCCATATGTCCCTACCCCCACATACCCACAGCCTCCACCACTATCAGCATCTCACATCAGAGGAGTAGATTTGTTACTACTCATAAACATATAGTAATACACATTACGACCAAAAATTTATAGTTTACATTAGGGCTCACTCCTGTGTGGTACCTTCTATGGATACTGACAAATGTATACTGGCATGTACCCACCATTTTAATATCACAGAATAGTGTCACTGTTCTAAAAATCCTCTGTGTTCCACCTGTTCATCCCTCCCTCTCCCCTAATCCCTGGCAACCAATGATATTTTTAATGTCTCCATAGTTTTCCCTTTTCCTTAATGTCATATATTTGGAATACTACAGTATATACAGCCTCTTCAGATTGGCTCCTTTCACTTAGTAATATGTAATAAAGGTTCCTCCATATCTGTTCACGTCCGGATGTACCACAATTCATTTAACCATTCACCTACTGAAGGACATATCCATTGCTTTGAAATTTTGGCAAGTAGGAATAAAGCTGCTAGAAACAACTGTGCACAGGTGGTCGTACAGAAATAAATTCTCAATTCTTTTAAGTAAATATCAAGAAGAATGGCTGCTGCAACTCATGGTAAGATTATGTTTAGTTTTGTAAGAAACTGTCAAACTGTCTTCTAAAGTTGCTGTACCACTTTGCATTCCCACCAGTAATGCTGGCAAGTCCTTTTGCTCCACATTGTCACCAGCAATTAGTATCACCAGTGTTTTGGATCTGGCCATTCTCATGAGTGTCTTGTGGTATCTTGTTTTAATTTGCAATTCGCTAATAACATACATTGTTTAACATCTTTTCATACACTTATTTTGCATGTGTATATCTTCTCCAGTGAAAGGTCTATTAAAGTGCTTGGCCTATTTTTAAACTAGGTTTTTTTCTTATTGTGGAGTTTTATTAATTCTTGGTATAATCTGAATAACAGTCCTTTATCATGTGTTCCTTTAGCAAATATTTTCTACCAGTCAATGGCTTCTCTTCTTAATCTCCTTACAATGTCTTTCACAGATGTTTTAATTTTAATAAAGTCTAACTTCCCAATTACTCCTTTCATATATCATGTTTTTGGTATTGTATTTAAAAAGTCATCACCAAACCTAAGGTCATCTAAGTTTTCCCCTATGTTATCCTCTGGTAGTTTGATAATTTTAAGTTTTATATTTAGGTCTAAAAGTAGAACTACTTTTAGTTACTTTTGTGAAAGGTGTATGGTCTGTGTCTAGATTTTTTTTTTTTTGTTTTTTTTTTTGCATGTGCATTTACAGTTGTTTTAGTACCACTTGTTGAAAAGACTTTTTCTCCATTCTGCCTTTTCTTCCTTATCAAAGACCAAATGGCTCTATCTGTATGGGTCTATATCTAGACTCTCTGGTCTGTTCTATGGATCTATTTGTCTATTCTTCTGCCAGTAGGACACAGTCTTAATTATAACAGCTTTATAGTAAATCCTGATGTCAGACGGTGTCAGTCTTCTGACCTTGTTCTTTAATATTGTATTGGCTGTTTTGGGTCTTTTGTTTCTCTCTATAAACTTCAAGAGCAGTTTGTTGAGATCAACAAAGTAACTTGCTGACATTTTGACTGGGATTGCACTGAATTTATAGACCAGGTTGGGAAGAACAGACATGCTGACAGTGTCTTCCTATCCACTATCCATTTATGTAGTTCTTTAATTTTGTTCACCAGTTTTGTAGTTTTCTTCATATAGATCTTCTACATTTTTTTCAGGTTTGTATCTAAATATTTCCCTTTGGGGGATGCTAACACAAGTGATAATGTGTTTTTCATTTCAAATTCTACCTCATCATTCCTATTACACAGAAAGTGATGGTCTTTTGTACATTATCCTGCAACTTCACTGTAACTGCTTACTAGTTTCAAGAGTTTTTTGTTCACTGTTTCAGATTTTCTACATAGATAATTGAGCAAAGTTTTATTTCTACCAAATTTGTAAGTCTTTTCTTGTCTTACTGTATTGAGTAAGACTCCCAGTACTGAAAAGGAGTGGTAAAAGGATATCCTTGCCTCATTGTTTCCTCAGTGGGAAAGCTCTAAGTTTCTCATCATTAAGTATGATGTTAGCAATAGGGTTTTTGTAGATGTTCTTTAACAAGTTAAGGTAGTTCCCCTCTCTTCCTAGTTTGCTGAGAGTTTTTATCATGAGTGGATGCTGGATTCTGTCAAATGTTCTTTCTGCATCAACTGATACAATCATTTGATTTTTCTTTTTTGGCCTGTTGATGTGACAAATTACATTAATTCATTTTGTAATGTTCAGCCAGGTTTCCATGGCTGGCATAAAACCTACTTGTTGGGGCGCCTGGGTGGCTCAGTCGGTTAAGCGTCCGACTTCGGCTCAGGTCATGATCTCACGGTCCGTGAGTTCGAGCCCTGCGTCAGGCTCTGTGCTGACAGCTCGGAGCCTGGAGCCTGCTTTGGATTCTGTGTCTCCCTCTCTCTCTGACCCTCCCCCATTCATGCTCTGTCTCTCTCTGTCTCAAAAATAAATAAACGTTAAAACATTTTAAAAAATTTAAAAAAACATACTTGTTCCCAGTGTGTTATTCTTTTTATACAGTATTGTATTTGATTTGTTAATATTTTGTTCAGGATTCTTGAAATCTTTGTTCATGAGAGACAGTGGTCTATAGTTTTTGTTTTGTTTTGTTGTCTTTGATTTAGATATTAGGTTGGTTTAGGTATTAGGTTAGGTATTAGGTATCTGGCCTCTCAGAATGAGTTAAGAAATATTACCTCTGACTTTATTTTCTGTAAAAGACTGCAGAGACCTGACATAATTTCTTCCTTAAATGTTTTATTAGGAACCCATAACTTATGAACCAATCTGGGCTGCCCAGTCATTTTTTATTAGATGTCAGACATTGTGAATTTTATGGGGTTTTGTTTGTTTGTTTCAGTACTAGACACTTTTGGATTCCTTTACATACTTTAAAATCTTCATTGTGTTATGCTGTTAGGTTACTTAGAAATAGTTTAATACTTTTAGACCTTGCTTTTACACTTGTTAGGGAGAACCAGAGTACCCTTTAGTGTGGGGCTAATTTGGCTTCACTACTGAAGTAAAACCCTTCTGAATCTTCTACTCAATGCACCATGCATTAAGGCCTTTCCACTCTGATGGACATAATATGGGCCAATTGTAGAGATTATTTCATTTTTTTCCTTCCTTCAGGGATCACTGCCTTGTACTACATGCTTTCCAGTCTGCACACCACTGTTTCCCATATTCTGTGTCAGTTTTTAGTGAAGGCCTTAAGAAAAATTCAGTCCCTATTATGGCCAGAAACTCCCAGACTACCTAGATCTGAATCATGGTTCTACCACCTACTAGCTTTATAACCTTGGACTAGTCTCTCATTGCTTCATGAATGTTTTCTCATAAATGAGTGTTTCCTCACTTATAAAATGGGAACAATGATTATCTAATTCCTACATATGACAGAATTCAAATAAGTATATAAAATGACTCTCAATAAAGTAAGTATGAATTTACATCTTCCCTCTATGTATTTCACTTCTTCAAATTCTACAGTTTGTCATTTACAAATCTGAAATCTATCTTAAAATATCTGCTACATTTATTTTGATAATTAGTACTATGATTAATGTTGCCAGGTACTAACAGTAATAATACCATTAATTTGAGCATTTACTGTGTGTCAGGCATTATGGTAAATATTTTGCACGTGAAGTTTCAGGTTCTTAGATCTCAGTTTTTAAAATCAAGTTAGTTCACCTTTTTATATTTCTACAATTCTAAGTTTCTCCTCTTCCCCTTTATGTACTAGAATTAATTTTTCCCGAATTAGTGACGGAATACAAAAACATTTTGTCATTTATTTTTTTTACTAAGAAAGTAACAGTTAAATTATTTACAAATCTGAAGCTCATATTTTAATCCAATTTTGGATGTTATGGTTTCCTTTCCTTATACCCCTACTTTCTCCTAGTAAGAGAAAGATAGTCACAGGGAAAAAGCAATTCTCAGAACTATGTACTTACCTCCAGACACAGTAACAGAAAGATTAGGGAATGAGGTTCAAGAACTGTAGGGAAAAGAGCTGATGTTCACTATGTCTTAAAAATAATTTTACTCTGGGGTGCCTGGTTGGCTCAGTCGGTTGGGCAGCCGACTTCAGCCCGGGTCATGATCTCGCAGTCTGTGGGTTCGAGCCCCGCACCAGGCTCTGCGCTGGCAGTTCAAAGCCTGAAGCCTGCTTCCGATTCTGTGTCTCCATCTCTCTCTGCCTCTCCCCTGCTAGCTCTCTCTAATAATAAACATTAAAAAAAAATTTTTTTAAATAATTTTACTCAGACTGAACAAGAGAATAGGGATAACAAAACACATGCTGTTAAGGAAACAGAGTGCCTGCAAAGCAGAGCAGTCAGAGTGCTAGGAGTGGGATGAAGGTGGGAGGCGCAGGAAGTAAAATGAGAGATGCCTTGGAACTATTTACATGGTTTCAAGTACAGACCTGACACTGAAACTCCAGCATGCTAAAGGACTCAAAAGATGTGAGTACATGCAAATTCAAACGATGACAATAGCTGGAATTTACTGTGCTAGGCACTAGGTACTCATCTAAGCACTTTACAGGTCGTAATTTATTAAATCGCACAGCTCCGTGAGACAGGAGCTACAGTTAACACCATTTTACAGATGAGAACACTAAGGCACACAGTTCAGTTCAGTCAGTTCTCAATGTCACATTAAATAAACATCTTAGACATTAAAACTTTTAGATATAAAAAGTTTAGTTTTTGAGATATTCTAAACTGCATCCACACAGAGAATTTTAATGAGTAAAATTTCACAAAGCCCTTCTAAAATGTTGCAAAAGTCAATCCCAGAGAATTCCCACTGTGAGGTAATTTAGTTTTAATTTGGGAGATTTTTGCCTATTGTAACATGGTTCATAGTAATCTGAGAAGGCTGCAAGTTAGAGAACTTGGAATATTTTAGATAAAGGAGCCATATGGGCCAACTAGGACTTCAGAACATACCACGACAAAAAAGAAGTGTTTTAAGATACATGTGTCAGGATAAAGAACAAAACGAGGAAATCACTGCCAGTTCTGTGCTACCAGTGTTGTAAGAAAAAAAAAATAGCCTGTGGGGGCACCCTGGGTGGCTCAGTGGGTTAGATGCCCAACTCTTGATTTCAGCTCAGGTCATGATTTCATGTTTTGTGAGATCGAGCCCCGTAGGGACTCTACACTGACAGCACAGAGCTTGCTTGGGATTCTCTCTCTCTCTCTCTCTCTCTCTCTCTCTCTGCCCCTCCCCTACTCACTCTCTCGCATGCACAAAATAAATAAATGAACATTTAAAAAAAAGAAAAAAAGAGGCCAGGAGTCAAGAAGGCAGAGAAGTAGGGAAACCAGAATTTCCCCCCTCCCTCAAATACAGCAGTATTGCAGTCAGAACATTTGGAATTCCAGGAATCCAGGATACAGAATGACGAAAACCTATCCACAGGTGTACAGAGACAGCTTGGTAGGACAGAGCTGTGTGTTTGCGAACTGGGAGAGATAAAACAAGTGTCTCAGTCACAGAGTGGGGGAAACCCCTTCGGTGGAGAGACAAAAGGAAGAGAAAGGGTGTGGAAGTGTGGGGCTGTAATTGGACAAGAGAAAAACCTCTCCAGACCATGCACCAGAGAACAAAAGGTCCGGAGAGAGCCAGTTTCTACCTTGCAAAAGCCTCAGGAGCGAAGATGGGAGTTTTCAGAGTTGTGCGACTTTCTCTGGACCAGAGCTATGTGCACATGGCAGGGAGGGATGCCGGCCCTGAGGCTCCATAGTGATCTCAGTGGAAAGGGGAGATGCACTGGGAGAGAGCAGTACCTTCCCTTGAGTACTGTGGGAAGGGGGTATATTGCCCCTCCAAGGACAAAATACCCTGCAGGTGCCAGCCAGAGGCCCCTTGATGACTGGGCAGAGTGGCACTATTTCAGAATCCGGCCCATGCAGAGCAGAATCCTTAAAGATATCAGGTTTGAGTCTCAGCCAAGCACCTAGGAGGCAAAGAAGACTGTGGCCCAGGACAAGCCAGCTGGCTGTGCGGCTCTGGGAGGGCTGCCTGAACAGCGTGGTTTGAGATATCTGGGTGGGGGAGGAGAAACTGGGGTGTGGTCATTGTTCTCCTCATCACCAACATGGTGGGGTTTCAGGGAACAGGACGGCAGACCCCAGTGGAGGCAGAACCTGCTTACACCAAACTCTGCCCCTCCATACCTGGTAACTGCTTATCTATGGAGTGAGACTGACAGAAGCAGACAGCCTCTCCTCCAGACCAGCACAGCCACCGGGTCCAAAGCACCGACAGACAACTGCCCTGCAGTTTTGCATTTTCTAATCTGATTTTTGGTCAATTCTTTTTATTTGTATGTATGTTTTTTTTCTTCTTCTTCTTTCTCTGTTCTGGTTGTTTGTTTAGTCAGGCATTTTTACTCTATTCTTTTTACACCTTTTCGGTATCTCCTTTTTCTTTATTTTCCTCTCTCTCTCTCTAAATTAAGCATTATAGTTTCTTTGATTCTCTACCTGGTCTTTTTTTCTTGCCCCTCTCATTTCTCTCTTTGTATGGGGTAAGGCCTCTTCAACCCCCCACCCCTTTTATCATTTTTTCCAGGGTTACTTTAATGAACAAATAAAAGCACACCTGGCGGAAGGTCAAAACCACCTCTATGTAGAGGGAGATCAAGCAACCAGAGACACAACAACAAAGTGCATGCAACACACTCCAAAAACACTTCCTAAAGTGCCAGGCCCTGGACAGTGTATGACCCCTTTTTAATATAGTAGTACTCAGGTGCAGGACGCACAACAAGGTATTAAAACATGTAAAAGACAGAAAACCAGCCAAAATGATGAAACCAAAGAATTCTCCTCAAAAAAAAAAAAAAATTCCAGGAAGAAATAACAGCCAGAGAGTTGCTCAAAAACAGATATAAACAATATATGTGAACATGAATTTAGAATAAGAGCCATAAGACTAATAGCTCGGCTTGAAAAAAGCATAGAAGACAGCAGAGAATCAATTGCTGCAGAAATAAAAGACCTAAGAAGTAGTCACGATGAATTAAGAAACGCTGTAAAGGGGTGCCTGGGTGGCTCAGTCAGTTGAGCGTCTGACTTCGGCTCAGGTCATGATCTCGTGGTCCAGGAGTTCGGGCCCCCGCGTCCAGCTCTGTGCTGACAGCTCGGAGCCTGGAGCCTACTTCGGATTCTGTGTCTCCTTCTCTTGGCCCCTCCCCCACTTGTGCTCTGTCTCTCTCACTCTCAAAAATGAATAAATGTTAAAAAAAAAAAAAATTTAAGAAATGCTGTAAATGGGGGCACACGAGTGGCTCAGTCAGTTAAGCATCCCACTTCGACTCAGGTCATGATCCCACGGTTCTTGAGTTGGAGCCCAGTGTGGGGCTCTGTGCTGACAGTTCAGAACCTGGAGCCTGCTTCCAATTCTGTGTCTCCCTCTCTCTCTGCCCCTCTCCCACTCACGATCTGTCTCTCTCTCTCAAAAATAAATAAGAGAGAGCCAGTTTCTACCTTGCAAACAGCCTTAGGAGTGAAGATGGGCGTTTTCAGAGTTGTGCAACTTTCTCCAGACCAGAGCTATGTGCACACTCGTGTGCCTTGGGGGGAGGGGAGCCAGCCCTGAGGCTCGGTAGCGATCTCAGCAGAAAGGTGGGTGCTCTGGGAGAGAGCAATACCTTCCCTTGAGTACTGTGGGAAGAAGGTGGCACTATTCCAGAATCTGCCTCTCTCTCTCTCAAAAATAAACAAACATTAAAAACTTAAGAAAAAAAAAGAAAAAAATGCTGTAAATGAGATGCAAAATAAACTAGATGCAGTGACAGCAAGGATGGAAGAAGCAGAGGGGAGGATAGGTGAAGTAGAAGATAAAATTATGGAAAATGATGAAGCTGAGAAAAAGAGGGACAGGAAATTATTAGACTACAAGGGGAGAATTAGAGACCTAAGTGATTCAATGAAAACGTACTAATATCCCTATCATAGGAGTTCCAGAAGAAGAAGAGAGACACAAGGGGGCAGAAAGTTTATTTGAACAAATTATAGCTGAGAACTTCCCTAATCTGAGGAAGGAAGCAGACATCCAAGGCCAGAAGCCACGAAGAACTCCCTTCAAAATCAACAAAAACTGATCACCAATATATCATAGTGAAACTGGCAAAATACAAAGATAAAGGGAGAATTCTGAAAGCAGCTAGGGACAAATGGGCCTTAACCTACAAGGGTAGACACATAAGGGTAATAGCAGACCTGTCCACTGAAACTTGGCAGGCCAGAAGGGAGTGGCAGGAAATATTCAATGCGCTAAATAGGAAAAATATGCAGCCAAGAATCCTTTATCCAGCAAGGCTGTCATTCAGAATAGAAGGAAAGACAAAAGCTTTCCCAGACAAACAAAAACTAAAGGAGTTCATGACTACTAAACCAGCCCTGCAGGAGATCCTGAGGGGAACTCTGTGAGTGGAAAGTAGCAAAGATCACAAAGGACCAGAGACATCACTACAGGCACAAAAACCTACAGATAACACAATGACACTAAATCCCTAACTGTCAATAATTACTCTGACTGTAAATGGACTAAATGACCCAATCAAAAGACACAGGGTATCAAAACAGATAAAAAAAAACCCAAGATCCATCTATATGCTACCCGTTAGAGACTCATTTTAGACCTGAGGACACGTAAATATTCAGAGTGAGGGGATGGAAAATGCTACTAGATGTCAAAAGAAACCCAGAGTAGCCATACTTATATCAGACAAACTAGATTTTAAACCAAAGACTAACAAGAAATGAAGAAGGGCATTATATCATAATTAAGGGGTCTATCCATCAAGAAAAGCTAACAATTGTAAATGTTTATGCCCCCAACGTGGAAATCCCAAATATATAAATCACAAACATAAGCAAACGTATTGACAATAATACTGTAATTGTAGGTGACTTTAATACCCCAATTGTAGCACTAGACAGGTCATCTAGGCAGGAAATCAATAAGGAAACAATAGTCTTGAATGAATGATACACTGGACCAGATGGACTTAACAGATATATTCAGAACTTTTCATCCAAAAGCAGCAGAATACACATTCTTCTCAAGTGCACATAGAACATTCTCCAAAACAGATCACATACTGGGTCACAAAACAGCCCTCAACAAATATAAAAGGACTGAGATCATACCATGCATATTTTCAGATCACAATGCTATGAAACTTGAAATCCACCAAAGAAAAAATTTGGAGAGCCTCCAAATACATGGGGGTTACAGAACATCCTACTAAAGAATGAATGGGTCAACCACGAAATTAAAGAAATTATAAAATATATGGAAGCAAATGAAAATAACACGAGTCCAAACGCTTTGGGATGCAGCAAAGGCAGTCCTAAGAGGAAAATACATTGCAATCCAGACCTATCTCAAGAAGCAAGAAAGATCCCAACACAGAATCTAACCTCACATCTAAAAGAACTAGAAACAGAGCAGCTAAGAAAACCCAAAGCCAGCAGAAGAAGAGAAATAATAAAGATTAGAGCAGAAATTAAAAATATATAGAATGCAAAAAAACAGAACAGATCAATGAATCTGAGACCTGGTTCTTTGAAAGAATAAACAAAATTGATAACCCCCTAGCCAGACTTCTCACAAAGAAAAGAGTGACGACCCAAACAGATAAAATCATGAATGAAAAAGGAGAGATCAGACCCAACACCACAGAAATACAATTATTAGAGAATACTATGAAAAACTATATGCCAACAAACTAGACAATCTGGAAGAAATGGACAAATTCCTAGGCACTCACACACCACCAAAACTCAAATGGGAAGAAATAGAAAATTTGAACAGACCCATAATCAGCAAAGAAGTTGAACTGGTTATCAAAAATCTTCCAACAAATAGAGAGTCCTGGGTCAGATTGCTTCCCAGGGGAATTCTACCAGACATTTAAAGCAGAGTTAATACCTATTCTTCTCAAGCTGTTCCAAAAGATAGAAACAGAAGGAAAGCCTCTAGACTCATTCTCTGAAGCCAGCATTACCTTCATTCTCAAAGACCCCATTAAAAAGGAGAATTATAGGTCAATATCCCTGATGAACATGGGTGTAAAAATTCTCAACAAGATACTAGCAAATCAAATTCAACAATATTATTGAGAATTAATAAAAACTCTCAAGAAAGTCAGGATAGAAGGAACATACCTTAACATCATAAAAGCCATATATGAAGTGCCCACAGATAATATCCTCGATGGGGAAGAACTGAAAGCTTTCCCCCTGAGATCAGGAACACGACAGGGATGTCCCCTCTTACCACTGTTGTTTAATGTAGTGTTGGAAGTGCTAGTCTCAGCAATCAGACAACAAAATGAAATAAAAGGCATCCAAATTGGCAAAGAAATCAAACTTTCACTTTTCATACATGACATGATACTCTAAATGGAAAACCCGAAAGACGCCACCAAAAAATTGCTAGAACTGATACTGAATATAGTCAAGTCGCAGGATATAAAATCAATTGTACAGAAATTAGTTTCATTTCTATACACCAATAATGAAGCAACAGAAAGAGCTATCATGAAATCGATCCCATTTACAAGTACACCAAGAACCATAAAATATCTAGGAAGAAACCTAACCAAAAAGGTAAAAGATCTGTATGCTGAAAACTATAGAAAGCTTACGAAAAAAATTGAAGAAGACACAAAGAAATGGAAAAACATTCCATGCTCATGGATTGGAAGAACAAATACTGTTAAAATGTCGATACTACCCAAAGCAATCTACACATTCAATGCAATCCCAATCAAAATAGCAGAGCATTCTTCTCAAGCTAGAACAAACAATCCTACAATTTGTATGGAACCACAAAAGACCCCGAATAGCCAAAATAATGTTGAAAAAAAAAAAAGCAAAGCTGGAGGCATCACAATCCTGGACTTTAGCCTATATTACAAAGCTGCAATCATCAAGACAGTATGGTACTGGTACAAAAACAGATACATTGACCAATGGAATAGAATAGAGAACCCAGAAATGGACCCACAAAGGTATGGCCAACTAATCTTCCACAAAGCAGGAATGAGTATCCAATGGAAAAAAGACAGTCTCTTCAGCAAATGGTGCTGGGAGAACTGGCCAGCAACAGGCAGAAGAATGAAATTGGACCACTTTCTTACACCATACACAAAAATAAACTCAAAATGGATGAAAGACCTAAGTGTGAGACAGGAAAGCATCAAAATCCTAGAGGAGAAAACTGGTAACCACCTCTTTGACTTTGGCTGCAGCAACTTCTTACTAGACACGCCTCTGAAGGCAAGGGAAATAAAGGCAAAAATGAACTATTGGGACCTCATCAAGATAAAAAGCTTCTGCACAGCAAAGGAAACAATCAATAAAACTAAAAGGCAACCAAAAGAATGGGAGACGATATTGCAAATGACATATTAGATAGAGGGTTAGTATCAAAAATGTATAAAGAACTTACCAAACTCAACACCCCAAAAACAAATAATCCAGTGAAGAAATGAGCAGAAGACATGAATAGGCACTTTTCCAAAGAAGATATCCAGATGGCTAACAGACACATGAAAAGATGCTCATCACTGCTCATTATCAGGGAAATACAAACCAAAATCATGTTGAGATACTGCCTCACACCGGTCAGAGTGGCTAAAATTAACAACTCAGGAAACAACAGATGTTAGCAAGGATGTGGAGAAAGAGGAACCCTCTTGCACTGTCAGTGGGAATGTAAACTGGTGCAGCTACTCTGGAAAACAGTGTGGAATTCCTATAAAAATCAAAAACAGAATTACCCTATGACCCAGCAATAGCACCACTAGGAATTTACCCAATGGATACAGGAGTGCTGATTCATAGGGGCATATGTACCCCAATGTTTATACCAGTGCTTTCAACAACAGCCAAATTATGGAAAGAGCCCAAATGTCCATCAACTGATGAACAGATAAAGGAGATGTGGTGTACACACACACACACACACACACACACACACACACACACACACACACACTGGAATACTACTCAGCAATGAAAAAGAATGAAATCTAATGTGGATGGAACTGGAAGGTATTATGCTAAGTGAAATAAGTCAGAAAAAGACAGATATCTTATTTTTTACTCATGTGTAATTTGAGAAACTTGATAGAAAACCATAGGGGAAGGAAAAATAAGTTACAGAGAGGGAGGCAAACCATAAGAGACTCGTAAATAGAGAACAAACTGAGGGTTGATGGGGGTGGGGGGTTGAGGTGGGGGGTTGAGCAGGGAAAATGAGAGATGGGCACTGAGGAGGGCACTTATCGGGATGAGCACTCGGTGTTGTATATAAGTGATGAATCACGGGAATCTACTCCCAAAGCCAAGACTACACTGTATAAATCTGCCAAAAATGAAACATAGGGTATTATTGTCAATGCTATTATAAATTACACTGAAAATCTAACACTGAAAATAAAATAATTTGATTTAAAACAAAAAAGAAAAAGAAAAAGAAAAAAAAATAGCCTGTGGTAATAGGGACCCAGAAAAATTCTTTTTGTCACAGGAAATTGAGCATCTTATCAGCCCAATAAAAGCCAAGGTAGAGCTCAGTCTGGAGAGCCTGATGGAATAATCTCAGGGACCTGTCATTGTATATTGCCACTCTAAAGTTTTTTATATGATGCAGTGCTCACTGCCCCTCTCTCAACATCATACTTCCTCACTGAATTACTGTTGCTTCTTTCACTCTTTCAGTCAACCAGTATAATCACCTGTACCTAAAACCCTTTGTATTGTTCTTCATTACTATTTGCAGAATATAAAATTAGACACAAAATAACATAATGAAAACACAGCATATCACTTTAAACAATGCCTATATAGGCAACTTCAGAATTGCATCTGTAGGTAGTCCAGACTTAGTATGTACTTACAGCCAAATGCATTGAAACATCATGACATTATCTTATTCATAAGATAAAGACATCTACTTTAATAGATTCTCTTTAATTCAGAATATCATGAGGGAAATGTGAATCACAGGAGGACTTATCATGAAAACACTAACAGAATCTTCCTATTCATATAAGCACCAACACAGTAAAGAATATTCAGTCACTTCTTTTACCTGTAGAAGTGAAAATGCATAGGTACTGTGTGAATCCTTAATTAACGCAAGAAAAGCCAATTATTTTTAGTACAAACTAATATATTTTATGCCAGTTTAAATTGTAAAATTGGAAGATGGCAAGAGTCATCTTCACTTTGAAGTTTTACTCCTGTCTCCTGATCTACAATCCTATCACTAGGTTTTACTATTCTTGTATATAGAAACTGGAGTATAAAGTGATGGAATGAAAGAGCATATCCAATTACCCACTAATTAATACTGTCCCTGAATAATCAATTGGGAAGTAGAAAGTACTTTGGTCTTATTGGAAAGTTTTACTCTTCTAGTCTCTGTTAATTATGGCTTCTAAGCTAGCTGTTTATCTTCAGATTTCTAACAATGTCCTAAGACATTTAAACTAGGAAAATTAATGACACCACTGACCCCTTGAAAATTTTAGTGAATATTATTTGATCTTTCAAGGGTGAAAACTAGATTAGTCATCAGATTTCAGATGCAGGTTTCATTCTTTAGAAAAACAATAAAACTAAGAAAATAGAGAATATAAATAATCACTACCAGATAAACATCAACATTAGATTTGAAGTGCAGAGTATAACATAAAGCACCAGTATCCTTAACCTCAGTGGTTACTCTTCAATACACTAAACCTACATTTTAGGCTGGAAATCTTTAATTCCTATTTTCCACAAGAAAATTTTTAAATGTAATTCCTTTAGGTCTGTCAAAATTACAGATGCAAAACCTTTCATCATCATAAGGAGTATAGATTGACAGATCTCTTGACAAAATTAGTTGGTGGATGGCTCCTAATTGGTTTGTCAACTTCAAATCATTGGTAATTTCAAACTTTAAAAACTTTGGGCTGATAGTTGGGGTGCCTGAGCTCTACTGTAAACTTGGCTGTTGACCTTCTATGAGACTTTGCTCAAGTTGCTTATCTTGTGCTTCAAGTGTCTTTTTTTTTTTTTTTTTTTTTTAGATTTTCTTATTTTAGATTTCAGATTTATTATTTTGGATTTTATTATTTAGTCGCATGCTCTACTGACTAGGCCAGCCAGGCACCCCTCAAGTGTCCTCACTTTAAATGGATAAAATAATACAGTCCTGTCCTATCTCACTATTATAACAAAAGCAAGATTATATGTGAACAAAGCACTTAAAGTTGTAAAGAATTTTTTAATAAAAAAGGCTATTATATAAGTATTTATAGTTTTCTAGTACTGTATCATCAGTGGACTCAAACGATCCAATGTTCATAGAGCTTCTTACACATCAAACAATCATGGAACAGTATGCTCAGTGATTAAAAATAGATCAGTTTGATCCAGTTAGAAATTGGTTAAGGAAGGTGAGTATATTCTAATTCTTAATTCCAAATAAAGACAACAAAATAAATACATAATGCAGATGTGTTTGTACACAGAATGTTTCACATAATTGCAGATACCAAGCTTTTTTTTTTTAACAAATTCAACCAGCATTATCTTATTTGAATATAGCAGGACAAAATTGGTATTTCTTTCCATCCTGAAAAAAATCATGTAAAAACTACATAAAGAATGATAAACACATTATCTCGTTTTTGGCAAAATTAGGAGACAAAACACAAAATTAGTAGAAAGGCTGCCCAAACAATAGAGATAGAGTAGGGGAACATGCTGTAGGCAGCAGAAAGAAAATTCCGCAGTTGAAGATGTCAGAAAGAACAAATTTCACTTCTTGAATGTGATGGGCACACCATAAAGTATAAATCCCTTATTTCTCTCAGTAGAAACAAGGTACATGGGCTGATAGTTGGGACTCTCCTGGATATGGTTTGGTCCCAAAAAGTAGAGGGGGACAGTGACACATAAAAAATGATATAAACAAACTATATTTGTTAAAAGAAGTCTGTCTCTGTGGCTATGGGAGAAAAGGGACTGTCTATGTGCATTGACTGGGGCAAAATAGAGGAAAAAAAAGAGGAAAATCTAATAGCCAAAAAGAATGTTCACACACACAAAACTGTTACTACAGAGCAGATGAAAATCATGCCAAATACTTCACCATTAATTAATGAAACTTAATTATGCAATCAACTCTAACTTGGATTTACAAAAAACAAAATTTTACTGTCTAGAAGGATAATAATGACTTAAACTAGTAATAGTCACTCACCTCTGATTCACATTTTATTTTTTCTTCTTGTAGAAGACGTGCAAATTCTTCTTTCTGGTGTTCAAATTCTGATTTAAGAAATGTATGTTCATAGCGGAGTTTATTATATTCTGTTCTATACTTTTCCACTTCCTAAATTAAAAGATTGCAATTTATGACAGACAAGTTTATAAATGAAATTTGTACTTACTCCAAAAATCGCTTTTGCAAATATAATTTTAAAGTGCATTATATTGAAAGCCATTCTAAAAAGTAAAAAATAAGCTTAACATAAGTATAAATAAACCCTGAAAAAAAATTTTATGACAAGAATCCTATATACAGAATCAGTACATTCTTAAGAAAGTGCCAATAAAGCAAATTATCATTCAATTAACCTTATTTCCTCACTGATTCTCATAATAATAAAAATGAATAGCACATCAACACTTTTGACCTCTGGGCTTAAAAAACTAATATTTAAGAATGTAGTACACCTTTCAAAACATAATTAATTTTTAAAAATTAACTCTACAGTAAAATAGAAAATAGCCTCCTGAAAGCCAGACAGGATGAATTCAAAGTAGATAAAAGATTATTTGAATATTTAGTACAATAACTTAAGGTTCAATCAAATAGTACAATGATAGGAGCGCCTGGGTGGCTCAGTTGGTTAAAGATCTGACTCTTGATTTTGGCTCAAGTCATGATCTCAGGTTGTGAGATCAAGCCCCTTGGAGGGACCCACACTGGGCGTAGGCCTGCTTAAGGTTCTCTTCCCTTTTATCCCTCCCAGCTCATACACATATGCTCACTCATGCCTAAAAAATAACAATAATAAATTATATATAGATACAATATGTGTTATATATAATATTACAATGATAGTTCAACACACCAGTCTAAAGAATATATGTAGTACCAACCTTTCTAACCAGGAATACATGCAACTCTCTGGTATGCTTCCAATTCTGCTTACTAACACTACCAAAGTTGCCAGTATTCTAAATCCAGTAACAACTCAGGCAATAGAGAAGACGAAGGAGATACTATTTCAACATTCATCAGGTAATTAAGTAATAAGAATGCCTCCTAAAATACTCAGATCACTGTAAGTCTTTAGTTGAAAGATTTCTCTAAGCCAGTTTACAAGCCAAGAAAATGGGTTTCATGATTTTATTAGAAACATACTTTTTTTTAAGGTTTTACTTAACTTGATTGCCTATTTTAAGTCTAAGTGGCTTTGTTTACATCCCAAAAATAAGTCTCCTCTCAACCGTAATGCTTTGGTTATCCACCAGGAGGATATTCAAAAGACAACTTTATCAGGCCAATAAGCCACTTATAAAAGTGGATTCTACAACTGTTTCTGTGCAATGCAGCATCACTAAACTACAGCTTTCCAAACAGATTCATCTGGAAGGGGACAATATTCATTTGTTATGTAGAAGTCCTGGTCTATTTGTTAAATAAGGTTGCATATATAAGTTGTCAAGCATAGTACTTAATATACGTCATCTTTTCCTATTCCATTGATTAAACATTTAGTCATATTATACCAATATCTCATAAAAGGAAGGAAACCTTTCAATCTAAAGGAAAACTGTAACAAATTTTTATTTTTATGAGGTTGCATGAAATATACTCTTTCATTCCACAAATATTAATTGAGCACCTACTGTATGCCAGGAACCATTCTAGGAACTTGGAATATACAATGAACCAAACAGATAAAGGTTCCTTCTCTCATGCAACTTACATTCTAGAGATGGTAATATAGAAAATATAAATATTATACATCATATGAGAACATGATTAGTACTAGAGAAAAATAAAAAGTAGAGCAGGGTAAATGGGGATCCAAAGGTCTAAGAAGTGATGGGAAAGGCAGGAAGAAAATTAAATGGAAATACTAGTCAAAGTTGGCCTCATTGAGAAAGTGACATTTCAATAAAGACTTAAAAGAGAGGAGGAAGTTGGCCAAGAGATATCTGGAAGGACACTGTTCATGTCACAAGTAAGAGCTAACACAAAGATTCTTGATTTGTTCCATTTCTGGAGTGCCAAAGAAACATCAAAGAAGCCAAAGTGGATGGAGGAAAGGAAGTCGGACAGATTATGGGACCTCATCTTGTGCAGCCCTAAAAGTAAGGATTCTTAAGTTAGAAGAGGTGCTACTGCAAGGCTTCTAAGAAGAGGGATAATGGTTTTAATCAGTCACATAAAGACAAATGCACAGTTCCTTCCATATAAATTACTTACTTCATCCAGATTCCTAAAACGTTCCCTCATTGGAGTTTCTAATTCTTGTTGTATCTGGGCTCGTAACAGTTCCAACTTTTGTGGAGTTAACACCTAATATGTAGAGAAATATAAAACAATTCTAAATATGAAATCACAAATATTAAAATCAAGAATTCACCAAGTTTCAACACCTAAATAAAACAATAAAATTCAATTCATAGAAATTATGCAATATACTTAACTTTACAGTAATCACTACATAAATAGAACCATTATTTGAAACAATACTTTAAGATCACAATTTCAGGGCCTCAGAGATGTCAAAAATCCCATTAACATGAGGTAAAGATACTCCCTATTATTACTATGACTGTTGAGAATAACTATGTTGGCAGCCTAGGTTACCATGCATGATACAACAGCTAACTATTTTCTAAAGCAATTAAAATAAAGGTGTAATAATTTGGTATATCACAGAGAATTCTTAAGACTTTTTTTTTTTTTAAGTTTATTTCTTTTTGAGAGACAGAGTGAGTGGGGGAGGGACAGAGAGAGAGGGAGACACAGAATCCAAAGCAGGTTCCAGGCTCTGAGCTGTCAGCACAGGGCTCGAACCCACAAACCAGGAGATCATGACCTGAGCCAATGTTGGACACTTAACCAACTGAGCCACCTAGATGCCCCTCTTCAGATTTTTTTTTTTTTAATTTTTATTTTTAATTTTTATCTTCAGACTTCTTATTTTCAATCAGAAAAGGCTGATTTTTACTCTGGCCACCAAAACAAGGTTCCTCCCTATTATAGCTCTCTGATAGAACTCAGATTTTAGTAAGTAATTACGTATTTAAGTAAGCTCTGTAAGGGCAAACACAATCCCTATTCACCATGGTGTATTTCCAACACCACACACTACTGCCTGGCACATAGGATCACTCAATTATTATTTCTTGAAAGAATGAACGAATACTGGTTATAAGACAAAAACCTAGTTTATATTTACATTAATCTCTGAAAATGAAGAATAATACTCAGTTTAATTCATTCATTTATTCATCAATACTCCACACAGCCCAGAAACTTTCCAGAATACTTACTATACATAGCATTCTGCAATATATTATATAATCTACATAACATGCTGTTCTAAATACCTTACATGCATTTACCAATTTATTTAAACCTTGCAATGATCCTCAATGTAGCTATATTATCATCCTTTTTTTTACAGAAACTGAAGTATACACAGAGCCTAACTTTCTAAAGATCACAAAAACTCACAGGAAACATTTCTAACTCTGTAAGAAGTTCAAACTCTCATATGAAAAATAACTTATGCATACAAATAATTACAAAAATAACCAATATAAGCTCATCAAACAGGTAAAAAGAGAAGATTTTTATGTATAGAAATAGTGGCACATCAAAGGAATAGGAAAACTAAAGCTTCAATAGAACACAAAAACTAAGAATGGTTAACATTTTAAATTCCTTGGGGAGGAAAATGATCCTCAAAGTTAAGCTAAAGGCATTTTGAATTGAACCACACTAAGCACCATAGACAATTTAGAATCCTGGATCCCTGTGCATTAATACTCTCTAGATACTATGATGATCAAGGCCATGTTGAAACATTTCCAAATGCCACCTAGCAGAACTGCACCCTGGCTAGGAACAAAAGGGAAGGGTACAGAGTAGAAAATTCCTAGGTATGAGGTTTACACTCTTATAATTTACTCAGTATTCAGTAGTACTTTTTAAAAAAAAAAATGTTTTTTACTTAAAATGAATATAACTACATAAATAAAGTAATTGAAACAAAAAATATTAAAAACCTAAGTCTTTTTTACTTCAGTCATCCAGTTTCCCTCTTAAGAAGCTATCATTGCTAGGGGCACCTGGGTGGCTCAGCCGGTTAAGTGTCCAACTTCAGCCCAGGTCACAGTCTCATGCTCCGTGAGTTCGAGCCCCGCGTCAGACTCTGGGCTGACAGCTCAGAGCCTGGAGCCTGCTTCAGATTCTGTGTCTCCCTCTCTCTCTCTGCTCCTCCCCCGTTCATGCTCTGTCTCTCTCTGTCTCAAAAGTAAATAAACATTAAAAAAAAAAAAAAAAGAAGCTATCATTGCTAATTTTTATGTATTCTTCTTGAAATAATATACAAATATATACACACACACAACTTTTAATTTTTACATCAAGAAAGGCATGCTATACATATGTCTCTGTGCCTTGGTTATTCACTGAAGGTATTCAAGCTTAAGAATGGCATCACCAGATCTACATTTTAGGAAGAAGCAAAATGGATCAAAACCTTTGGCAGGAGAAAACTGGTGACTATGGGGGGAAAACAATTTCAGTGAATGGAGTTGGGAAACCAGATAGAAAGCTCTTGTTACAATCTGGTTTATGATGTCAAGAGTCTGGGTAATAGCATCAGGAGTCCAAACTGAGAAGAGGTGGTAATTAAAAGGAACAGAGTAATAATAGATAAGCCTTATTTGATTCCTGTTTCAAAAAAACCAACTTTAAGCAAGCAAAACTGTGGGAAAATGAGGGAAATGTCAACAAAGATGCAACATAAATAAGATATTAAGGAATAAGTACTTTTAGGTATGATAATGGCATTATGACTATGCTTTTAAAGGAGAGATTGCCTTGGGATGTAATAAAGATACATACTAAAATATTTTGAGTTGAGATAATATGATTTGTGTCAAAATCATCCAGAGTGGTTCAAGGACAGAGCAGGGATGTCAGAAGATAAAACAAGACTGGTTGAGAGATGGTAATTATTGAAATTATTGATGGTGGGTGATGGGTATGTGAGGATGCAATACAACCACCCTCTCTACCTCAGGGCTTGTTTGAGACTTCTGTAATTAAAGGTTAATTAGAAATAAAAGTGCTTCCACTTCCAACAGATGGCATAAAAGAAATCAGATTTATTCTCCTGCTAGAATAAAAGAAGCGACAAAAATCCGTTGTCAAGACAATGGGCCTAATAAAGCAACAGAGATCTCTGAGAGACAAACAACAAAGAAAGTAAGCTTTGAGAATGCTGCCAGCCACAGGAAGAGATACCCAGGCGATGTCTGATAGACTCTCTGACCTAAGCAAATGGAACTGAGAATCCAGAAGGAGCAGTGTGGCAAGAGTCACAAGACAGGGTACCAGAAAAGAGGGTGGCACACAAAATTATGAAGACCTGCAAAAGGTCCCTGTTGACTCATTCAGTAGAGTACCCCAATCAGCACATGCATGTAAAGAAAATATTTAATTAGGGCCAGGAAAAGAACAATCTGAAAGAATTAGATGGATAAGTAATCTGAACTCACACAGAGGTATGAATAGTTGTTTTTCCCAAAAGTCAGGCTGAAAAACTTCATTCCACTGAGAAATGAGTACTGAGAAGGTTCTCAGTATTGACAAACAAGGAGCGCTAAACATTAACCTGCTCTCAACCAATCTTAAAAGCAAGACTCAGAAAGATGAAACTGCTTCCAAGTAACTGTCCCAGAACAGTTTTTGTCCCAGAGTTTGTCCCAGAACAAAGCTCAAGAATATTTACCAGAACACAAAGCCATCTAGTATTCAAAATAAAATTAACAATGTCTAGCATCCAAAAAAATTTATCAGACATGCAAAGAAGCAGGAAAATATTACCCACAATAAACAAGAAAATCAACCAACCAAAACTAACTCAGAAGTGATACAGATTTGAGAATTAGCAAAGACATTAAAAGTTATTATAATTGAATTCCATATGTTCAAAGAGAAAATATTGAACATGTTAAGTAGATATAAGGAAGGTATGAAAAAGATCAAAATTGGACTTCAGATTAAAAACTACAATTTCTGAAATGAAAATACACCATACGGGATTAATGGCTGCTTAGACACTGCAGAAGAAAACAGATCAGTGAACTTGAAGACATGACAACAGAATCTATCCAAAATGCAACAAGGAGACAAAAAAGATTGAAAATAAATGAACTGAGAGTGAACTATGGTAGAACTTTAAGTAGCCTAATAATGGGATCACCAAGAAGATCAAAGAAGGCAGAAAAAACTTTTTTCTGAAGTAAAGTACAACAATTTTCTATATGTGATAAAAACTGTAAGCCCATAGACCAAAGAAGCTCAATAAATCCTAAGTACCAGAAAGATGAAGTACAAGGCAGGTCAATCAAATTGCTCAATATCAGCAATAAAGAGGAGGGCCTGGCTGGCTCAGTCAGTAGAGCATGCAACTCTTAAAATCAGAGTCGTGCTTCAAGCCCCACATTGGGTGTGGAGCCTACTTAAAAAAATAAATTCAGCAATAAAGAGAAAATCTTAAGAGCAGCCAAGAAAAAAAAGACTCACTGCATACACAGAACAAAGATAAGAATGACAGCAAATTTCTTATGTGAAAAAATATCTGCGAAAAGAGAGAGCAATACCTTTAAAGTACTAGGGAGACAGTCAACCTAGAAATCAATACTCAGCAAAAATACCTTTAAAATCAATTATTTTTTGATATATAAGAGCTGAAAAAAATTCTCACCAATAGATCTGTACTATAAGAAACGTTAAAGAAAATCTTTAAGAAAGTAGAAAAATAATACAAATGGAAATATGGATCTACACAAAAGAGAAAAGAACACCGAAGTTGGTAACTACAAAAGAGTCTTATGATCTATAAGCTCTCTGATAAAAGTCTCTGTAAGATTTTTTTTTATCTCTTAAGAATCTTCTAAAAAACAAGCACACACACTAAAAAAAAAAAAAAAAAAAAAAAAAAATCTATCCTCCTCCCTCCCCCCACGAAAACACACATAGAGTTAGAGAGTTTTCCCCATGTTATTTTAGGAGGAAAGTATGCTGTGTCTTAGACTTCTAATGGAATACTGCCACCACTTGTCTCAAAAGAAATTTAACAAAAATGTGTCATTACCTATATTAAATCTGTATTATACCAACACTTGTTATGTTGATAAAAAACAGACCAATTATTTTCCAAAGAATGCTTTAACTTAAGAAGGCAAATACTGCTGTGCCAGAGGTTCTTAACAAGTTAATGACAAACTGAATAATGAATTTTGCTGAGCTTCCTAGCAGCCAAATAAAATGGGAAAAAACTGGCTTATAAAGTTTCAATTGCCTGGCAGCATAAAGAAAGCACATACGTTTCTGGTAAAGTGACTTTTAAAATTTGTATCAGAAAATATATCAAATAACTCATATTAAAAAAAAAAGGTTTGGCTAACATGGTACATAACAATAACAATAGCTAACATGTTCTAACTACTTATTATATCAAAGCACTGTACCAACACTTCCTATGCATTGTCTCATTTCATCTTTACAATCATCCTAAAAGTCCGACACTATTACTATTCCCATTCACTACAACTACACCAATGAGACAGAAATATTCTGACTGTCTTTTCTATCACTTTTCTATAAAAGCCAAAGGGGTATTAAATCTTAACTCAGAAAAGGCATTCTGCAGGTAGACAAGATAATACATGTTTATTCTGAAAATCACCTTTCATAAACATTTATTAAAATATTTCTTGCTGATTCTACTTTGTTGAATTGACTTTATTCAACCCACAATTTGTACAAATTGCAAACATCCATAAAGCAAACAGCTACATTGCTTCAACATGTGTATATAAATATATAGAGAGATCTTTCTTTAGTTTATTTTTGCCAGATACATATCATATAGAAACCAGTTATGTTTATCTTGAAAAGCAGAAACTTTACCAGATAAATTATATTTGCCAATGAACATCTGGGAAGTTATCACATGGAGAAATGTCCTAAGTTATTTTGTGTAGATCCAAGGAATAGCACAAGAACCAACAGAGAGACCACAGGGAGGATGATTTCATTTCAACATGAGCGGGAAAATATTTAACACACTCCAATCCATAAATGGAACTGGATCACTTTAAACATTCACTGGGTTCTCTTGCACTGAAAGCAATGAAGCAGAGAATAAAAATCCCTGTGTCACAAATGTTCTAAAAAGGAATTCTGCTTTGGATAGTGTGTTAGTTTCCTAGAGCTACCATAACAAAATACCACAAACTAGGTATCTTAAAACAACAGAAATTTATTGTCTCACAGGCTAGAAGTCCAAAATCAAGGTGCCAGCAAGGCCACACTCCCTCTGAAAACTGTAGGGAAGGATCCTTCTTTGCATCACTCTAGCTCCTGGCGGAGTGCTGGTGATCCTGGCCATTCCTTGGCAGTTGCAGCACTTGGATCTCTGCTTCTGTCACTATAGGATTATTCTCCCCACCTCCCCCGCTGCCCTCACCCATGTTACTGTCTTTGTGTCTGTTCTCCACTTCTTCTAAAGACACCAGTCATACTGGATTAAGGACCCATCATCCTTCAGTATGACCTCATCTTAACTAATTACATCTGCAAAGACTCTATTTTCAAACAAGGTCACATTCTGAGGTACCGAGCATTAGAAATTCAACATACCTTTTTGGCAGACACAATTTAACTCATGACAGACAGGAAAAAATGAGAGAATTATCTAAGATGCTTAAGCTTTAGGTACATATGAGAGAAGAACATTGTATTATATACGAACAGAACATTTCCAATTCATTCATTTGTTCTATTTACTCATGTCATTCATTTGACAAATATTTGCTACTATGAAATATATAAGTACAAATATAAATATACTTGAGCACTGGAGACACACTGAAAAAAGCTCCTGCCCTACGGAGGCTGCATTCAAATAGAGTAAAAATAGCCATCATTTATGAGTATCTATCTATTCTGTCAGACATTGTACTAAAAATCTACATGTTATTAGTCTTCACAACAACCTGTTAGTTAACAACTTTTACCCTCTTTACATGACAAAACGAAGGCATAAAAACCACTGTTTGTTGAAGGCCATCATCTCATTGGTGAACTGACCCATTTTTGGTTATAAAAATGACCTTTTTATCTTAAGTGACACTCTTTTTGTCTAGAAGTCTATTTTATCCGATACTAATGTAAACACTCCAGTCTTCTTAAGCTTATTGTTTGTATGCACTTGGTACAAATAGCATGTCTAGAAGTTACTCTGAAGAAACAGAGTAATTATATCTACAATGCCTAAAGAATACTTTGAATTCCTTGGGTTCAGTGCTCACGGATTCTCATTTACGTAGGTCTCTGACTATTGCAGAACAAATTAATCCACCAGTTCTATAGGCTTGAATTACATTTCCCAACTCAACTCCTATTTCTGAGGTTTTTATTTGTTTAAATGTCCCAAATATACCTAGGAATGAAACAGCACAGGAGAGGCTCCAACCCAAGCTTAATGGTGGTGTTTCCAACAACGGAAGATTTCAAGACACTGAATGACCAACTTTTAACACTGCTGTCAAAGAAATCCATGAATTGGGTGATAACGCCATACTTACTAGATGAAAGGTAGCTTTTTACTCTATCAACTTACAATTCCAGTATTAAAAATACCTTATTATTTGTGCCAAGCACTTGATAAGCAGAAATACACAGTTGGTGTCACTTAGAGATTAAATGAATACAGGAGAATTATCACTGCTAATATCTACTAATTTGAAATTTATGGTAAGTTTGACTGGTGCTATAGTTAAGTTTGGCTCTGGTCTATTTTCTAGGCAAATGAGAAATGAAACTATAATCACTACTTCAGTATCAACTATTTTTTGCTTTAGAAACACCATTTACCTTCCATTACACACATAAATTATGTGCCCATATTGTTTTCATAGCCTTTTAAGTGGCCCCTTAAAAATAACTATCAGTCTTGTGAACTATACCTTAATAATAAAAATAATTTTTAATAAAAAATAAAACCTTAAAAAAACCTATCAGCTCAGTTTCAGTCATTATACTTAAAGGAAAATTAGTAAAACTTTAAAAAATACTCTTTAACTCTGAATATTTATCAATTCAAACCAGTCTTTCCCCTAATTATTCTGAATAGCACAATACCTAAATCAGAACAGATAATTTAATACAAATTTGCATAAAATAACAGCTTCATGGTTAAACCCTATGTGGTAGCTAACATTCTAGAATATATGAAAGAATATTAAATTATACCACCTGGAAATATAGCAAAATACTCATTAAGAATACAGGCAGAACTCACCAAATTTACCAGTATCTGACTACTTTTGTACCATAGGCACAGAGGGCAGGCTTCCCCAAGATGGGCCAGTTGGCATGAAGATTATTTTGACTTCAAAGTAATCAAAACCCCACAGAGATTCAGGAAAAGCTCTTTACTTCTCCCTCAACTGCCTAAATTTAATTGGAAAGGAGAACCTATACGAAGAGGAGAGCTATTAACAGAGGTTCCTCTGTTAATAAATTTGACTACTTAACAGGGCAACCTTTGTCTTCCAAACATCTCCTCTCACCATCCTGATAATGATCTTCTTTCCCCTGTATCCCCAGACTTGATGGGTCTCCCTAGCTCAGGATGTCACATAAGCATCCTGTTGCCTGCCTCTGGAATTCTGTGTGTGTGGATTCTGAATACTTACCAAACTAAATTTGATTTTCTTTTGTTAATTTGTCTCATATCCATTGGATTCTGAGTCCAGCTTAGAAATACTTTGAGGTGCAGAGGAAATTTCTTCCCAATAGTACTCACTGAAATATGTCTTCTTACCTGCAGTTTCATTTCTTCTAAGTCTTTAGTTTTCTCTACTAATTCCCCTCGTAGCTCTTCAAGCAGCAGCTGAAATTTTTCCTGGTGAGTTTGCTTTTCATTTAATAGGCGCTTGAGTTCATTTTGTGACTTTATGTACTCATCTTGCAACCTGATTTAAAAAAAAAAAAAACAAAACTCAATTTTAAGGATATCCTTTACTTTCTAATGACCTTACTTTATGTAAAATCAACCAACACTACAGAACAAGACCTTATTCCGTTAAATTCACAAACATCTTTTCTTTATAGAGTTTCACTTAATTATTAACACTGTAGTTTATAAATATTTTACTTAAGGGGCGCCTGGTGACTCAGTTGGTTAAGCATCTGACTCTTGATTTCAGCTCAGGGTATGATCTCACGGTTCATGGGTATGAACTTCGTGTCATGCTCTGCACTAACTGTGGAGCCTGCTTGGGATTCTCTCTTCCCTCTCTCTGCCCTCCCCCCACCCTCTCTCTTTCAAAATAAATACAATTTTACTTGAGGGGGAAAAACACACTGAGCCACCTAGATACATTTAATTTTCTAGGTCTTGCTACTTTCAAAGCAAGACTTTCATCAACTCAAAAAACACTTGAGATCATGGTTAGTTTTGAATTAACTAATTTTAAAGTGAAAATTTTACTATTAAAAAGTTTTAAAACTATATACTGCAAACTAACAAAAATATACTGTATGTTCCAGAACAAATTCAGACAAAAAAATATTTAATAAGGCCCCTCACCTCCAAATTTAAGCAATTTACCTTGTGTGTTCGGCTTTAAGAGTCTGATAGTTAGTTTTATGATGTTCACATCGTAACCTTTCATCAATTAACATTTTTTGCACCTCGGACTGAGAATATGTCAGCCCACTGTCTCCACCAGGAGGAAATGCGGTGGGAAAAGTGTCCATACTGTTAAGTGAGCAAATCACCATGTAAAAGTAAGTTCTGGCTTCCTTATTGTCTTAGTTTTCTTTTCAAGAGTATTTTCCACTTCCTTCTTGCTAAGACAGACACTCAGGATACCAAATTATACCTGCACAGAGAAATGAACTTGGTTAGTGATGAGTTAAACTCTTTCAGTGTTACAGTCTTTTTATCATTTCTTGTTATTCAACTATCACTTCTATAACAAAGCCCAATTTTCAGATTTCTAATTGTTCATAAAACAAAAAGAACAAAGTTGAATCATACCTTAACAAACTTTCTTTACTTCCACACCAAGCTTATGTGACCATCAATTTCACATCTTCAAGTACTGACCTAACTAGAACGACCAACTTTTCCAGTTTAGGTCCTCTTGGATTCACAAACCACAGATAGTTCCTGAAGCTACTGGAGTAAACTTGAAAGAAAGATCCTAGTACAAAATCCACACTGTGAAATCAGGGGAAAAGCCATCTGTAACTTGACAAATGGCTAGAGAAAATTATAATGTTCACAAAGATGACCTTCAACAAGTAACTATGTCTGTGATTAATCCTACAAAGGGTCTTTTATTTGACACAAGGTGAGCTGTACTCATGCTATTGACTCAGAAGAGAAATCAGTCCACACATAAATGTTGATCACCTATGTGTTTGCGCTGTACTATGAACAGGAAACTAAATCACCCCAGCTATCCCCAAAAGCACTGATCCAGGATTATGAAAGTAACTGTTTGTCTAGAAGTAAAAAATAAGGACAAAGTGTTTTTATTGTAAATAATTAAAAATGAAAGTTTTAATCAAAACAATTCTGCCCCCTTTAGCTTTCTTGATCTTTGTCAAGACTATTTTATCTTTCCCTAATAGCATCTCCACTGGTCATGGGTTATCATGAAATACCTTTTCTTTCTACAAGAAAAGATCTTTAGCATACACAAACCAATGGCAAATTACTCAGTCTCTCTTGTATTATACCATTTCTGATAAATTAATGTGATGTCTGCATATTACCTAAGATGACTTTTAAACTAAAATAAAGTTACTTTGGTTTCCTGTCAAATCACATTTTAACAGAAGGAAAGAAGTCCTTCAAGAAAACTTCACATATTATTCATGTTAAATGTGCAACAGTGCACTGTTTGTAGCAGCTGCCACAGTATTATCCTGTCAAAAGTATACATGTGTCAGGGAATTAACTAACTGGATCATAAAACTGGCACATAATTTTGACTCTGCTTTTTGATCCAAATTAATTTTTAAGAGATAGAAACATGCAATGTTAACTTATCTCATACTTTCTAATGATACCACCAAAAGGCATTATAAGGCTTTAATTTTAACTAGCTAAAAGCTTAAACTACATAAGAAAAAACCAACAGCTACCCTTTAGTCCCACTACTAGTGAAACAAAGATTTCCAAGATAAAATGAATAATTTTATTTTCTATTCTAGTTGACAGCAAGTATTCTAACTCCTATGTTAAAATGGAAGTTAAGGGTGGCTCAGTCAGTTGAGCGTCCGACTCTTGATTCCAGCGCAGGTCATGATCTCATGGTTCGTAGGTTCGTGCCCCACGTCGGGCTCTGTGCTGACAATGCTGAGCCTGCTTGGAATTCTCTCTCCCACTCCCTCTGCCCCTCCCCCCCCACCCACGTGCACATGCATGCGTACCTTCTCTCTCTCAAAATAACTAAACTTTTAAAAAAATAAAATAAAATGGAAGTTAAGTCCCCATAGAAATAAAATTCAATAAGACCTGGATATTTTAGGAAAATAGAGTTAATGATTTAAATTCTTCCCTTCTGGCAGTAAAATCTACTACAAGTAGTTTTCAGGACTTCACTAATTGCAGGATATCCATTTCTTAATCAGCACAACCATTACCTTGTTAACCTTAAAAAACAAAAATAAAAACAAAACAAAACGAAACAAAACAAAACAAAAAGCAGTGTTTCTTCTTCTAGCTGGTATAGTAAAGTAGCATCCAGGTACAAGGTCAAGTCCATCTCTTCCTGTTGGGTCTACAATTGGTAGGGAATGAGAGCTCCCCTTGCTGAACCTCCCAACTTCATTTTAATGAGGTTTCCCATTATTAGTTTTCATAACCTCATCTCCAAATCTAGTTCTGTTGCAAATGTATCTGTATTGCCCTCTGGTATTTTCTTGACTCAAAGTTATGAACTCCTGGGTTTCATCTGCCAATAGTCTTTTTCAGACTTTTCTCCTCTGTTAATTTCAGAATCACAGAAAACTATCTGCTTATTTGCCAAGTCTTACCAAGGTCAGAATGAATTTTTTATCTGTTTTTCGGTATTTTGCAGATATATTGTCCTCCAGTTCAGCAGTAATCAATTTATCAATGAAAATCTTGGAAAATATAGTTATGGTAGTCCTCCAAGAAGATATCTAGTAACATAGACAGAAAGGCCCCATAAAACATAAGTCTTTCTCTGAACTTCAAAAGTGGTTCCACAATTCTATATTCAAGCTTACAAAGAAACAACTTCTAAATTTCATGCTAATTATATAAGGAGGCTTTTAGCAAAAAACAAAAATCCCAATTAGCTAAACACTGTGGGAAGTGTTTTACCAATCTCTTATACCAAGAAATCTGAAGATAGCCTTCACTTCCAGTAATAAAGGACTAGGTAATTTAGATCATGCGTCCTGCCTAGGACAAGAAAATCTGGACATATGTTTTAAAAATCTGCTTGAAGACACTGGAAAACTAACAACAGAATAAATATTTACTGAAATGGGAACAAGGGAAGATGGGAACAAGGGAAGATGTGAACGCAGAAAGAGGAGACTGGAATTTGGGAGCACTGTTCTCCTAGGGGCATTTGCCAGTTCCAGAGACTGGGAGACTGAATGCCTTCTGACAGTCTTCGTATTCAAAGACACAGACTAGAACGGCAAGGAGAAGGCCTGGTGAACACCCCCCTCCATTTTGGATACAGACTTTAAAGGCTTACCCTTATTATTGCTACTAAGGGTAATTCAGGTGAATTATATTAGAATAGGCTGCAACTTGCTCTAAAAAACAATTTTACAAATAAATATGACACAATAAAATTTTTTTAGAAATTTTAAAACTCAAGTCATGGGAAGATAAGAGAACATGAACTAAAGTCACAAGAAGCAAAAGTATTTAAATAGATAACATGAGAGCCTCACTATCAGAGCTGTCAGACAACGATTCTAAAAGAATTTTTCTTATAGTAATATTATGTATAAGACAATAGGAAACAAGGTTGAGAATCTTGTAAGAGAATTCAAAACCATAGAAAGAAACCAATGTAAACTCTAACACGGAAAAATTCTATAACCAAAAGTAAAAACTCAATGCACAAGCAGCATAACAGCCAAGATAAAACATACTTTAAGAAGGAATTAGAAGTTAAAAGAAAATATTCAAGATAAATTAGGAAGAGAAACAAGAATGAAAAATACAAAAAAGGAAATAAATACAGAAAATAAAGTTAAAATGTCATTCTAACAGATATGCCATTGAGTCCTAGAAGGAGAGAGGAGAGTATAGAAGCAATACCTGCAAAATAAATAGACAGGTAAATAGATACTTGAGAACCTCCCCCAAAAATGTTCTAAAAACCCCAAAGACATAAATAAAAAGAATTCCACCTACATCACATTAAGAAATCTGCACCTAAGAACATCACCTTGAGATCTTCCTAAAGAAAAAGGGAAAATCTTAAGATCAGTCCAGAAAAGAGACGTGTCTTGAAAATAAGCAATAGAACTGACTTCAACAATGAAAGCCAGAACACGATACCTTTATAGTGCTGAAAGAAAATAACTGCCAAACTAACATTCTATAAATATAGCAAAAAAAAGGAAAATCTTTAGAGAACAGTGGTAAAATAAAGACATTTTCAGACAAATGGAACAAATTCATCCCAGAAGATGCACAGCAAAAGAAACAGTAAAGGAGTCTTCCATACACAAGGAAAATTACCTTAGATGTGAACTGGACAATGCAAAAATAAAGATAAATGAAAACTGGAAATATGTGCATAATTCTAACTGGACACAGACTGCATAAAATAATACCTTAGGATTTCGTAACAGATATAGTCTTAGAATACATAAAGAAATGGCATCTAAGTCAGTAAAGGTAGAATTACAAGTGTTACAGAGCCCTTGCACTGTATAGGAAAGGCTAAAAGTATCAATGAATATTACACTTTGAGAAGTCAAAGATGCATAATATAATCACTAGGAAAGGGGTGGGAAAATTATAGCTCATGAGCCACATTTGGCCTGTATTCTTCTTTCGCATAGTCCCAAGCCAAGAATGTTTTAAGAGCTTAAAAAGAAAAAAAAGAAAAACAATGAATACAGATGAAAAAATCCTCAACAAAATATTAACAAGTTGAATCCAATAATGTATAAAAAGATTTACACATCATGACCAAGTAGAATTTATTCCAGGCATGCAAAGCTGGTTCAACATTTAAAAAACGTCAATTAACGTAACCCATTACACGAATAGACTAAAGCAAAAAAATCACACGATCTTATCACTAGATGCAGAAAAAGTACTTGACAAAATCCAATACCCATTCATAATTTTAAAAACTCAACAAACTAGGTATGGAGGGGAACTTTCTCAACTTGATAAAGAACATGTATAAAAACTCTACAGCTAACATCATAGAGGTGAGAAAATAGAAATTTTTCCACTAAGATCAAGAACAAATAAAAACGTTCCCTCTCACCACTTCTTTTCAATATCATAATGGGAAGTCTTAGCTAATGTATTAAGCCAAAAAAAAAATAAATAAATAAAACACATACAAATACAGAAGGAAGAAATAAAACTGTCTTTCTTTGCACAGGACATGATTATCTGTGTAGAAGATCAAATTTTAAAAAAATACTCCTGGAACTGATAAACATTATAGCAAGGTTGCAGGATAGAGTTAACACAAAAAAGTCTATCAGGGCACCTGGGTATCTGAGTCAGTTAAGAATCCAACTCTTGGTTTTGGCTCAGGTCATGATCTCATGGTTCCCAAGTTCAAGCCCCCCAGCGGGCTCTGCACTGACAGTGCAGAGCGTGCTTTGGATTCTCTCTGTCTCCCTCTCTCTCTGCCCCTCCCACATTCTCTCTCTCTCAAAATAAACACATAAACAAACAAAAAAAGTCTATCGCTTTCCTATGTATCAGCAATGAACAGAAGAAATTTGAAATTTAAAATACCATTTACATTAGTACTCCCCAAAATGAAATAGCTATAAACTTAACAAAACATGTACATTTTTTAATATGAGGAAAATTACTAAACTTTGATGGAAAAAAAACAACAACAAAGAACTAAATAAATGGAAAGATACTCTATGTTCATGGATAGGAAGACTCAATACTGCCAAGATGTAAGTTCTTCCCAACTTGATGGATAGATTCAATACGATCCCCAAAAGTTATTTTGTGGATATCAACAAACTAATTCTAAAGTTTATGCACAGAGACGAGACACAGAATAGCCAACACAATATTGCATAAGAACAAAGTCAGAGGACACTATCTGACTTTGAAACTTACCATAAAAGCAAAAGTATGAGAGCGTGATATTGAAAAAATAAGAAATATCTTCATAAGGTCCCAGTAATTCACTTTTGCTTTTAATTCCCTTGCCTTTGGGGATGTGTCGAGTAAGAGATTGCTACGGCTGAGGTCAGAGAGGTCTTTTCCTGCTTTCTCCTCTAAGGTTTTGATGGTTTCCTGTCTCACATTCAGGTCCTTTATCCATTTTGAGTTTATTTTTGTGAATGGTGTGAGAAAGTGGTCTAGTTTCAACCTTCTGCATGTTGCTGTCCAGTTCTCCCAGCACCATTGAGAGCAAACTGAGGGTTGATGGGGGGTGGGAGGGAGGAGAGGGTGGGTGATGGGTATTGAGGAGGGCACCTTTTGGGATGAGCACTGGGTGTTGTATGGAAACCAATTTGACAATAAATTTCATATATAAATAAAAAAAATTAAAAAAAAAAGAAAAAATAAGAAATAGATTACTGAAACAGAAGAGTCCACATATAGACTAAACTATAGTCAACCGATCTTTGACAGAGGAGCACATGCAAAAGTAATGCACGTGCCAAAAAAAAGTGGATCTAGGTAGATGTTATACCTTCCACAAAAATTAGCTCAAATGTACATAAATATAAAATGCAAAACTATCAAATTCCTGGAACATAACAAAGGTCCCTGGTATGACAGTGACTTTTTAAATACACAACCAAGGGCAAGATCCATGAAAGAAATAACTGGTGAGTTACACTTCATTAAAATTTAAAACTGCTCTGTGGGGGCTCCTGGGTGGCTCAGTCAGTTAAACATCTGACTTGGGCTCAGGTCATGATCTCACGGTGAGTTCGAGCCCTGAATCGGGCTCTGGGCTGACCGCTCAGAGCCTAGAGCCTGCTATGGATTTTGTGTCTGCCTCTCTTTCTTCCCTTCCCCTGCTCACACTCTGTCTTTCTCTCTCTCAAAAATAAATAAACATTAAAACTTCTGTTCTGTGAATGATACTGTCAAGAGAATGAGAATAGACTGGGAGGAAATATTTGAGAAAGACCTATCTGATAAAGGGCTATTAAGCAAAATACACAAAGTCAGACTCAACAATAAGAAAACAAACAACTGAATTAAACAATGGCCCAAAGGCCTTAACACACCTCTCACCAAAGAAAGTACACAAATGGCAAATAAGCATATGAAAAGATGTTCAACAACGTAAGTCATTAGGAAATTGCAAATTTAAGCAATAAGGTACTACTAAAAACCTATCAGAATGGCCCAAATACAAACAATGACAACACCAAATGCTGGTGAAAATGTGGAATAACAGGAACTCTAATTTATTAGTCTTACCATATAGTCCAACAGCACTCTGTGTTATTTACCCAAATTAGATGAAAACTTACATTCACACACAAAAAAATTGCACATGAATGCTTATAGCAGCTTTATTCATAATTGCCAAACCTTGGAAGCAACCAAGATGTCCTTTAGTAGGTGAATGGATAAACTGTTGTATATCTCAACAACACAGTATTATTCAGCCCAAAAAAGAAATGACCATCAAGCCACAATAAGATGTGAAGGAAACCTTAAGCGCATATTACTAAGTGAAAGAACCCAATCTAAAAGGGATACATACTGTTGAATTCCAACTATATGACATTCTGGAAGAGATGAAAACATACAGCATATAAGATTTTTAGAGCAGTGAAATTATTCTGTAGAATATTATTATCACAGAATACATGCCCACATACATTTGTTAAAACTCAGAATATACAACACCAAGAGTGAACCTTAATGTAAACTATGGACTAAGAGTGATAGTGACATGTCAGTATAGGTTCATCAATTGTAACAAACACAGCACTCTTCTGGGAGATGATGTTCTTGGTGTTAACAGTGGGGGAGGCTGTGCATGTTTGATGCAAGGGGTACATGGGAATTCTTTGTAGTTTCTGCTCAATTTTTATACAAACCTAAAACAACTTTGAAAAAGGAAAGAAAGAAGGTAGAGAGGGGAAAAAGAACACATAACAGAAACTATACATGGCCTGAAGAATCTAAAATATTTACTTATCTGATTCTTCATATTAAGTTTCCTGAAACTATCTGTGGGATAACCACTAAGAATGCTAAACGGGTGGAAAATTTTTAATTACTCAAATCACTCTAATAAAGGGTTTCTCAACCTTTACACTACTGATACTTTAGACCAGATAATTCTGTGGGAAGGAGGCTTTCCTGTACATTGTAGAATATTTAGTAACATATTCCTCGTCTCTACCTATTAGATGCTAGTAGTACTCCTCCCCCCAGTAGTAAAAAACAAAAGGTCTCCACATTTTACCAAATGTACCCTAGAGAGGCAAAAATCACCTCTGTCCTTCCTTTGAGAATCACCCCTCCATTAAGAATTCTATTTATTTTTTTAATGTTTATTTATTTTGAGAGAGCAAGCAGGGGAGGGGCAGAGAGAGGGAGACACAGAATCCAAAGCAGGTTCCAGGCTCTGAGCTGTCAGCACAAAGCCCGACACAGGCTCAAACCCACAAACCACAAGACCATTACCTGAGCCGAAGTCAGACGCTTGACCAACTAAGCCACCAGGTGCACCAAGAATTCCATTTAAAAGAAGGCAAGCAGGGAGATAAGATGGAACATAAATAAGCAGGAAAACAGAAACAGTTACACAATAGACTTAGACACATATCATTAATTACTCTAAAGTAGATAGATTAATGCTTCAAATAAGAAACATAAAAAAATATCACCCAACTATATATCTTTTTATATGACTTTTTAAAACATAAGGACATGAAGACTAAAAAAAAACCCAAAAATATAATTAAGCATTAATCTAAAGATAGATGACAGAATTACATTAATATCAGATAAAGTAGAATTTAAGGTCAAAAAATAATAGCAATCAACAGAAACAGTACAGTAGATGAAGTAAGACATTTGTAATGATAAAAGATTAAATACACCAGAAAGTTATGACAATTTTATACACAAATAAAGTAGAAGGGGTCAGAACTACAGGGTAAATAGATAGATTCAGAATCACAGGGGTATAATTTAACCACTATTCTTGGTAACCAGTAGAAACAACACAAAAAAGTAATCAGTAAGAATACAGACAACTTAATCAATATAATTAACCCACCTGACCTAACATATATAGAAAACTATTCCCAGAACTATAGAATACACATTCCTTATAAACATACATGTCACATTTATAAGTACTGACTACATGCTGGGTATTTTTTAAAAATCTAAAAAAAAATTAAAAAACAAAATTATACAGACTATTTTTCTGGCCACAGTGCAATTAAACTAAAACTCAACAAAAAAAGTAACTGAAAAGCTATATATGCCTAGAAAGAATACATTTCTAAACAACATGAATTAAAGAGGTCACAACAGAAATCAGAAAATATCTAGAAGTAAATGAAAACTGGTAAGACATCTTAAAACTTTTGTAATAAAGACTTCTGCTTCTGGGATGATGGAGCAGATGTATATTTCCCTATATAATCCCACTAATACAAATAAATGTCCTGAACGGTATACATATATAAAACAACTCTCAAAAATGGAGACCAGCAGCCAAACCGGCTAAAAACCTCAGAACATCAAAATTGACACACAGGTGGGTTCCCAGGGATTCCTTTTCATATATGATCTCCAACCTGGAGCTAAACAAGGTGGCAATGGTTTCAGACTTGGGGAAGGGGCAAAAAAAAAAAAAAAAAAAAAGGCCTTAACAAAAGCCTGCTCTCTTAGCCAAAGAAAGAAGAAAGGGGAAACCTAGCAAGACAAAAATGTTTTAGACAATAAAATCTACTCCAGGAAAATACTACAGAAAAAACTGTGACTCCACCACCAACCGTGCCAGCAAAGGCCAGATTGTTAGGAAGTACTCTAATATCCTGCCAGCTTGCATGGTATATAAGGTCAACAAGGAAGTTGGGACTTTTATCCCTGCTGAGTGGTAATAAAGTCCCATGCTTCTGTAATGTCAGTGGAGACTACGCAGGAAACCTGAACTTTCCACCCTACCAACAGTAAGGAAGAGCACCTACCTCACGCTGTTGAAAAGCCATCAGATAAGCGCTAGTCGAGAGTTAGGTCTGGCACTACCACTCAGTGGTAACAAGGCTACTCTTTCTAGGGTGACAGTGGGGACCACCTGAGGAGCCAGAACTCCATGGCACCCAGCAATAATGATGATCGCCCACAACTCAGGTGACAACAGAAGCCAACAGGGGAACCTAGACTTCTACCCCTTATCTGGCAATAATGGGGCATTTCCCCCCTTTCCTGTGCCAGAGAAGTGTCAGGAAAAGCCAGAAATAGTAAACAGTCTCATAACATAATACCCTACATGTCCAGGTTTCAAAAGAAAATCACTAGTCACACCAAGAATGAGAAAGGTCTCAAACTGAAAGTAAAAGGACAAGTGATGGATGCCAACACTAAGAGAAAAAATATGTTAAAGTTATCTGGCAAAGATTTTAAATAAGCCATGCTAAAAATATTTCAATGAATAATTACAAACAAGCCTGAAATAAATTTAGAAAAAAAGACACAGCAAAGAAATACAAGTCTCAGCAAAGAATAGAAGATATAAAGAAGAACCAAGTGAAATTATAGAACTAAAAAATACAATGACCAAAATAAAAATCTAAGGATGAGCTCAAAGGCAGAAATAGAAAAGAGGGGTGCCTGGGTGGCTCAGTTGGTTAAGCATCCAACTTCAGCTCAGGTCGTGATACACAGTTCATGAGTTCAAGCCCCATGTCCGGTTCTGTGCTGACAGCTCAGAGCCCGGAGCCCTGCTTTGGATTCTGTGTCTCCCTCTCGCTCTCTGCCCCTCCCCTGCTAATGCTCTGTCTCTCTCTCTCTCAAAAATAAATATTTAAATTTTTTTTGATTAAAAAAAAGAAATAGAGAAGAAAAAGAATGAATTAGAAGACAAAGCAACAGAAATTACTTAACCTGAATAGAAAATAGATGTAAAAAGTAACAGATGTTCAGGAACTTGTGGGACTGAAATAAAACATCCACCATTTGTGTCATTGGAGCATGATTCCATTTATAGTAATATCCAAAATAGGTAAATCGAGAGAGATAGAAAACATATTGATGGCTGCCAGGGACTGAGGGGAGGGAGAAAAAGTGACTGTTCAATGGATACGGAGTTATCTTAGAAGGTGATAAAATGTTTGGGAACCAGATGTAGGTGATAGATGTACAACACTATGAATGGACAAAATACCACCGAATTCTCTACTTTAAAACATTTAATTTTTTGTTATATGAATTTTGGCACAACATAAAAAAAGAAACCGCAAGCTAGGAACTGAAAGGCACATCAATTTAAAAAAAGATGTATACAGGGGCGCCTGGGTGGCGCAGTCGGTTAAGCGTCCGACTTCAGCCAGGTCACGATCTCGCGGTCCGTGAGTTCGAGCCCCGCGTCGGGCTCTGGGCTGATGGCTCAGAGCCTGGAGCCTGCTTCCCATTCTGTGTCTCCCTCTCTCTCTGCCCCTTCCCCGTTCATGCTCTGTCTCTCTCTGTCCCCAAAATAAATAAACGTTGAAAAAAAAAATTTTTTTTTAATAAATAAATAAAAAAAGATGTATACAAAAATAATACACCACTCTACTTGATTCTAAAATCTCTGTGCCGTCCTTTTTTTTTCTTATTACTTTTTAATGTTTATTTATTTTTGAGAGAGAGACAGAGGATCCAAAGCAGGCTCTGCACTATCAACACAAAGCCCAATGTGGGGCTTGAACTCACTAACCATGAGATCATGACCGGAGCCATAAGTCAGACATTTAACCAACTGAGCCACTGAGGCACCCCTGTACCTTCCTTTGGAAATGCGATCAAGACCAGGATGTCCATCATCATCAATTTTATTCAACAATGAAAATAACCAACAAAAAATGTGGAACAAGACAAAGATATAAAAGGTTAAAAAACTGGGAAGGAAAAATAAAACTTTCTTTACATACAGATTGTTCTAACTGTGTATGTAGAAAATCCAAAAGAATTTATAGAGAAATCATCAGAAGAACCTGGTGAAGACTGCTAGGTGGATGAATATAAAAATTAGCTGCACTCTACGTGTCAGCAATATTTTTAAAGACATTTTAAAAGCACCAAAGAATATCAAATACCTAGGCAAAAAGATGTGCAAACCATTACACAGATACCCATTAGAGAAACTAAAAAAGACCTATATACATAGAACTATGTGCTATATACTGGAAAACAACATTCTAAAGATATAAATTCTCCCCAGATACATGGATGTAATACCAATCAATATCCTAATAAGCAGGGGTGCATGCATGTGTGTTACGTGTGTGTGTGTGTGTGTGTGTGTGTGTGTGTCTGTGTGTGTAAAATTTAGCATACTGATTCAGAAATTTACATGGAAATACAAAAGGCCAGAAATCTTGTAAAGAACAGCAGAAACTATTTTAGAAAACAAGATAGGAGGACTGGATATCAAGACGTTACAAATCTACAGTTATTAAGACACATCGACCCATGTAAGACATTTAAGAACAAAGGTGGTTTTGCTAATCAGTGAGGAAACAGAAGTCTGCAATAAAAAGGTGCTGGGACAACCAGATCACTTTATGGACCTGGGCCCAACTTTGCATTATGCACTAAAATTAACTGTAGTTGTACTGAAGCTCTAAATGTGAAAAAGCAAAAAAAAACCAAAAACAAAACAAAAAAAACAAAAAAAAACAAAGTTACTGGAATATAGGAGAGTGCTTTCAATAACACATGGCAGGAAAAAAAAACATACTAAAAAAGCTAAAAAGCAATTTCCTGAAAAAATAAGATTGAGCAACTTTTCTCTGTTGATGAGCCATTTGGATGTCCTCTTTTATGAAAAGTTTATTTGAACCTGTTACCCAATTATTTCTCTTGAATTATCTTTTTACATAGTAATGTGTAGGATTTCTTTTTAAAATTAAAATCACAATGAGAAAACCAAAACGATTGACCATAACAAGTCTAAAGAGGAGGAGAAGCAACAAGTTGTGGTGTAAACTGGTATATCCATGTTAGAAAAAAATGAGCACTACTCAAGTTAAAGATGTATATATACTATGACTCAATAATACTTCTACTTGAAACCTACCCTGCCAAAATCAAACCAAGAGATTTCTGTTGTAAAGTTACTGCTCGTAACAATACTATTCCCAGATGAAACCTAGAAAACAAACCAAATGTCCATTAACAGCTGAAGACACATATTGTGACATAATGAAACTAGCACTTTACGACAATGAAAATAACCTACAGAAACACTCTACACAGGTGAACTTCAAAAATACTGTGCGAAAGACAAACAAAAAAGCATACTATTCTAAACATAAAGTTCAGAAAAAATTAAAAACGGGCAAAACTGTAGTATTTAGAAGATACATGCTTAGGTGTGTCTAGGTTATAAAACTATAAAAAGAAGTGATTAACGTAAAAGTCAGGACAGTGTTACCAGAGAAAAGGCCATCAGTGTTCTACATTTTGATCTTTGTTGTGGTTAAATTGGGGGTTTGCTTTGTAAATCACTCAAAGGATAGTTTTTGTGCACTTTTCTGCTTTTTATAATTCACAATTTTTTAAAACATTCAGAATTTCAAATTCTAAAATTCAAAGTTTTAAACGTTCACTCAAAGATCTGGCTCATATCTCAGGCTTTGTCTCTTCCTTCACTCTGAGGGAGATGGCAGTGTTCACCTCTAGCGCCTGATCCAGTGGGAATGCCACATGTACCTCCTTGTATGTGGCCCAGCAGTCTTTCCCTCTGGCTCCCTTCCAATTTCCTCTCCCATCCTGTCCTAATAGAAGTGCGAACAGTCCTTTCCAGTAATCAGAGTAGCCTTCTAAAGTTCCTTTGTAGGTAGGGGCTCCAGTCACCTGCTGCTGAGACTAATGAAGATGTGGTTGGCTCTTTAAAAAAAAAAAAAAAAATCTGACTCAATATCATCAAGGATCCTGGTCTTTTTCATTGAAACTGCATACAGAAAATCTCATTGAAGGGGGAGATCCCACACACCACCACTCATTGCTGTTTACAACCCAAACAGAAAGAAGCTTATTTTGCTACCACTACTCCAACAGGTGGAAACAAGATTTACTCCTTGCTCATCAACAAACCAACAAGAACTACCACAACTCCCCCAATGAAAAGCTACCAAAGCCCCAAACTCTCACTCCTCTCCTTTCTTTCCAAACTACCCCTCCCAAGTCCCTCCTCTTCTATATAAAAGAATGCTCCTTTCCTTTGTTCTCTGGACTTGCTTATAGTTTGCCATAGTTTGTATGTCCCAAAGTGCATTTCCTCCGCTATCCTGAATAAACTCATTTTGCTAGTAAAACTGGCTATTTTATGTTTAAAGTTGACACCATACTTCTGCCAACATAACCTGTTGGCTTAATTCTCTTCATGGTTGTGAAGCTACCACATTTTCAGACATCACATGGATACACAATAACATTCACAAAACAATTTCATCAACCAATTCTCTTTTGTTTAGCCTTTTTATTTTTAAAGTAAAATTTACACATAATAAAATGCATAAGTATACAATTCCATGAGCTCACAAAGAAAGAATCCCAGAGTATTCTATTGTTTAAATATATTCTGTTGGGGCACCTGGGTGACTCAGTTAAGCATCCAACTTCGGCTCAGGTCATGATCTCACAGTTCATGAGTTCAAGACCCGTGTCGGGCTCTGTGCTGACAGCTCAGGGCCTGAAGCCTGCTTCGGATTCTGTGACTCCCTGTCTCTCAAAAATAAACATTAAAAAAATTTTTGTTAATAAAAAAAGAATGACTAAAATAAAAAACATAAGACACAACAAGTGTCGGTGAGGATGTGGTGAAAAAGGAATCTTCATGTACTGTTGACGGGAATGCAAACTGGTGCAGCCACTATGGAAAACAGTATGGAGGTTAGTCAAAACTTTAAAAATAGAACTACCATATGATCTATAATTGCACTTCTGGGTATTTACCCAAAGAATATGAAAACACTAAAAGGATATATGCACCCCTATGCTTATTGAAGCATTATTTACAATAGCTAAATTATGGAGGCAGCCCAGTGCCCATCGACAGATGAACAGATAAGATGTGGTGTGTATGTATGTACATATATATGTATATATATGTACATATATAATGGAATATTATTCAGCCATAAGAAAGAATGAAATCTTGCCATTTGCAACAACATGGATGGATTTAGAGGGTATAAGCTAAGTAAAATAAGTCAGTGAAAGACAAATACCATATAATTTCTCTCATATGTGGAATTTAAGAAACAAAGCAAGTGAACAAAGGAAAACAAAACAAAAGGCAAACCAAAAAACAGACTCTTAAATACAGAGAACAAGCAGATGGTTAGCAGAGGGGAGGATGAGGGGGGAATGGGTAAAATAGGTGAAAGGCATTAAGAGTACACTTCTCGTGATGAACACTGAATAATACATAAAATTAATGACTCACTACATTTTATACCTGAAACTAATATAACACTCTATGTTACCTACATTGGAATTTTTAAAAAGTAAAAAGAAACTGGTGAAATTTTTTTTTTTTAATGTTTATTTTGAGGGAGAGAAAAACAGATAATAAGCAGGGGAGGGGCAAAAGAGAGGAGATACAGAATCCAAAGCAGGCTCCAGGCTCCAGGCTGTCAGCACAGAGTCTGATGTAGGGCTCTAACTCACGAATCATGAGATCATGACCTGAGGTGAAGTCGGAAGCTTAACTGAGCCACCCAGGCGCTCCTGAAATTTTTTAAAGAGACAAAATCTTTTTAAATTTTTTTGAAGTTTTTATTTAAATTCCATTTAGTTAACATACATTGTAATATTAGTTTCAGGTGTACAATACAGTGATTCAATACTTCCATACACCACTGGTGCTCATCACAAACACTGCACTTAGGTCTTTAATCTATTTTGAATTTATTTTTGTGTATGGCATAAGAAAGTGGTCCAGTTTCGGGGCACCTGGGTGGCTCAGTCGGTTGAGCGTCCGACTTCAGCTCAGGTCATGATCTCACGGTTTGTGAGTTCCAGCCCCGCGTCAGGCTCTGTGTTGACAGCTCAGCCTGGAGCCTGCTTCGGATTCTGTGTCTCCCTCTCTCTGCCCTTCCCCTGCTCATGCTCTGTCTCAAAAATAAACAAAACATTAAAAAATTTAAAAAGTGGTCCAGTTTCATTCCTTTGCATATAGCTCTCCATTTTTCCAGCACCACTTGTTGAAGAGACCATCTTTTTTCCATTGCATGTTCTTTCCTCCTTTGCCAAAGATTAATTGATCACATAACTGTGGGTTCATTTCTGGGTTTTCTATTCTGTTCCATTGATCTATATATCTATTTTTATGCCAGTACCAAACTGTTTTAATCACTAAAACCTTGTAACATAACTTGAAGCCCAGAACTGTCATGCCTTCAGTTTTTTGTTTGTTTGTTTGTTTGTTTGTTTGTTTGTTTGAAGAGGTTGCTTTGGCTATTCAGGCTCTTTCGTGGTTCCATACAAATTTTAGGATTGTTTGTTCTGGCTCTGTGAAAAGTGCTGTTGATATTTTCGTAGGGATTGGATTAAATGTGTAGATTGCTTTGAGTAGTATACATTTGACAGTTGTTCTTCCAATCCATGAGCATGGATTGTCTTTCCATTTCTTTGTGTCATCTTCAGTTTCTTTCATCAGTGTCTTATGGTTTTCATAGCGTAAGTTTTCACCTCTTTGGTTAGGTTTATTCCTAGTTATCTCATGGTTTTGGGTGCAATTATAAATGGGATAGATTCCTTAATTTCTCTTTCTGCGGTTCCATTACTGATGTATAGAAATGCAACAGATTTCTGTACATTGATTTCGTATCCTGTGACTTTACTGAATTCATTTATCAGTTCTGGCAGTTTTTTGGTGGAGTCTTTCAGCTATTCTCTATAGAATATCATGTCATCTGCAAATAGGAAAGTTTTACTACTTTCTTACCGATTTGGATGCCTTTTGTCTTTTTCTGTTGTCCCACTGCTGTGACTAGAACTTCCAGTATGACGTTGAATAAAAGTGGTGAGAGTGGACATCCTTAAGGTGAACAAAATTTTCCAGAGTTTGAGTATACACGCCAATTCCAATCCTGGCAGTGCCAAAGTGAAAGTGGTCGGGAGCACACCACCACCAAGAGCAAGTGGAGTGGTTTCTACACAGAAGATATGGAAGCGAAGGAAGGAAATCATGTGATGGATATGGCCTAAAGACTGCCTTATTCAGGATAGCCTAGCTGGCTGGCCGTGACTGGTTGTTCGTAAGTTTCATTTCCTCACATTCAAGTGCGTGGATTCGGGCTTATGTTAGCTAAGGGCATTAGAGCCACCTCAGTCTAACAGCCTCCTCATTTAATTACTTTCACACAGTCTTTTTAATTTTAGCAATTCTAGGAGTTGTAAAGTGATAGCTCATTGTGGTTTTAATTTGCATTTCCCTAAAGCTCTTCTCTCCCACCCACCCCCTGTATTTAATGGCCAAAGATCTTCTTCATCCAGGATAAGATCTGTGCTTTAAAAACGTTCACAACAAAAAACGTTTACTTTGCAACTGGTAAAACGAGACAGTGATTTGTGTATTAGAAACAAATACAAATCTACAATTTATCTCATGTACTGACTACTGGTAGCTCCCTGAACATACGCTGCTGTTTTCTACCTCCATGTCTTTGCAAATACTAATTTCCTTATCCAGAAGGCCTCTTCTATCCCTCTGTACTCTGGTCTAGTGAATTTCTCATCAGCCTTCAAAACCCTGTTCAGAAATGTATTACTTCCTCCATTAAGTACTTCCTGACTTTCTCAAATATAATTAGGTAACTATTCTATCTTGTAAATGTACATGTATGTATATATAACACACGCAGTGTAACTGCTTCCAGGCAAGAAACAGGTCTTACTCATCTTTACAATAACCCACACACAGGCACATCATTACCTCAAAAATATCAAATGATTATATTCACCATTCTAATGCTGCCTCGCTCTTGATTCACTTTCACATCCATTTTCAGTAACTGAGGCTTCCAGACTGTATTGGGCTTAATGCTGCCCCAAAGGAAGATAAGTCACTTCTTAATCTCTGTAACCTACGAATATTACCTGTATAGTGAAAGATGGGATTAAATTAAGGATTTTTAAAGGGGGAGTTTATCCTGGATTATATGGGTGGGCCCTAAATGCAATCACATGTATCCTTGTAAGAGTGAGGCAGAGGACGCTTTGAGACTACAAAGAAGGAGGGAGTGTGACCAAAAGGGCAGAGATGTCACCCCAGCCAAGGCATGCCTGGAGCCACAAGAAGCTAGAAGGAAAGGATTCTTCCCTAGAGCCTCTGGAGACAGTGCTGTCCTGGATTTCAGTCTTCTGGTCTCTAAGCTGTGAATGAATAAATTTTTGTTGTTTTAAGCCACCCACTATGTGGTAATTTGTTACAAAAGCTACAGGTTAATTAATATACTGGCTTTCTCTTCAGTCTATTATTCATAACAAATTTTACCCAAACACAAAATTTCTATCACAATTTTAAATTCATACCATAATCAAGTTTTTCTGATTTCAATACACATTTCAATTACTTACAGAATATATCAATGTTATATATAAATGAATAATGTTATAATTAAGAAACACTATACAAAGTTTGCCAAATAAAATCACAACACAAATTTTTTAAACATTTTAAAAAATTTTAACGTTTATTCAGTTTTCAGAGACAGAGCATGAGCAGGGGAGGGGTGGAGAGAGAGGGAGACACAGAATCTCAATCTGTCAGCACAGAGCCCAACGGCAGACTTACAGTCACGAACTGTGAGATCATGACCTGGGTCGAAGTCGGCTGCTTAAACAATTGAGCCACACAAGTGCCCCCACAATGCAAATTTTTTAAGCACATGGTTCAAACCAAACTTTTAAAAAAATGTTTATTTTTGAGAGACAGAGAGACAGAACACAAGTGGGGGAGAGGTGGAGAGAGGGGGAGACACAGAATCCAAAGCAGGCTCCAGGCTCTGAGCTGCAGCACAGAGCCCAACGTGAGGCTCAAACTCACCAACTGTGAAATCATGACCTGAGCCCAAGTTGGGACAGTTAACCAACTGAGCCACCCAGGCACCCCCAAAGCAAACTTTTAAAGAAGAAAGGTTTAACAGATTACTTTTGATCAGTCTATTAATCAGGGAGCACTTATTAGATGAACGAGTCTCTGTGAAAGGCAGTTTTTTAAAAACTCAGCACAACTCTTCTCAAAATACCTCATCTTCCTCTCCTTACAACTATGACTATCATAGAACCATACCTTCCTACCACTTCTTTTGACTAGTCCCAGCTCTACAGACATACCTATGACATTCTTTTGCACAGGAGCTGTATTTTTTTTTTAATTTTTTTTTTCAACGTTTATTTATTTTTGGGACAGAGAGAGACAGAGCATGAATGGGGGAGGGGCAGAGAGAGAGGGAGACACAGAATCGGAAACAGGCTCCAGACTCTGAGCCATCAGCCCAGAGCCTGACGCGGGGCTCGAACTCACCGACCGCGAGATCGTGACCTGGCTGAAGTCAGACGCTTAACCGACTGCGCCACCCAGGCGCCCCAGGAGCTGTATTTCTTAAGCAGTGGTACAATGTCTGCTCAAAAGGATGGAAATTCCAAATATTCCAAAAGCACAGCTGCTAATGCTCATGGAAATCTTCCAAACACATTCCCTTAAAAAGCACATGCTATGCCTTTGAACATTTCAAAACAATGCTTTAAATACTACATGCCCCTAGAGTGAATGCTGTTTTTTAGAAACATTAAAATCTAAGGAGAACTACATGAGGCATTACTTCTCTTCTAACAAAACATTAGAAATTAAGGTCTTTAAAACCCAGAGAGACTACCACACTAGTCACCCAAATAGACGACGGATGGCCATCCCAGGGTGTCTTGTATACAAAAAAAGTCACAACTTGACACCCTGCCAAAACCTAAAGTGCAGCTGGGAAGAGACCCTTCAAAACCCTGGTAAGGTGCCAGGCCCCTTAATTGTGATTTAGAATGAAACAGGAGGGCAAGGAAAGAGGAAGGGAAGAAGATATGTATTAGAGTGGTTAGCAATCAACCACCAAGCACTCTGAATTAAAATGTCATTCTATTCTTATAATTGCACTGTCTGCTTCCACACAGCTTAATTCACACAAAAGAATTCTACAAAATAGGATTTAGTAACCAGTCAACCTCAAATACTTAGAAATAAGTTACAAAAGTCTCTGAAAAGTTGTGATCTGAAAACCAAAGATGACTGTTGCCTAAACCATATTTCAAATTCATTTTAATGTTTCTTAGTGTAGCCTCTCTTGCATATAACACGGGACTTGCCAAAAGATTTATGAGCACTTAATACCTTTGTGTGAACTGTAGAGGCTTCTTTGCTCATAGCCCCATATACTGAAATAGATAAAGCTACCACGTAGCTTGTAACACAAAATGAAGGCTATCTACTGATCTGACAATATATCCTGGAAATTATTTTTTAAGTAAATCTGAATTATTTCCATGAGATTTATGCCTTAGTCTGAAAAGTTAAATAAAGGAAAAAAGTTGATTAAGAGTTCAACATTTTTGCTCAGGTTAACATAAACATTCTCTTTTTCATCTTTGAGGATCTACCAAAAAGAAAGTATAAAATTTCTCAGAGCCAGAAAAGGTAAATAAATAAAAGTCATCCTCAAGACAGAGGTTAATTTTAAAACTGTATCTTTATTCATTCATCAGTTGATGGGCATTTAGGCTCTTTCCATAATTTGGCTATTGTTGATGGCGCTGCTATAAACTCGGCATTGAAAAAGAATGAAATCTTGCCATTTGCAACAATGTGGATGGAAGTGGAGGGTATTTTGCTAAGTGAAATAAATCAGTCAGAGAAAGACAGGTATCATATGTTTTCATTCATATGTGGAATTTGAGAAACTTAACGGAAGACCATGGAGGAAGGGAAGGAAAAAAAGTAGCTACAGAGAGGGAGGTAAACCACGAGAGACTCTTAAATACAGAGAACAAACAGGGTTAAATGGGGTGGACAGGTGGGGGGAGTAGGGAAAATGGGTGATGGGCATTGAGGAGGGCACCTGTCAGGATGAGCACCTGGTGTTGTATGTAAGTGATGCATTACAGGAATCTACTCCCAAGACCAAGAGCACACTATATACACTGCATGTTAGCTAATTTGACAATAAATTATATAATAAATAAATAAATAAATAAATCCCTATCTTGCCAAAAACAGGGGGTGGGGGCAATTAATACAACCAGCATTTATTGAGTGGCTACCACACCACATTTACTGAGTGGTCCACTTACACAAAGAGAACTCTGAGGGAGATACAGAAATATGCAGACCATCAGGTCAAGCCAACTTCTTAGCAAGGAAGAGCCTGCCTGTATTAAAAGTATTACAGACACTTTCTAAGTGTCTATTATGTGCTAACACTGTTGGGTACAGGGATACAGTAATAAATAAATTAAAATCCTTGCCCTCAAGGAGTTCGAGTTAGTCCCTGAAACCTACATGTTAACCAACACTTGCTGACTGAACAAGGATAAGAGAAAATTTATTATTTACCAAATCCTTTTTGTACTTAAATTTTTTTGCCATGTGCATATATTACCAATTCCAAGTAATACATGAATTCAGAAAGTTTTAAAAGTATAAAGCAATGTAATATTTATAGGCAGCATGTGTACAAAGGGAAGACAGGCCTACCTCCACTAGAGAGGCTGTCCAGGAAGATTTCACAAAGGGGATGATCCTGAGATAAAACCAAACACTCAGAGAAGAAACATCAAGTATGAAGGCATGGAGATGGAAAACAACTTTGTGGGTAGGGGATAGTGAGGTGGGGAGCAGATGAGCCTAGAGAGGTGGGCCAGGGCCTTGAAGGAAATTTGCAGGAGACTGGAGTTTATCCTGGGATCTAGAAGAGCCAATGAAAAGTTTTAAGCTTGTAGGCAGATGAGGGACAGTCCAGGATAGTTTCAGATTTGTACTTTAGAAAAATAACTAGGTTATCCAAGGTGTGTAAAATAAACTAGGTGGGCAGGGAGATAGTGGGAATCCTAGAGAAAATAAGATCAAAGGGCTGGGAAAGTAATGATAAAGATCTGAACTAAAACTGTGGTAGCAAGTGGTCAACAGGGAATGATCTTGAAAATAAACTTGGAGTTAGAAGTAACAGAAATTAGTAGTTAGATATTGATACTCATCTCCCTCAAAAAAAAAAAATAAAAATAAAAGCTATTTTAATGTTATTAATTAAAAGGCCAACCAGAAAATCAGGGAAGAAAAAAAAATGGAATCCAGTGAAAGTAGAAGAAAGGTTGCTTCAAAGATTACAAGTACTCATCCTCCATGTAAAAAATGAATCAAGCACAGGAACCTTTGCAAAAGCATCTTAGTAAATGCAAATACCATCACAGTACAACACTCAAAATATCTACCTTTCTTCCATAGAGATTTCATCAGCAGAGGGGTAAACACTAACGCTTGCTCTGTCAGGAACAAAGATATAAAATAAGTATTTTTTCTTTAAATGTCCACCTCCTGTAATTCCTCATTCTTTCCCTCAAACAATCATCTCTATAGCAACATACTCTTAAGAAATTCGTGGGTGGAAAGCATATGTTTTTGCAAAAATATGAGAACTCAAGAACACGACTACTCTATTTTTCCCTTTAATATAAGAGATTCACAACATACCCTAAAAGATAACTGCAAAATATGGAACAAAAAAAGACTTAAAAATGTGAGGAAATGTAAAAATCGGTATTGCACATGCTTATATGGAAATTCTTTTTATATGTTACAATGACACCTTGTGGTAACGCTTTTTAAATTATATAACTTACCTTGGAAAACATTTTTACACCAGAAATATAATAAAACTGTTTTAGAATATAGGAAAAGACCAAGACCATATGCTGAGGTAGAATAAACAGATACAATGATCCATTTGGAGAAATAAGGTAATAGAGGCTCTTCAAATATTAAAAATGGAACTACTGTATGATCCACCAATTCCATTCTGGGTATTTATCTGAAGAAAATGAAAACACTAACTTGAAAAGATATATGCATCCCCACATTTGCTGCAGCATTATTTACAATAACCAAGATACAGGAACAATCTACATGTCCATCAATGGATGAATAGATAAGAAAATTGAGCAACAGACACACATACACAATGGAGTATTATTCAGCCATTAAAAAAAAAGAATGAAATCTTGCCATTTGTGATAACAAGGAGAGACCTCGAGGGCATTATGCTAAGTGAAATAAGTCAGAGATAAACAAGTGAATAAGTGAAATAAGTCTCCTCCTCCCCCCAACATGCACAAACACTCCAAACTATTAGACTGGTGGTTGCCAAAGGCAGGAGATGAAGAGTGAGAAAAATGGGTGACCTGGTTTTGTTGTTTAAATAAATTGAATTTTTAAGAAAGAAAAAAGGGGCGCCTGGCTGGCTCAGTCAGTGGAGAATGTGACTCTTGATTTCAGGGTTGTGAGTTCAAGCCCACATGGGTTATAGAGATTACTTAAAAAATAAAATAAAATCCTAGAGAGGGAGAGAGGCAAACCACATGAGACTCTTAAATACAGAGAACAAACGGAGGGTGGATGGGGTGGGGGAGAGGGAAAAATGGGTGATTGGCACTGAGGAGGGCACTTGTTGGGATGAACACTGGGCACTGTATGTAAGCCAATTTGACAATAAATTATATTCATAAAAAAATTAAAATTAAAAAAATAAAATCCTTAAAAAGAAAAGAAAATGGAGGACAAAAAAATCAAGCTTTAAAAAACATCATGATATACAGGCTAAAGCAACTATAAACTATAAGGTATTATACCATTCCCTTCAATTAAACTAAAATTATTAGTGTTTCTTATATGATGCAAAAATAAACTGCTTTTGAAATCTGGGGCAAAATTTGTAAGAATGGCAGCCCCTTTACATGAGAATATTGACACATGGTTTATGAAGTATGAAAATAATTTTGTCATTACTCCTTTCTTTTCAATATTACATTAAAAATTTCAATCTTGATTAATCCAATAATTAACAGAATTTACAATCATCTTTCATCAAGAGCTTATTTACTAAACCATGCCAAACACCGTAAACATACAGAAAGGTTAATAACGCAGTTTGCACACAACCACCTTTATAAATCTCTGAAATATTCTTCTCCCTTAGCATCTACAGTACCATGATCATCTCCTAGCTCTTTGACTTCTGTCTCTTCTTTGTTCCTGTTCTCCCAGTCACCATGAGAAATCTCTGATCCACGGCTGCCTCTCTCTAAATTAAGTCAAGTTGCTTCTCTCACACTTCATTTTTTACACCTATTTGAATGACATTCAAATTTACACCCACATTCCGAACACAGCTCATAACTCCCACTCTACTCACATGTCCCATCCACAATGGAAGCTGAACATAAGAATTAAACTCATTAACTTCAAATTTCCATCTGCCTCCTTTAAAAAAAAAAAAAAGTTACCACTATCATCTCTGAATTTCTTAGTACACAACTCATTCCTCAACTTCCATTAGTAATAAATTATTAATCTTGCTGATTCTTCTTCATCTGTCTCTTGATTTGAATCATTCTTCTTCTAGAACCATCACCCTTGAGGGCAAAACCTCAAATATTTTACCCTTGGTTTATTTTAAGAGAAATCTCCTAAACATGTGCCAGATTTTGGTCTTTCCTCACCCTTACATCGCCTACAAATATCCACCAGGACAATCTTTCTCATATACTGTGTTCATCACTGTAACTACTATTATAATCCTTCCTATTTACTGGATGGATCAAATCTAAGCTTCTCAGCCAAACTCACAGTCCTACATTAGCCAACTGTCTATATAAACGCAAACATTTCATTTTGCTGCCTCACAACACTCCTTTGCTAGAGCCAATTAAGTTTGCTTTACAGTCCCTCAGACACATTATTCTTGCCTTCACAACTGTGTTCATATAGTTATGCCAAATTAAAATGCCTCCTTAAATCTCTTCAATTAATCCACAAATCAAGGTCAGAGTTAAACCTAAAACCTTACAGTCTAAACATACTTTGAGTTTATAGTTACTCTGAAAGTAAACATTAACAGGGGTGCCTGGGTGGCTCAGTCAGTTAAGCATCCAACTTTGGCTCAGGTCATGATCTCATGGTTTGTGAGTTCAAGCCCCGCATCAGGCTCTGTGCTGACAGCTCAGAGCCTGAAGCCTGCTTCAAATTCTGTGTCTCCCTCTCTCTCTCTGCCCCTCCCTGCTCACCCTTTCTCTCTCAAAAATAAATAAACATTTAAAAAATAATAATAATAGTAAACATAAACCTCTTTCTGCTTCACTGGTTTCTGCCTTCCTTGTGCTTACCTCTGAATATTTATTCTGTATTCTATCACATCTGCACTTTTCCCCTCTAATGCTTTATAATTATGTAAACTGCCTTTCTAAAGAAATTAAGTTTCTCAAAGAAAAAACAATAATCGTCTACTCATCATCAGAGAAATACAAATCAAAGCCACACTGAGATACCACCTCACGCCAGTCAGACTGGCTAAAACGAACAAATCATGGAAAACACAGATGCTGGCAAGGATATGGAGAAATGGAAACCCTCTCGCACTGTTAGTGAGAATGCAAACTGGTACAGCCACTCTGGAAAAGTGTGAAGGTTCCTCAAAAAATTAAAAATAGAACTACCCTATGACCCGGCAATAGCACTACTAGAAATTTACCCAAGGGATACAGGAGTGCTGATGCATCAGGGCACATGTACCCTAAAGTTTATAGCAGTGCTTTCAACAATAGCCAAATTATGGAAAGAGCTCAAAATGTTCATCAACTGATGAATGGATAAAGATGTGGTTTATATATACAATGGAATACTACTTGGCAATGAGAAAGAATGAAATCATGCCATTTGCAGCAATGTGGATGGAACTGGGAGGTATTATGCTGAGTGAAACAAGTCAGTCAGAGAAGTACAGATATCATATGTTTTCACTCATATGTGGATCTTGAGAAACTTAACAGAAGACCGTGGGGGGAAGGGAAGGGGAAAAAAATAGGTACAAACAGAGAGGGAGGGAGGCAAACCACAAGAGACTCTTAAATACAGAGAACAAACCGAGGGTGGATGGGAGGGTGGGGGAGAGGAGAATACGGGTGATGGGCATTGTGGAGGGCACTTGTTGGGATGAGCACTGGGTGTTGTTTGTAAACCAACATGACAATAAATTATATTTAAAAAATTTTTAAATAATAAAAAAGAGAAAAAACAATAATCCTCTACCTTTTGGGTCCTTTTCATAACTCCCAATTGCAATAAACTTAATGACAAAAGTGAACCACAAATTTTCTGTGATATGAATCCTACTTTCCCACAGGCTTACAATGTAATTTCAAAGATGAAAAAGGATGTTACCAAGAACGCTGTTTGCTAATCAATTATGCATGCCTTAAACAGTTATCCATCAAGATATTTCTGCCTGAAAAATAAATTCTGGGGACAGTCTGGTAACCAAAAGCCTTAAAAATGAACATAACCTTTGACCTAGCAATTCCACGTGTAGGAATTAATTCTAAGAAACTAATCAGAGATGTGTACCAACATTTGTGTTCAAGGACTGCTTTCACTTATCATTCAGTAAACACTTACTGAGTACATACCAAGGGCCAAGTAGAAGTGGAAGATAAAATTAGGTCCTGCCTTCATGGTGTTTACATCACAGTGCTGTTTATTATGGAAAACAGGCTATTTTCTAAAAAGTGTGTTTAATAGAAAGTTATACCATATTCATGGATCAGATAATAATCCCATTAAGATATTGCTAAGATGTTAATTTCTCCCAAATTTAATGCAATGCCATTTAAAAGCCCAGCAGACTTTATAGATATTAACAAGCTAATTCTAAAATTTATATGGAAACAAAAAGACATGGAATAGCCAAAACAACTTTGGGAAAAAAAAAAAAATGTTGGAAAACCTGCACTACCTAACTTCATAACTTACTAAATCCAACAAAAATCAAAATTGTGTGGCATTAGTGTCAACACAGACACATAAATCCATTAAAAAGAGAGTAAAGTTCAGAAACAGATTCAAACAAATATGGCCAATTGACTGACAAAAATGTAAAGTCAGTTCAATGGATAGGACAGTCTTTCCAATAAATGGTCCCGGGACATATGCAAAAAATGAATTTTAAGTTGTACCTCACACCATACACAAAAGTTGACTCATAATGTATATATAAACAAAAAACACAAAACTATAAAACTCTTAAAAAAAATGTTGGAGAAAAGTTTAGTCATGGGTTAGGTAAAAGATTTCTTTAAATTGGTTAATTATTATTAAAATTAACAAGTTAATTTTAAACCAAAAGAACTTCTGTATTTAAAAGACACCATAATGGGGGCTCCTGAGTGGCTCAGATGGTTAAGCACTCGACTTTGGCTTAGGTCATGTCTCCCAGCTCGTTGGTTCGAGCCCTGCATCAGGCTCCATGCTGACAGCTCAGAGCCTAGAACCTGCCTTGGATTCTGTGTCTCCCTCTCTCTCTGTCCCTCCCCTGCTCATGCTGTCTCTCTCTCTCTCTCTCAAAAATAAATTAACATTAAAAAAAAATTAAAAGACACCATAATGGAAATGAAAACAAGACTGGAGGAATAATTTATACATATATGTATCAAAACATATTATATACATATAATACATATAAACATATATCTATCATATTGATAAAGGACTTGCATCCAAAATACGTAAAGAATTCTGAAAACTAAATCATAAAAAAAAACTCAATTTAACAACATAAAACTGGCTGAAAGATTTGAGCAGACACCATGCCAAGAAGACACACAAATGGTTAAATAAACACTTGAAAAGATGTTAAATATCATTAGTTATTAATGGCATGCAAATTAAGAACACAACATATGGGCATCTGGGTGGCTCAGTCAGTTAAGCATCAGACTCTTGATTTCAGCTCAGGCCAGAATCTCACAGTTTGTGAGTTTAAGCCCAACATCAGGCTCCCCACTAGCAGAGAAGCTCTGCACTGCCCCTCCCCTGCTGGAGCTCTATCTCTTTCTCTCTCAAATAAGTAAATAAATAAATAGACGTTAAAAAAATGTTTTTTTAAAAGAACACAATGTAATACTACTATACACCTATTAAAATGGTTAAAACTTAAAAGGCTAATATGACAAAGTACTGTCTAGAATGTAGAAGAACTGAAAGTTTCATAAACTGGTGGAAATATAAAATAGCAAAATCATTTGAGGAAATCATTTAATTTTTAAGAAACTGACAAACATTACCATATAATCTAGCCATTTTATTTTTAAGTATTCACCCAGGAGAAATGAGAGCATGTTTATACAAAGACTTCTACACAAATGTTTATAGCAGCTTTTTTTGTGAGACTCAAACACAGGTCCATTAAGAGGTAAATGGATAAACAAATTGTGATATATCCATACAATTGAATACAATATTCAATAAATGAGTTATTTACCATGAATGAATCTCAAAATAATTATGCTGAGTGAAAAAAAATCTAGACAAAAAAGAGTGCATTTTATATTATTTCATTTATATAATTTCAGGAAACGCAAACGAATCATAATGCCAGAAAGCATAACAGTGGTTGCCTGGAAATAGGAAAGAGTGAGCAGTTGGAGGGGGTAGGAGCAAAAGGGAAGGATCATAAGAAAATTTCTGGGGATAATAGATCTATTTAATTCTTGACTGTGATGATAGTTTCACAGGTATATATACATATACATATATATATATCAAAACTTTAATTTTAAAAATGTACAATTTGTTATTTATCAATTATATTTAAAAAAGCTGTTTTTAAAAATAAACATGTGAACCATAAGGAAAAAAACTTTCCTAAAAGTAAATTCTAGGCCGAAATGTCAGTTATATTTTTCTTTAAAAAAAAAGAGAAAAAGTTATGAAAGAATACTTAACATCAGGAGATGTTTGTTACATAAGTAGAAAACACAGACCACAAAATACTCTGGTATATAATCCTTATTTTGTAAAAAGCCTATTACATAACTATATATGCATAAAAAACAGAGAAGATAAACAGTAAAATATTAAGTAAGACCTATGGGTGATAGGTGTGATTTTATTATGTCTGTGCATTTCCTGCACATTTCTTATTTTACAACATAAAATATATTTATAACCAGATGGAAAATGTCAACTGAAAAAAAGGACACCTCAAAGTCTACTTGATGACCAAAGGAGGAGGAAAAAAGTCTCCCCTTTGCACATCAGAAAAAGTGACCAAATATAAAAGAAAATGAGGCTTGAAGTTAAAGCCTCCACTTCAAGAAATAACCCAGAATTACTGAAATTCCATGCCTTTCCACGTAAGTTTATGCAACACTCAAAAATGTATTCAGAGACAACTGCTGTTGTCAGCCCCAAATCCATACTCTACAGAACTACCAAATCTAAAACAGCAGTATTCAAACAGTTCTAGTAAATATCTTCAAACTAAATCTTATAGAACTCCAATATTTAGAACATACTAGGTCTTTTACTTGTGTATATTAAATATAAAAATTTTAATTCAGAAAATTTTATACTGAAGACATATCAGATCTTTATTTCCCTATCAGTTAATATGCTGGAGGTCTCTAATATTTTTAAATCCAGTTTACAGCACATTTGGGTATATTTATCTTTTACTGTACCTTTTAAAATAGTTGAAGATGTAGTTAAAAAACATTCAAATCAAATCTTGGCAGAATCCTGAAGTGCTTCCCACTCAACAGTTTTGCAAAATTGGTCAATAACGGTTAATTCAAGCTTATTAATATAGTATATACAACCTTTCACAATCTGGACCCTCTTTACCCTTCCATGCTCACAACTCCCTGATTTGTGCTTATACCCTAACAAAACTAAATTGCTTATAGTTCATTGAACACACCATACATTTGCTCACCTCACATGGATCCCTCTGTGGAATGCAATCTCCTAATCTCACCTTTCATTCATTTTTATATTCAACTCAGTCACTACTTCCTTCTGAAAGGCTTTCCTAGATGCTTCCTTTTTTCTTTTCCTCTAATCCATTCTGAGTTAACTGTCATTGTGGGTCCTCCATAATGCCATGTATTTATCCATATCAATTTATTCACTTCACTATATTATAATCAGCTATTTGTATTCCAATCGCCTGCACTAGACAAAAACCTCCCTGAGATCAGAGATTATGTCTGAGTCATCTTAATACCCCCAAAACCTTGCATAATAGCTGGAACATGGCAGGTAATCAATGAACACTTGTTGAATGAACAGTAAGCAGTTTTTCCACTTAGCAAAAGGACAGGAAAAGCAAGAAACTGCATAGGTCTTGGGGTTCCAAAACCCCAAATGCTTTATAATTTGGCGCTAAAGGAAAATCACGGAATTTAAGTCAACAAGTACATTTAGAGGACAAATAAATGCCTACTATTGTGCAAAGGATTATGAGTGATATTAAAGAAGTATGGATCAAGTTTTACCTTAAGAGTTCCACACAGAAGCAAAAACCATATGAGGAAATGAGCAGGTTGATAAATCCTCTTCACAAAACAGCCAAATAACCATTTTAGTTATTTGGAATTCAATCAAAAGCATTCATCAAACTGAAAAGTGTTTATTCATGAAAACAACTAAACTCTGGATAAGAAGAACATGAGTTTACAGCATTCTTACCTTTGGCTACTCCCATCTCCTCCCACCTCTGTCACTTATAGGAGTTTAACAAGCTATGAGGCAGAAGGTTCACCACCACTACTGGAGCTTAATCTGTTGATCTGCTACACTGTCAGTTGAAGTGGAGACTTCTGTGGTAAGTTAACAGTGAGGGCCAGTGGCACCTGGAGCCTGAGGCTGCAGGACTCTATGCGGCAAGCAACAAACTGGCATACTAGCTGAGGATTTTACAGGAGTTCTGGAAGTTTAGACAGCCTTGGAGGGGCTTGATAAACTATTTACGAACGCAGCTTAAAATAAAACTGTGGACTAGAGACTGAAGGAGGTCCATGCCACTCACACATCCTTGGACAGCAGAGCTATCTATCCTTATGCACATGGCAAGAGAGGCTGGTGCAAAGTAAAAGCCAGGGCAAAGTTAAAAATGACCTGTGTCTGAATGTACTCCCTCATAATCATATAAATCATCAGCAGTACTAGCCATATTAGTATCAGGCATAGCTGTATTAGTTCAAACTAAACACAACTTTTGACCAATCCTTGGCTGAACACTAATGTATGCAGACACAGAAAGTGAGGTTTAAAAAAAAAAAAAAAATCAATAAAACCAGCAGATGTCATAAAAACCTAATACAGGGGAAACAGACTTTACAAATTTAGACCAGGCAAGTTACTAAACAAACAGAAAAAAAATCAGCCTCCAAAAGAAAAGCCAAAATATAGAGTTGCTTCAAAACATTATCTAAAATGCCCAGTATTCAACAAAAAATTAGAATATAAGAAAAAAAAAAAAAACAAAAAACTGTGACCCTTTCTCAAGAAGAAAAACATCAAACAGAAGATGTCTCTGGGTGTCTCCTAATACTGGATTTGGTGAACAAAAACCTCAAATGAGCTATAATAAATATGCTCAGAGAACTAAAAGGAAAGCATCTTTAAAAAACTCAATGAAAGTATGATGGCAATGACTCAGATGGCTGAAAATAGAGACAAAAATTCCTTTTGAAAATGGAAATTCTCATGTTGAAAAGTAGAATTATTGAAATAAACTCACTGGAGGGGCTCAACATCAGACTTGAGATGACAGAAGACGGAAGAAATGAACCTGAAGATCAACAAAGAAGTACCCACTCTGAAGAACAGAAAGAAAAAATAAAGAGAAATGAACAGAATGTCAGATTCTGCACAACAATGTAAAGCATGACAACATATATATAATGAGAGTTCCAGAAGAGGAAAGAGCAACAGTGGTGGGGGGTGGAGTTAAGAAATAATGGCTACAAATTTCCAAATTTGAAGAAAAACATTAATTTATCTATCCAAGAACACAAATAGATCAGCACCAAGACACACCACAGTCAAAATGCTGACAGAGCACAAAAAATAAAAAAAATAAAAAAAAAATAAAACCCTAAAAGGAGCAAGAGAAAAATGACTCATCATGTACAAGGGAACAATGGTATGATTAACAGCTGGCATCCCATCAGAAATGATGAGGCCAGGAAAAGAAACCATGGAATTTAAAGAAACAAAAAAGCTCTCAACTAAGAATTCTGTATTCAGCAAAACCATCCTTCAAAAACAACACTGAAATCAGTGAAACCAAGATAAAGTCTTAAGAGAATTTGTTGCTGTCCAACATGCCTTAGGAGAAATACTAAAGGAAGACCTCCATGCTGAAAAGAAGTTACTCCAGAAAGTAACAAATCCACAGGAAAAAAAATAAAGCGTGCAGAAAATATAATTATATAGGTAAATACAAAAGATTCTAGACATATAATTGTTCTCATTACTTTTCTTCATTTCCCTTAAAAAAATAAGATTATATAAAGCAATAATTAAGGTAGTATATGGCTGGGTTTATAATGTGCATAACTGTAGTATGTATGACAATAATAGAACAAAGAGAGAAAAGAGGTATATCGAGGTTTCCATAATTTACCAGAATTAATTTAGTATCATTCTGAAGGAGACTATAAGTTAAAATGTATTATTATTATCCCTAGAGCAACTAATATGAAAATAACGTATTGAAAGAAATGAACAAAATAATTAAAACAGTTCACTAAAAATTAACAAAGTCAGTAAAGGAGGAAAAGAGAAGAAACACAAGACAAACAAAAATAACAAAATAGCAGACATAAATCCAACAAAATCAACAATTATATTAAATGTGAATGGACTAAATACCCCCATTCAAAAGGCAGAGAATATAAGACTGAATTTAAATAAAAACAAAAACAAAAAACAAGACCCAAATGTATGCTGTCTTTAAGAGATATATCTTAGATTCAAAGACATAAAAATGTTAAAATTAAAGGATATAAAAATAATATACTAAGAAAAATAGAGTAGCTATAGAACTAAAATGACAAAATATAATTTAAAACAAGAAATACTACTGAAGACAAAGAAGACAATTTCTTAATGACAAAAGTCACTGCATCAGAAAAACATAATAATTATATACATCTAACAATAAAACCCCGAAATACATGGAAGCAAAAAAGGAAAATTAAAAAGAGAAATAGACAATACAACAAAAATAGTTGTACAGTATAATGATACAACAAGATAGAAAATCTGCAAGGATATTGAGGACTTGACAAACACTATCAATGAATTTGATATAACTGACAGAACACTCCACCTCTAAACTGCAGAATACATATTCCTTTCAAACACACATAAAACATTCCAATAAGCCATATGCTGGGCCACAAAACAAGTCTCAGTGAATTTAAAAATACTGAAATCATGAAAAGTACATTGTTTGACCACAAGAGAATCAGAGATCCACAACAGAGAGAAATCTGGGAATACTCTGAAATATTGGTAAATTCAACAACAAATTTCTAAATAATCCATGGGTCAAATAAATCACAAGGAAAATTTAAACATATTTGAATTGAATGAAAACAAAAACAGCATATCAAAATGTATGGAATGTAGTTAAAGCAGTGCTCAGAGGGAAATGTATAGCTTTAAACATCCATCAGAAAAGAAAACAGGTCACAAATCAATAATCTAAGCTTCCACCTTAGGTAATAAGGCAGGGGCAGGAGGGGGGTGGGGAAGTACACTAAGCCTAAAGCAAGCAGAACAAAGGGAGGAAAATGTTAGAGTAGAAATCAATGAAGCAGAAAATAAAAAAATAATTAAATAAAAAGCTGGTTCTTTAAAAAAAAAAATTGTAATGTTTATTTATTTGAGAGAGAGAGACAGAATCTGAAGCAGGCACCAGGATCTGAGCTGTCAGCACAGAGCCCAAAGCAGAGCTTGAACCCACAAACTGCAAGACCATGACCTGAGCCAAAGTCAGTTGCTTAAACAACCGAGCCACCCAGGTGCCCCAAAAGCTGGTTCTTTAAAAAGATCAACAAAAACTGGGGCACCTGGGTGGCTCAGTCGGTTAAGTGTCTGACTCTTGATTTTGGCTCAGGTCATGATCTCACAGTTCATGGGTTTGAGCCCCATGTCAGGCTCTATGCTGACGGCTTAGAGCCTGCTTGGGTTCTATCTCACTCTTTTTCTATCTCTCCCCTGCTTGCTCATGTGCATTTTCTCTCTCTCTCTCAAAAATAAACAAACTTTTTTAAAAAATCAACAAAACTGACATACTTAGGCTAGATTTATCAGAAAACAGAGAAAAGATACAAATTACCAAAATAAAGAATGAAAGACAGAACATCATCACCAACCTTACAGTATCTTAAAAGACTAAAAAATATGAACTTTGTATCAACAAATTAAACACTATGAAACAGACTAATGTCTAAAAACACACGTTATCAAAACTTAAAAAGAAACAAAATCCAAGTGGAACTAATATAACAAGTGAGGAAATTGAATTAGTAATTAAAAATCTTCCCACAAAGAAAAGCCCAAGCCCACACAGCTTCATTGGTGAATGCTATCAAATAGTTAAAGAAGTAACGGCAGTCCTTTGGAAACTATTTCAGAAAAAAATAGAGGGGAAAACATCATGCAACTCCTCCAATGAGGCCAGTGTTGCCCTGATAACAAAGTTGGACAAAGGCACCACAAGAAACCAACAGACTAATATCCTTCATGAATATAAACACAAAATTCCTTGACAGGATTTAGGAAAGCCAAATTTAGCAGCATATATAAAATTATACAGCATGACTAACTGAAACTAATCCCTGGAATACAGGATTGAGTTAACCTCTGAAAATCAATTAATGTAAGATACCATATTAAAAGAATAAAGGACAAAATCTATATGATCATCTCATTGGATGCCGGGCGGAAAAATTCCAACAAAATCCAATACCCATTCGTGATTAAAAACTCAACAAACTAGGAACAAAAGGGAACTTACTCAATCTAATAAAGGACATGTACAGAAAACATTAAACTTCCCATTCCCAATTTCCAACTTCCATTACCAATAGTTTGTTTCCAAAGAAGTCATTCAGTCTCATAGCACCTCAAATGTTCTCCGGTCCTTTCTTACATACTTAAAAGGTTACAGCACTCGGGGCGCCTGGGTGGCGCAGTCGGTTAAGCGTCCGACTTCAGCCAGGTCACGATCTCACGGTCCGTGAGTTCGAGCCCCGCGTCGGGCTCTGGGCTGATGGCTCGGAGCCTGGAGCCTGTTTCCGATTCTGTGTCTCCCTCTCTCTCTGCCCCTCCCCCGTTCATGCTCTCTCTCTGTCCCAAAAATAAATAAATGTTGAAAAAAATTAAAAAAAAAAAAAAGGTTACAGCACTCAAAAGAATCATGAAAAAGTGCTCTGTAAACTACCTGCCATACAGTCATGCCAATTCTACCATTAAAGGTTCAACAGGTGTTGAAAGAGTGAGGTTACTGGCTTAACCAAGGCTTAAAAACCACTTGTGAATAGTGTTTCAATCTCCGAATAAGCTGCTATTATCCTTTTTTGTTTTAAATTCCTGAAATATAACCTGCACACTTCATCTGGTCAGAAAAGAAAATGTTCAGAATAAAGGAACTAGCAGACATGCACTGTCCTAAATAACCAAAGGATAACTCAAATCCATGTGCAACTCTCTGGAGAGTCCTGCATGACACCGAAATTCAAAACATTCTAGTAATTCCACACAAAATGAGTTTGAAATCAAACCTCAGTACAGAAGGTGTATATTAACTGTAACCACCTACAGGCTAAACCCATGAATTTACACAATTCTGAATCCAGGTAATTGTAGGATAGACACATTTAATTATATTCTAGTCGAATATTAGACTTGTTTACAGAGATGTTGCTTGGTAACAGAAGCACTGCTTTAACGACCTACTCAGTTTTAGATCCACGCAAGTACTCTGTGCTCAGGCTAAACACGATCAACTATAGTATATATAAGAAATTAAGAACAAGTTTCTTGCCATTCTAGACATCTTTGAGCTTTTACTGAAACAGCTTCATAATAACTTAACTTTAGGCTTTAAACATACGTGGCAGTGGGCATTTTTAAAAGCTAGGTACCCACGTATTATGGGCAAAAGCTGCACAGTAAGGATTTATCACAATGTTCATTTAAGCCCGGCACTCATTTACATAGTGCCAAATATCGCGATTAAAATGGTCTGCAGGGTCACAGAAAATGGTAACATAGTTTTTCCATGACAAATTAAACTGGGGCTACCACAACGGGCAGCCAGTTAGTAAACTGGCTACACAAGCACCACTCTGGGGTGCATCAAAGAGCTCCATAAAGGGGCGCCTGGCTGGCTGGTTCAGCGGGGAGGGGCGGGGGGGGGGGGAAGCATGCTACTCTTGATCTCTGGTCGTAAGTTCCACACACCCCCCCCCTTGGGTGTAAAGATCACTTAAATGAACTTTTAGAAAAAGAATTTTTTCAAAAGCTCCATAAGGAGTTTCACGTGCACTTAACTGGTACAGAACAGGTACCGGCGGAGCATGCTACTCTCGATCTCCGAGTCGTGAGTTCCACACCAGCCTTGGGTGTAAAGATTACTTAAATGAACTTTTTAGAAAAAGAACTTTTTTCAAAAGCTCCATTAAGAGTTTCACGTGCACTTAATTGGTACAGAACATGTCTCACAGCCGACGTTTCTAACACCCGCTCCAATTACTTTACAGGAAAAGCAGTTAACAACAAAAACTCAAGGGCAAGTTGTGAAGAAAAAGGGAATATTCCAAAACTACGGACAACACAGCGTCCCCATAAAACGAGGTTACGTACCAGACTCACACACAGTCCTTGCAACGTGCGCGCATAAAACTTAATAGCGCCCGGTGCCGTGGCCACACTTGCCACCGGGGGACACCTGCACAGCTCCAACCACCGGCACCCACTCAACTCTTCTCGCACGGGCATTGAGGCTAAGGGATAAGGTCCCACACGCGAGGTGCTGGCCAGGCCGGCAGCCGCTCGCGGCGCAGGCTGAAGAGGAAAAGGAGGGCCGAGCGCGCCCCCCTAGAGCTCCGGACTCCAGGGAAATCTGAGGTATCCTGGGAGAGCTCCGAGGGCGGAGAGGGCGGCGGCGGCGGAGAAAAGCTTCGCTCCACCTCGGCGGACGGGCTTTCTGCGGACGGCTGAGCAGCTCAGTAGCCGCCGACCCGCGGAAACACCACCCTCCGCCCACCACCCGCCGCCCCTCAAGCCCAGCGGAGCCGAGTGGGTCCCGAGACCTAAGAGCGCGCGAAGCAGGAAGTCCCGCCCCTACGCCGACGTCACCGACGCCGCAGACGTCGGCCGCAGCTAGCGGCCGTTAGAGGGAGGAGGCAAGCGGAACCGAGGCGGGAGCGGCTGCGGTGGATGGCGGGAATGCCGGGGGCGAGGCGGCGCTACTGTACGCCGCTGGCGGGGACGCGGAGATCCCGTGAGCCGAAGGGAACCGAAAATCCGAGACCGGGCACTTGCTTCATTGAGCCAGAGTGAAGTGCGCGGTTGAGCGCGAAGGCGATCTTCCTTGCCTCCTCGCTGCGCCATGTCTGGGGGGGTGGGGGGTCTTCCCCTTTTCTCGCTACTCCTTCCTTCTGCGGGTTCTTACACTCTTGCCTCTTTGAGGGCTCCAATGATGTTCTGCTGCCACGTCCTCCTGCCTTCGTCCCTGATTGTGTAGATTTAATGGGGACTGGAGTCGCCTGCCTGCAATGTCAGTCTTGGGGCGTCAGCCCCGGAGTGGGGAGTCGGCTCAGCTTGCCAGGAGGCAACGGCCAGGTCGGGGCCAGGGCCCGGGGCGGGACGGGGGCGGGGGGGCGGGGGGTGAATCCTTTCCCGCCCCTCGCGTTCTCCTCCACATCTCACCTAGTCCCGTCAAGTCAGGACCCACGGGGGTAACATTGTGAACCATTTGCCTTAAGGTTGTAAACTAGAGTTGGAAGAGAAGGTACTAGTTTTTGAGAGCGTCAGTTATATGCCAATGGCTGAAAATGAGGTAGGGTTTCAGCCTTTAAGAATACGTGGTAGAAGAAATAGGCACTCTCCCTTGGTTTGGGGTTTCGGTTCTCAGTGCATTGAGAAGCACAGCCTATTTTTACCCTCAAGGGCAACATTTTCAGGCTCTAGTCATGATTAGAAAGACAACTGAGATAAGGACCTTTTTTGTTGAAATGAGGAAAGAGGAGCCATTAGATGGAACACTGAGTTGGGTCATGGAGTGTCAACATATGGATCAGAAAAATGTGGGCTATCGGTAATATCAGTGAACAGGATATAGAATCCAGAAACAAACTGCTATGCATATATGAATATTTAATAATAGTAGCTCACATTTGCCGAGCATTTAGGTGTCAAGTACCAGAACACTTTCAAGTTCTACGGTTCAACCCTAAGATAGCTGCAATTATTATCTCGATTTTATAACGTTACCCAGAGCCGTTACTGTTGAAGCCAGGAAGTCTGGACTCCAGAAGTCTTGCTGGTAATCAGTAAACTATATGCTACAAATCACTGCTAAGTGAGGAAAAAGATTATCTGAGAAATAAAGAACCACTGGAGACAGGCTTTTTATCTACTTTGTCAAATAAATACCAGATGAATCAAAAATTTAAATGTACAGAGTGAAGCCATAAAAATACTACAAGAAAATTAAGGTGAATCTTTTTAATCTTGAGCTGAGAAAGACCTTTGCTAAGTATAACACAAGAACCAGAAACCAGGGGCGCCTGGGTGGCTCAGTCGGTTGAGCGTCCGACTTCAGCTCAGGTCATGATCTCACGGTTCGTGAGTTCGAGCCCTGCGTCAGGCTCTGGGCTGATGGCTCAGCCTGGAGCCTGCTTCCGATTCTGTGTCTCCCTCTCTCTCTGCCCCTCCCCCATTCATGCTCTGTGTCTCTCTGTCTCAAAAATAAATAAACATTAAACAAAATTAAAAAAAAAAAAGAACCAGAAACCATAACAGAAAAAAATTGGTAAAAATTAAACTCATAAAGATTGTAATAGTCTATATACAATTAATGAACGAATGGAAAATAAATTTTATCATGTGGGAAAAGGAAAAATATTCCTAATATACAAACAGTTCATTGAATATCAACTTTAAAAACACCACAATAAGTAAAATTAGCAAAGGAAATCAATAGGACATTTTTAAACCAAGAAAAAGAAACTCCTAATTAACAAATGAAAAGATGTTCAACATTCCAAACAGATCCTTTTTGTCCATCAGGGTACATAGGGATATGGGGTTACATTTAACTATATTGTGTACTATTGGTGTTAAAATTGAAATTGGGACAGTCTTATTTACCAAAATTTCATTAGCCTTTGCCCCGAAATCTCATTTCCTAGTCAGTTCGTTCTAAAGACAATAACAAAAAACATGGGGCGCCTGGGTGGCGCAGTCGGTTGAGCGTCCGACTTCAGCCGGGTCATGATCTCGCGGTCCGTGAGTTCGAGCCCCGCATCAGGCTCTGGGCTGATGGCTCAGAGCCTGGAGCCTGTTTCCGATTCTGTGTCTCCCTCTCTCTCTGCCCCTCCCCCGTTCATGCTCTGTCTCTCTCTATCCCAAAAATAAATAAACGTTGAAAAAAAAAATGTTAAAGACAATAACAAAAAACATTCATACAGATGTTCCTTACTCCCTTTTTTGTAATAGTTTGAGAAACAACATAAATGCCATCACTAGGACTCTAGTTAAATTACAGTGCATGTGCACAATGGAATTAATTAAGCCATTAAAAACAATGATATAAATCTTTATTTACATGAAAATATGTTCATAGCATATAGGTTCCCCCCCTGTAATAAAACAATATAAATTAGCAGGAACAGTGTCATTTTGACATGAATATGTATGTGGATATATGTGGATATAAGGATGCAAAAAGATCTGGAAGGATGTTGGCCAAAATGCAAGAGGTTTCTATTTTGTATTTTGGACTTTTCTATCTTGTTTGAATTTTTTATAATGTATTTACCATTTTTACACACACACACACACACACACACACACACAAACTTATTTTTAATTAAGGATATGCCAGTAAAAGGAGATCCAGTAAAAGGGGATCCAGTTGACTGTAGATGCTCATAGGTAGATGACCAATGTGAAGTAATTATATTTGGGATCTAAATTCTCAGCTTTTAAGTGTCTGTGAATTTGATTAGATTTATTTATCCCAAGTTAAATAACTCATCACTTGGACATCATGATTCTGACTTCCTAAATTTTTAGGCCTGGGTATTCTTCCTGTGTGTTCTCTGTGTACCTCTCATGGTATTTGTCACACTGAATTGTAATTCCCTCTTCTTTCATAGATTGTTCCTACAATATATACCCTTTTCTGTCACATTTATATATTTATTTTCCCGATTCAGTATGTGTCATCTACTTTATTTTGTATGCAGAAAATTTAAGTTTAATGTAGTTATAATGCTAATGAATTATACATATATTAAAGGGATAGTTTCAATAAATTTGACAACTTAGGTGAAATGGACAAATTCCTGAAAAATACCAAAAAAAAAAAAAAACTGACACAAGAAGAAAAAGAAAAGCTAAATGGCCCAATATCTATTAAAGAAATGAAATTTCTAATCAAAACTTTCCTACAAGGAAAACTCCAGAGCCAGATGGCTACTCTAGTAAATTTTATCAGACTTTTAAAGAAGATAAAAGTATTAATCCTATACATTTCAGACAGCAGAGCAGGAATGAACACTTTGAAACTCATTTTATGAAGCCAATATAATCCTGGTATCAAAACTTGACCAGGAAATTTTACAAGAAAATTACAAACCAATACCGTTCATGAATATAGGTTTTTAAATTCTTTTTTTTTTTAAACGTTTTTATTTATTTTTGAGACAGAGAGCATGAATGGGGGAGGACCAGAGAGAGGGAGGGAGACACAGAATCGGAAACAGGCTCCAGCCTCTGAGCCATCAGCCCAGAGCCCGACGCGGGGCTCGAACTCACAGACTGTGAGATCGTGACCTGAGCTGAAGTCGGACGCTTAACCGACTGAGCCACCCAGGCGCCCCTAGATTTTTAAATTCTTAATGAAATATTGCAAATTAAACCTTGCAGTATAAAGGATAAGATGCCATGGCCAAGGAAGGTGAGGTTAAACATTGAAAAGTTAGTGTAGTTCACCACATTAATAGAATGAAAGAGAAAAACAAAATGATAGTCTCAGTAGATGCAGAAAAAGCATCTGATAAAATTCAAAATGCATTCATGTCAAAAACCTTCAGCAAGTTAAGTATAGAAAGGAACTTTCTCAATATAACAATCATCTTTGAAAAATGTAATAGTGAAACACTAAATCTTTTTCCCCTAAGGTCAGGAGTAACAGAAGACAAGAATGTGTGCTCTCACCACTTCTATTCAGGGTTATGTTGAAGGTCCTAATCAATGTAATAAAACAATAACAAAATGCATCAAGATTGGAAAGAGTTATGTTTCCTGATTTCAAAACTTACAACAAAACTACAGTAATCAATATAACTCTAATGCCAAAAAAATAGATATGTAGATGTAGATGTATAGATCAGTGAGCTATAATTCAGAGTCCAGAAATACACCTTTACATTTATGGTCAATTGACTTTTGACAAAGGTGCCAAGACAATTCAATAGGGTCTTTTCAAAAAATGATTTTGAAGAGTCTTTTCAAAAAATGATTTTGGGAAAACTGGAAATTCACATGGAAAAGAATGAACTTGGACTCCTATATATATATGCAAATGTCAAGACGAATCAAAGATCTAAATGCAAGAGCTAAAACTAAAACTCAGAAAAAAAAACAGCCATAAATCTTAATGGCATTGGATTAGGAAATGGTTTCTCAGATGTGACACCAAAAACACAAACACCAAAGGGGGCAGGGGGGAAACAGGTAAATTGTACTTTATCAAAATTAAAAATTTTTGTGCTTCAAAGAAGACTATGAAAGTGAAAAGACTGCATCTCCTGGTGTTCCTCTCAGGCCGAGCCCTGGCCCCTCACCTGCTCTGCTCCAGATGAAGTGTGAGCACTGCACGTGGAAGAAGGGAGAATTCTGTAAGTTGGCTGATGCCAAAATATTTCTGAGTAACTGCCTGGTATGTGACAGTTGTGTGACTGGAAGAAGGGATCCAGGTTTCCCAACAGAACACCAAGGACTTCTTTTGAATTCTGAAACTTAATAAGAAATGTGATACCTCACAGCACAAGGTGCTGGCAAGGTCAGTGTGTCCTCAGTCTCTGCTTTATTTCGCTGCTAAATTCTGCCTCAGTGTGACTGATACATCTAGAAGATTCTATGGCTTCCTCAAAACTCTTGGGGTGCACTGTCTTTGATACAACAACTGCCATGGAGTTCAGCATCCTGGAGAGTCAGAAAGAATCTGCCTCAACACCACCAGCACAGTGAGGAAGAGCTGGCATTACCCAGTCTCACCTCCACCAATCCCAGCTGGGTCCCATACTCAGAGCACTTGCTGTCACCACCCCTCCCACCTCTGCACCACCAAGTCTCCTCAACAGATCATGGGCTCCCTGGTGAAGGATTACTTCGCCAGATGGCAGAACCTGTCCCCAGACAAGATTTTTCACATAATTGTGGCCCCTTGCAAAGATAAGAAACCAGAGACCCTTCAAGAAGATTTTCCTATGGCTTCACTTGGTTCCCAGGGTGCTGAGTATTAACCTCAGGTGAAATTGTTCAGGTGATGGAGCAAAGTGACCCCTTGGTGAAAAGATGCTGCCATGGACACTGACGCCTGAAGGAGGAGAAGGTGAGGCACTGTGATGGGCCCAGCTCCAATGGGTACCTGGTGCGCATCTTCAGACACGCAGCCAAGCAGCTGTTTGACAACATGGGGAGGACACCTGCTGCACCCTGAGGAACAAAGACTTCCAGGAGGTCACCCTTGAAAAGAATGGGGAGGTTCTGTTATGCTTTGCTGCTTTCAAAACATCCAGAATATGGTTCTCAAACTTAAGAAGAGCAAACATACCACTTTGTGGAAGTGCTCACATGGACCAGGGGGTGTTTAAACAGCAGAGGCTAAGCCCAGACCGAGGATGGGCATACAGAAAAGGCACTGCCGAGGCACATGAAAGGCTTCTATGCTGACATCCCCATGCAGCCCCCCAGACGAGTGCCCACATGCAGCAGCTGTACCAGGAGTGGCTGAACAGGGCCAACTCCCCCAGAATCCAGGAAGCCCTGCACACTGTGTGCCAAGGCCAGGGCTCCCTGCCATCAGCTGAGACATCAAGTGGTCAAGGTGGAGAAGGCTGGGAAGCAGGCCCTGTCAGTTGCCCAAGGAGGGAGGAGCAACTGAGTGTGGGCATCAGAGACACTAAAGGAAAACTGCTCGGCTTCTCAGTTACTACGTTAGTTTTTCAGAATTCTCTACCCTATATTTGTTTGTGACTCCCTCACGCAGTTTGATTTGGTGCTATCTTTGTAATATGTGTGCGAGTGCAATATTTTAACATGAAACAAGGACTGCCCCAATTGAAGTATCCTTTTGTGTTAAGACTGAAAAATGGCACCTGTGTAGCTCAGTTGGTTATGCGTTTGACTTTTTGATTTCACCTCAGGTCATGATCTCACAGTCATGAGCTCAGGCTCTGTGCTGGGCTTGGAGCCTGGTTAAGGCTCTCATCTCTTGCTCTCTCTAAAAAAAAAAAAAAAAAAAAAAAAAACTGAAAAATATCCCAAAGAACAAGAATGAAGACACACTACTATCTTTTAGGCTTTAAAAAAATCCAAAAAACGTCCTGTGAAGAGCTAAGACCTCCCCCCACCCCGCCAGAAGTTCAGATTCGTGTGTCTCGGAGAGATTTGATGTGGACATGAAGGCAGGAGGCAGGCAGGCTGCAGGGGCCTGTTGTGGGGCCACAGTCCACAGTCTGCCTACTTTGCTCTTATTTTTACCTACTTGCATTACTCCTGAAAATGTTTTTTGCCAAAACATGAATAAATTGCAACATTTTGGAATGGAGAGCTTATATATAAATCTGGATTTCCAGCTTTTCTGGAACAGTGGTCCACATTCCTCACTACTATGGTTTCCAGAGTGCAGTAGCAGCCTCCTTCTGGGACCAGACCTCTAACTCAGAGGCCCTGTGGGTGCTGGTGGCTTAGGCCCCAGACTTGCACTTTTACATTCAGTCTTTAAGGTGAACTCACCTTAGGCCAGGCTGTGTGGTCAGGAAAACAGCTATCTTAGTCCCTCCCCTGTGGGGTTAGCAGCAGAATGTGTCCTGATCCTGCTGTGGTCCTGCCTCTCCCGTACCTTTTTTCTTTCATCCTGCAGCCTGCGCAGGAGGCTGTGCAGGAGAACCTTAAAGAAGAAAGAACAGTTTACCCACAAAGAGAAAGGCCTAGTGAGCAGCCAGAAATGTACAGAATCACAACACTCCGCATCAGAACTCATCCCTGAAATGAAAGACATCTGAGAATGGCCTGCAGTTGGTTTTTCAAAGCACTTGGATTTTGTTAACCTGAGCGATGATGTTCTTCCTGAGCCCTCCATGCTCTAAAGCCTTAGCAGGCTCAGTTGCCTTCATCATATTCTGTATCATATAAACCTATCCAAGTTGATGGCTGGATATTGTGTGAAATTGTATATTTTGGGGGCACCTGCCTGGCTCCATTGGAAGAGTATGTGACTGTTCATCTCAGGGTTGTGAATTCAAGCCCCATGTTGGCTATAGAGATTACTTAAGTAAAAACTTTTTTTTTAACTTGTATATTTTTTTCTTTCAATCTGTTCACAATCAGGTTTCATCCTCCATGGTAATTGATATAGAATACAGTTGAAGAATATGGAAGAAAAAAAGTGAAGAGACAACCTACAGAATGGGGGGAAATATTTGAAGATCGTATCTGATAAGGACTTGTATTCAAAATATATAAAGAACTCTTACAATCAACAATAAAAAGATAAGCTAATAAAAATGGACAAAGGATTTGAATAGGGATTTCTCCAAAGAAGATGTACAAATAGCCAATAAGCACATGAGAAGATGATCAACATCATTTGTCATTAGGGAAATATAAAAACCATGATGAGTACCATTTTACACCCACTAGGATGGCAATAATAAAAAAGATGGACAATAACAAGCATTCGTGAAAATGTGGAGAAATAGGAACCCTCATACCCTAGTGGTGGGAATGTAAAATGGTGCTTTGGGAATAGGTTGGCAGTTCCTCCAGAGATTGAAACATAGAGTCACCATGTGACCTAGCAATTCCACTCCTAGTGAATTTGAAACACAGCCATACAAAAATTTGTATGCAAATATTCATAGCAACACTATTCATAATAATCAAAAGGTAGAAACAACCAAAAACCCATTAGCTGATGAATGAATAAACAAAATGTAGTATATCTATGCAATGGAATATTACTCAGCCATAGAAATGGAGTACTGATTCAAGCTACCACCTGAATGAACCTTGAACACGTTATATGCTAAGTGAAAGCTACATATTGTATGATTCCATTTATATGAAATGTCCAGAATAAGCAAATCCATAGGGAGTAAGAAAATAGATTAGTAGTAGACAGGGGCTTGGAATGGAGACAAGGGGGGAAGTAACTGTTAGTGAAAACAAGGTTTATATTTGGAGTGATGAAAATATTTTGAAATTAGTGATGAAGTTGCACAGCTTTGCAAAACCACTGAATTATACACTTGAATGGATTTTATGGTATGTGGATTATATCAATAAAAAAATTGGAAAGAAGTAAAACTGTAGTCACAGACAACGTGATTGTATACATAGAAAAGCCTATGGAATATACAAAAGAGCTACTAGAACTAATAATTTAGCAAGTCATAGGATACAGGGTCAATATACAAAAATCAATCCTACTTCCATATACCAGCAACAAACAATTGACAAATGAAATTGAAAGCAATACCATTTATAATGTACCCAAAAATATTAGAAACCTAGGAATAAACATGACAAAAAATGTGCAAGACCTCTGTACTGAGAACCACAAAACATAGTGGAGGGAAATTTTAAAAGAAATGGAGAAAAATGTCATATTTATAGATAGGAAGACTCTATCATTAAGCTCTTCATTCTTCCTAAACTGATTTGTACATTCAATCCAATCCCTATCAGAATTCCAGCAGGCTCTTTTTGGATTTTGTGGGGGATTTTTTTGTTTGTTTGTTTTTTGGGGGGAGCATTTTTTTAGGCATAGACAAAGTAATTTTATTTTTTAAAAAATTTTTAAACGTTTTTATTTATTTTTGAGACAGAGCATGAGCAGGGGAGGGGCAGAGACAGAGGGAGACACAGAATCTGAAGCAGGCTCCAGGCTCCGAGCTGTCAGCACAAAGCCTGATGCAGGGCTTGAACTCATGGACTGTGAGATCATGACCTGAGCTAAAGTCGGACACCCAACTGACTGAGCCACCCAGGCGCCCCTAGACAAAGTAATTTTAAAATTTATCTTAGGGGTGCCTGGGTGGCTCAGTTGGTTAAGCATCCAACTCTTAATATTAGCTCAGGTCATGATCTCACCATTCAGGAGTTCGAGCCCCACACTGGGCTCCATGCTGGCAGTGGGGAGCCTGCTTGGGATTCTCTCTCTCTCCCTCTCTCTCTCTGCCCCTCCCGCACTCACCCTCACACACTCTCTCTAAAAAATAAACTTTAAAAAAAATTTATCTTAAAAGCTGAAGGACCTAGAATAGCCAAACAATGTGTAAAAAGGACAATGTTGTAAGACTTATTACCTGATTACAAGATTTCTATAAAGTTACAGTAAGCAAGATAGTGTGTTACTGCATAAGGATAGGCTAGTAAATAAACAGATTCAAGTCTACAAATAGAATGCCACATATGCAGTCATTTCATTTTTTACTAAGGCACTAAAGCAATTAAATGTGAAAGTTGTTGCTGTTGTCTTAAAAAATACTGCTAAAACAATTGTATATCTATTCGCTTTTTTTAAAAAAGAACTTAGGCCCTATTTAACTCCATATACAAAAATTAATTAAAGATGGTTCAAAGGCCTAATATAAAACCCAGACCCATAAAACGTCTAGAAGAAAACATAATTATAACTCTGGAGTAGGTATATATTTCCTGCATGGGGTACAAAAGGCACTAATCATAAAAGAAAAATTTGACAAGTTGGACTTCCATCAAAATTTAAATGTCCGTTCTTCAAAGACAGCATTACACCAAAGGCTGGGAAATATGCACCACCATGTATCTAGCAAAGGACTTGTATCAAAAATATAAAAACTCCTACAAGTTAATAAAAATTAAGTTATGAATAATAACTCACTGTAGCTAATAATATCTCAACAAAGTGGGTATAGAAGGAATGAACCCGAACATAATAAAGGCAATATATGACAAGCCCACAGTTAACATCATACACAACAGTGAAAAGCTGAAAGATCTTCTTCTAAGATCAGAAACAAAACAAAGATGCCCACTCTCAGCACTTTTATTCAACATAGTATTGGAGATCCAACTAGTAATGAGAAAGTTGCTAGGTGCACCCATACTCAGAACAAACGCAGATATAGGATCCTGAGGGATAAATCCAAACTGCAGAAAAGCTTGATAAGCTATCAAACAACAAATAGATTTGTCTACTACGGCAGGTAAATGAAAGAAATAATTGCTATAAAACTGAAGGCTTTGATATTGTGGAGCTAACAAAGTTCACATTCCAAGTAAGTGGAACAATGAGGTCCTTAGAAACCTAATAGGAAATTGTTTCACAAGTTTAAATTTAAATGAAAAAAAAAAAGTGAGAACATTTGGAAAATTTGAGCAAGAAAAGAATGCTCTAGGATATGGGGATTCTTTGAATAAAAAGCAGGCATTCCAGTATTGCTTTTTACATTTAATACTTTGTTGCCAGAGCCAGAAATAATGTAGAGGAAAAAGCTTGTATTTCAGAATGTCAAGGGAAAAAAGTTATATGTCATATGGCTCAGTGGTAGACAAAACTATTTTTGTCTTCTTAAAATCTCACATACCTTCTCCTTTTCTCCTCTCTTCTCTCCTTTCCTATTTCACCATTCTACTTTTCCTTCTTGTTCTCTTTCATCCCCTTCATATTTTCCCTTTTTCCTTAAGGTCAGGTTTCTCAACCTTAGTTTCCTTTTTGACTCCTGAAGGAGACAAGATATTCTTTTCCTAATTGCTCCCCTGCTCCCTATGAGATCTTAAGCCACAGAGATCCTGTACATCTGTTTATACACTATGGCTCTTTGGAGGGCCACAAACAATTCTAATATCTCAGGTTTTTTGCCCATCAAGAATTCATGCTCCATATAATAAGCCCGTTTAAGGGAAGGACAATGTTTGGTTTACCACTGTATACTCTTGTGCTTGATATAATTCTTGGGACATAGTAGGGAATCAATAAATAAGGTGAATTGGGTTAAAAGTGAAAAATGACCTCTGCTACAAATTTATCCATTGACTGAACTAATATTCTTGGATCATTTTTAGACCGTGCTACCTACTACTGATTACTGCACAGTACCTCCACATTCCAAGACTGTCTTCCTTGTGACTTGATGGAAACTTGGAAAGCATTCTAATCACAAAAGCAGTGCATTTGCAGCCGATTCCAAGGGTGGGTTACTTAATACAGCTAATTTCATATATCATAACTGATTTTTCTTTCCTAGTTTCAGTTTCAGATACTGATCACTTCCTAAATTTTTCACTAACTTCTGATGCTATATAGCCTCTCTGGTACTTATAACCCATTATTCAAGTTTGTCAGTTTCAGTTGAGGTGCAAGAATTCGAGAATGAAAAGAAGGTAAAGGCACTGTAGGAGAGGGAGAAAAAAGAAATAGAGGTCATTAAACTTTTCTGTTTCTTTTTCATCTGTAAGAGCTCTTCTAGCTCTAAGATTCTGTGATCCTGATGGTTAAGCTTTGAGCGGTTCAGAAAGCATTTTGGCAATCTGTGGAGATGTCACTAGTTGCCTCAAGATTAAGGTGGCAGTGCTACCAGCATTTGTGGGTGAGGCCAGGGATGCTAAACATCCTGCAGTACATGGGACTTTGGGCAGTTCAGGTCCTCGGAAAAGAGGACACCAGGACAGAATTAGATGTGCAAGAGATTTATTGGGGAGAATCGCTGTTAAGAATAAAGGAGAGAGGAAGAAGTAGGCCAGGAGTGCCTTCAGACTGACGCAGCTCTGCTACACATGAAAGGAGAGAGAGAAGGAAGCAGGGTTAGGTAGGAAGAGCCTCGGGCTGCCATATGGCTCTGAGAAAGTCTTAGCCAGGCGAATTGGGAGCCTAAGAGCAAAAACAGATCCCCAGTTGACGTCCCAATCTGGGCAGGCATGGCCTCCCACTAATACCATCAGTGGGGAGAAATCAAGGGAGGTAAGGCTGTAGCATAAATGTTGTGGAGAATTCCCAAAGTATGGCACTAAAAGACTGTCAGCTAACCACACGCCTCACTGCAGGCACTCTCGCTCTCTCACTCTCGCTCTCTCTCTCTCTCTCTCTCTCTTTTATTTTAGAGCTAGAGCATGAGCATTGGAGAGAGACCGAGGGAGAGAAAGAATCTCAAGCAGGCTCCACACGCAGCATGAAGCCTGACAAGGAGCTCAATCCCACAACCTTGGGATCATGACCTGAGCTGAAATCGAGAGTCAGATGCTCAACCGTCTGAGCCACCCAAGTGTCCCTCTTTTTTAAGGAAAACAAAATGACACTTTACCCAGAAACCTTTGCCTGTAAAGCAAGAGAACAAGGTGATATAAACAAGAACATCATTTGAAACATGCCAAGGTGATTATTTTGATGCTTTTCCTTTCTTCTTTCTTTTTCTTTTCTAGGTTAAAGTTGGATGCAGAATAAATCTGGGGAGACAAGGCTTGAGATTAGAGATCCAGCATAGAAAATAAGATGAATTAACTTCCTGGGCTACATGAGTATTCACATTTCTGAGTTACAAGGGGTTTGCTTTTTCTTTTGACCTCAAAAGACATTTGGGAACTTTGGGAAAACTACGTGGCATCTTTTAAGTTTTGCTTATGATTGTCAAGAGGGATAGCCTCAAAATTTAAAAGAGGTGGCACCGTCTGGCTTCCAGTATCAATAACCTTATCACAGATCCACCCCTGTGGTTCTTGTTCAGACTTTTTGAGGGTCCCACCTCACTGTCAACCTCATTCGCATTCATAGTTTTTAGCATTACAGCTAACCATTTTTTTACTTGATGGTCTGCAAACCTTTGCAGATGATATGAAATCTTCATGTCAACATTAACACATGCTTTACTAGTTTCTCTATTTGACCAGCAGGTGCTTCTGAATAGGCCAGCTTGGGAGGAAATGTCTTGGCATAATTCTTAATTTGTATCTTGACTTTTAGAGGTAAACTAACGTCATTTTTAATCGCTGCTGGAGGCATTTTGTCAAAGGATTCCTTTTTGGCTCCTTCATCTTCATCATCTGCTTCATCTTCTTCATAGGTATCGTTTCCTGATATTTCTGTAGCTTTAAAAGACTTTGCATCTCTTATTTCTTATCCTCTTCATGATTTCTTCACTTCTGTTTTTCCTTTCCCGTCTTTCCAGCAGGTCCTCTCTTGAAGATCTGAGCCGTGCATCATATGGCCACCATAAAAGACCCCTTATACCACACTGACACATTTCTCCACTCATGTTCTGGGAGCAGCTCTTCTACGATTTCTCCAGATTCTGTTCCTGACCTAAAGCTTAGAAGAAGGAGATTACTGGGACAAACTACACCCCCGTCACTCAGTCGGTCTCAGGGCCGCGACTACTCCTCACTCTCCTCCTCCACTACCCATTCCACATCCTACTTTCCTTTGCCTGTCACCTCTGCAGGTCTTAGTGGCTTACCTGGGTGTGACTCAAATCCTTATTTCTTATGAGAATGTATTGGCAATTATACCCTTCTCAGGCAGGGATTCCTGCACACGTCCTTCCATAGTTCTAAGTATGTATCAGGAGACCTTCAAGTGAATCACCTAGGGTCCACATGTATTTTTCCCTGTCCATTATGTGAAAGCAGCCCTTCCTCTTCCTGTTGATCTAGGTCATTGACTCTTGCCAAGATGGGGACTCCTCTTCTTGCCTGCTGGTGGCTGGACACAAAAAGTCCAAAGTGCCCGAACAGTAGCCATAGTTTACAGGTCAGTGGGACTCTTGTTGTGTTCTCTGACAAAAAAAAAAAAATGCAGTCATTTTGGGGGACCAGAGTTGTGGGAACAGGAAGCACAGTCTCTCAATGACTCATTAAGATGCTAAGTGGGGCCACTTCTGCTCCCTCCATCTTTTTCCTGGACCCATATTTTCTTCCTATTAGGGGCATTGCCAATCAGAGGTCTCTGATATAGTGTATATACTGCATCCTGAAGGATGGCACTCAATCCTTGTGGACTGTTGCCTCTAAACTGGCACTGCAGCTGTGCCTTCAGTAGGTTGTCTAGTGCTCTTATCAGGCTGTCTGCTTCTGGGTAGTGCAGTAGGTGGTGCAACCAGTAGATGCCTTGGTCATGAGCTTCAAACCCACATCACCTTTCCTGTGAAGTGGTTCCCCCGTTTGGATGCTATGTTGAGTTAGATCCCGTGCCAGTGGACAGGGCCTTCTGTAAGCTCCTAGAGAGTAGTACGGGCTGAGGCTCTGTAGGCAAAATAGGCAAACCCATACCCAGATAGGTGTTTGTCTCTGTGAGGATGAACTACTGGTCACTCCAAAATGGAAAGGGCTCAGTGTTGTTGACTTGCCACCAAATGGCTTGTTTATATCAAGTAAAATGCCATATCAGGAGCTTAGTGTTGGTCTCTGTTGCTGGCAAGTTAGACCTCCAGAGAGAGAAGCAGCTAGGTTGGCCTCCGTAAGTGGGAATTCACACTGTTGGATTCATGTGTAGCCTCTATCTCTGCAAACATTGCCATTCCACTCATGTGTCCATTGTGCCAGTTTTGGGGTAGACCGTGACAAAGTGTGGCTAACATCGACTAGTAGAACCTTTGTATCTACTTGGTTGTTCCACACCTTTTTCAAGGTTGATTCTTTCCGGTTGGAATAAACATGGGATGCAGAAAGCTTCACCCTTTGCGACCACACTATTCTGTCTGTCCTGTCCACATGCCTCTACTACAGAACTCCTTGTCTCCAGTCTCCCCGTCTTTTCTTTCAAAGTCCTGACCAGCTGACCAGGCCACTGCCACTGCCCAGGCAACCATAAAAATTCTCATCACAGGTACTTCTCTCATACAAAGTGGATGGCCAGCTATACTGCTTGAAGCTCTGCCCACTAGGAAGATTTTCTCTCTCCGCTGTCTTTTAGGGACACCACTGAATATGGCTGTGATGTGCTGCCATCCATTTTTTAGTTTCTACCCACATATCAAGCCAACCCATTCATAATCAAGCTTGAGCTTTTTTCTTCTCCCTTAGCTGGCCATACAGCCTGAGGGAGGGGTGCTGGTATAGTGGGTGATACTGGGGCTGGACTACTAGCTTATGCCGTTAACTCATGCCTTGGGATGTGATTTCGAATGCATCATTTCCATGTTATGATGAACTGCTGTTGGGCCCATCAACTTTATGATTGGGCTTATCTGACAGAATTCAGCTCATGGTGGTACTTCTGGACTTGGTGCCTCACAGTCAAGCTTTCTGCCTCCACTGGGGCCCAATACCAAGCCAGTGGCTGTTTCTTGAGAGGAGTAAAATCTTCTGCTACAGATGGCCTGGCCTTGCTCCAAAATCCCAGAGGACTATCTTGTGATCTCCTACTGGGACTTGCTTTAAAATCCACACTGCTGCAGAGCCCATTGCTGGTGTAGACTTCACTTAGAACTGGCAACCTTCCATGTCACCCAGGATATGAGCCAGAGTGGTATTCCGAGGTGTGGAATTTGTGCTTTTGGAACCCAAAGAGGCCCACCAGGCATTGTGCTTCATTACAGTACGAGATGCAAGATATAGAAATTTGTCTTTTACTCTGGAGGGGATGCCTCCACATGCCACTGACTGTTGGACCTCTAAAAAACATTACTGAATCTTCTTAGGGTTTATCTCCCACCCTCTGGACGCATGTGTCTTACCAAGTCCTCTAGCCTACAAGCCAACTCTTGCTCTTCCTACTTAACCAGTATATTATTGGCATAACGTATCTGTAATGGTCTACAGGGTATCCAGACAGTCCAGATCTCTTCAGACTGTATTACAATAGAGGGTAGAGGAATCAACATAGTCCTTGGACAAAACTGGAAATAAATATGATCTCTTCCACATGAATGTGAATTGCTTCTCAGCCATATTTCTGACTGGAATATAAAAGAATGCATTCACCAAATCAGTGGCCACATAACCATGTACCTGAGGTTTTCTTAATGTACCCTACCAATGACAGCATGTCCAACACAGCTTGATTTGGAACTACTACTTGGTTAAATTTGCTGTGGTATTCTACATTCATCTATTAGTAGTGCACAGTGGCACTGATCACCACCATCAACCCTGGGACACAGTATCATTTTTGATTATGTTAGTTGGCGTGGGGAACAATTTCAAAGGCTTCCAGTTGGCCTTCCTCACGTGAATCCATGGTGTGGTGGTGACACTTTGGATCTCCACTTATCCTACTTTTCTCAGCAACGAGGTCCAAAGCTCCTTGAAATGACTGACATTCCCCTTCCCCCATGGTAAGTGCCCTCCTCAAGTAAGTGCCATGGGTCCCTTTGGGGAGTGATGAAAAATCATTATAATATATACTTTCCACAGTGTTGTAGAGTCCTTCTCGTAGCCACTTATTAAGTGGACTCCAAATCTGAAAATTGGCTCAAACTCAGGAACCGAGCAACATACCCTGACTTTTTATTGAGATAACTGCCCCTCCATTCTTGCCTGCTGCTGATTATAGATGTTAAGCTGCACCCTTATTAGCTGCTTACCTATTTTGACCCTAAGGTAAGGTGACCATCTTGTCCAGTTTCTTCTAAGTTCCAAGAGAGGTCTTTTTGCTCTCATAGGGTTTAGCTGTTTGTAAACAGCCCTCAGTTTCTCATTGTCTCTCTGCATGGTATCAGTGTGACTTAGGAATAACTGGCCAACTCCACTGCTTTCTAAGCATTGCTCTCCCCATGTCTTTCAAATCCCCAGAATGTCACACAGGCAAGGATGTCCCCACACTGGGAGAAAACTGTAGTTTGTTTTGTTTGACCTTTACCAGTTGTTTCGCCGTTTTGAAAAATTACATCATCAACAGCAACACTGATATTTGAATCACCAATACTATATGACTGTATCTGAATTTGTGTATATATCTCATGTATATATATGAATATGCTTTCTTAGCCCTTATTTCAAAATGTAAATATAAATAAAATTGCTATCAATATTCCCTTGAGTACTGTTTTCTCTAAAATCTAAAATCACTTATTTTAAGCATGTGGAATTCTCCACATTCCCATTGTTGGTGGGAATACAAAACAGTATAACTTCTGTAGGCAGAATTTGGCAATATCTAGCAAAATTAAAAGTTCACTACCTTTGACCCAGAATCGTACTTCTAGGAATCAATCCCAAATAAAACATGGCAAAAATATCGAATTATGAAAATGCAAGGATATTCATTACAGTAATATTTGTTTATGGTATGAGACTTCTTTCAATCCAAATGGTCACCAGTGGTGGATTGGTTTAAATACATTGTAATAAAGCCACACAGTGGAGTATTATGCAGCTGTAAAAGGTAATAACTCTATACGTTGTTACAGAATGATCCTAGGACATGTTAAGTTGAAAAAAAAAAAAAAGCAAGGTAGAGAACAGTGGTATGTAGTGTGTTCCTTTCATGTAAGAAAGGAAGGACAAAAAATAAAATCCTAAACTTTCTTCAGTTATATTTTTATTAATACTGATACTATTGTTTGGAAAATAGTTCTATGCATACATACAGATAAAGCAAGTAAGTGATTGTTAGTATGATTAAAGAACTATGAATTTTTGGTGGTAGAGGAACGATATACAAATATAAAATCAAAGAAGTAAAATTTCTGTAATCTCACTGTAATCTCACACTTAAATTAGAAGCATTAGTATGTTCTTAAGATATAATTTTCTCTTTTAAAATATGTATTTCCTAGCTCTTTCCACTGAAAAAAAAAGCCTAAGAAAACCAATCATTGCAATGAGTCCTCCTACCACCCAGGTTATGATTTAAAAACTTATTTCCCTGTAAAAGGAACTGAAGAATAGCAGATTATGCCACGCTAAAATATTCCATTTAAGAGTAAGGATGGGGGCGACTGGGCAGCTCAGTCGATTTGGGCTCAAGTCATGATCTCACAGTTCGCGAGTTCAAGCCCTGCCTCACGCTCCACACTAACAGTGCACAGCCTGCTTGGGATTCTCTCTCTCCCTCTCTCTCTGCCCCTCCCCTGCTTGTGCTCACTCACACTCTCTCTGTCTCAAAATAAACTTTAAAAAAGATAATTTTTAGCTGAAGATGAGAAAAAGGAGAAAAAGGAAATACAAGACAAGCTCTCTGCCCTTTCCCTATTTGCCTAAAAGCAGGACAAAAACTTGTAAAAGTGTTCCCTCCCCTTCTTCTCTCCCACCCCATATACCAGGAAAGGCATCAGTCACCAGAGACAACTCCAGACCCTTACCATCCCGAAGAAGGCACCAGAAGTATCATGTGGAATAATCTCTGCTAAAACTAGCCCTTATCTACCATTAGTTTCCACATAAGGACCTTCCCACAATTTGCCACCCTTAGAAGCCCAAAGTCCTTTTCCTTTGTCTTGTCACTTCTCTACAAATTATTGTTCTTTTCTAAGATGCTACAAATTTTAGCCAGTCCTTTTGAGTTACTCATCGCTGAGTACTTCCGCAAGGATGGATGTATGATGGCATGTTTTAATAAGCTTGTTTGTCTTCCTCTTGCTAAGCTATCTTTTGTGTAAATTTGCAGGGCCTCAGTCGATAAGCCTATGACTGGAGGAAAATTCTTCCCTATAGAACCATGTCTCCTTTAAGAAATAGTTGACTCTAGGGTTGGGGTGGGAAATATAAGATGAGCCTGAAGTATCTTTTCATACCCAAAAGCAAGGAAGTCAGCAAAGGCTGTTCAAGTTGGGTTGGAAGAACTCAGGAGCCAACTTGAAGAGGCTGCATCTGACCAAAAATGAGCCCACTTAAGCATCATAAGGAATAATGACTGAAGTGAATTAAAAATATCAAATACGTTAAAATCCACGAGCGCATAATGACACTCAAAAGTAAAAATTTGTAGTGTAAATTTATTTGGAGACTAATTTATAAAGTCAAAGGAATTCAAGTGAGCATTTTCATTGCTTTTCCTTGCAAATTGTATTTCCTATACGGATATGTGAAGACATTTTTTTAAGATTTTATTTTTAAGTAATCTCTACACCCAACCGTGGGGCTCAAACTCACAACCCTGAGGTCAAGAGTTGCATTTCTTTAGATTTCAAATAATAAATGCAGGAAAAAAGTTATAAAACTTAGGAGATCACCATTTTGCATCTCTTCATGAAATAACGGACCAAGGTAATGATTATTAGTGTCTGCTAAGACCATTGGTAAAATGCTGATAGGAAACTCGCAGAGGACAAAGTATGCTGTCAACACTTGAACCCACAAATCAACCTTTATATCAGAAAAAGAGAAACAGCCAGGTATTGATGTGTTTTCTGCTATGACGCAATGAAAAGGGCATGACATTACCTGTGAAATATTCCTGCCCCCCCCAAAATCAAACCTGAATATCCTCAAGCCTCTAGATCTAACAGCCAGATTATAGTAACTATTACAGAGATAAAAGGAACATGACAAAATGACAACAGAGCGACACAATCAGCAAAATTCTGACTGTAAGAAATTATGTGACAAATGACCCAGTTTCTTCAACAAATAAATGGTAGGAAACAAAAAAAGAGCAGAATCATTACAGACTGAGAGATTTAAGAGCTATATCAACGTAATGCAATGTTTAAACTGATTCAGACAAACAAATCCATCGTAAAAAAAAAACCATGCAAATCTGAGAACATTTTAAACTCTGAATATATTATAGTCAGGAATTATAGTTAAACTTTTGTTAAGTGATATAGTGGTATGTGATTATGGTTTTTGGTTTTTTTTTTATTTTTTTTTCAACGTTTATTTATTTTTGGGACAGAGAGAGACAGAGCATGAACGGGGGAGGGGCAGAGAGAGAGGGAGACACAGAATCGGAAACAGGCTCCAGGCTCTGAGCCATCAGCCCAGAGCCTGACGCGGGGCTCAAACTCCCGGACCGCGAGATCGTGACCTGGCTGAAGTCGGACGCTTAACCGACTGCACCACCCAGGCGCCCCTGATTATGTTTTTTTTAAGTTAAAATAATTATGAATGAAACAATACATCTGGGTACTATCTGGGATTTGCCTTAAAATAATCTGAAAAGGGGGGGGGGCCTGGGTGGCTCATTCGGTTAAACGTCTGACTTTGGCTCAGGTCATGATCTTATACTCCATGAGTTCGAGCCCAGCGTCGGGCTCTGTGCTGACAGCTCAGAGCCTGGAGCCTGCTGCGGATTCTGTGTCTCCCTCTCTCTCTGCTCCTCCCCAGTTCGTGCTCTCTCTCTCTCTCAAAAATAAAATGGACATTAATAATAAAAAAAAAAATTTAATAAAACAAATCTGAAAAGGTGGGGATATGATACAGCCCAATAATTCTCAAACTTTAGCGGACCTACAAATCAACTGGAGAGATTGTTAAAACACAGATTCCTGGGCCCTACCTCAGAGATTCTGATCCAGCAGTCTGGGGTGAGTCCACTGAATTTGCATTCCTAACAATCTCCCAGGTGACACTGATGCTCTGGTCCAGGGGTCACATTTCATTGGTAAGGATGAAAAAGATTGGTTATTGATAAGTGATCACTGATAAACCTGGGTATTAAACGTTCAGTTCCTTTTTTTTTTTTTTTGTAATGGGTAAAGTCTATACCCATTGTGGGACTTGAGCCCGTGACCCAGAGATCAAGGGTCATATGTTGTACCAACTGAGCCATCCAGGTACTCTAAGCACGTAGTTCATTGTACTTAATATGATTCTGAACCCAATTCCAATATGTGTATGGTGGGGAAGGGTGGGCTTCCCACACCACCAAGCAATTCTCCAGGTACCAGATGAATGACCTACAGTTCAACTCAATTCTGACACTATCTACCTGGAGACAGCATCAGATTCCACGAGTTCAGGGGTCAGTCCCACAAGACTGAGTCCCCTACTCGATCCCCTTTAGATGCCAATCACAAGCCTAGGTTATCACCTGTGCTTCTGGCTGACAGGCTATAGATTGGAGGTTCCCAGGACCCCCTCCTTGGGTTTGATGAATTAATTTGCTAGAGCGGCTCACAAAACTCAGAGAAACTTTTTTTATTCTTATTTTTTATTTTTTTGAGAGAACGTGCAAGCAGGGCAAGGAAAGAGAGCGAGAGAGTGAGAGAGAGAGAGAGAGAGAGAGAAAGAGAAAGAATCCCAAGTAGGCTCTGTCAAACACAACTCAACACGGGGCTCGAACTCATGAACCATGAGATCGTGACCTGAGCTGAAACCAAGAGTTGGACACTTAACTGACTGAGCCATCCAGGCGCCTCTGAGAGAAACTTTTTACTTGCTAGATTACTGGCTTATTTAAAAAAAAGGACATAACTCAGGAATCACCAGATGGAAGAGATACACAGGGCAAAGTATGGGGAAGGGGCACAGGGCGTCCTTGCCCTCTCCAGGTGCACCATTCTCCCCACATCTCCACGTGTTCAACTCTTCAACCAAGACAGAAGCTCTCCAAACCCTGCCCTTTTTATGGAGGCTGTATTACATAGACAGGACTGATTAAATCACTGGCCATTGGCAAGTGATTCACCCTCCAGCATCTCTCCCCTCCCCAGAGGGACTGAAAGTTCCGACTCTCTAATCACATTAGTTCCTCTGGTGACCAGCCACCATCCTCAGGTGCTTTGCCACAGTCACCTCATTAATATTAACAAAAGTCACCTTTACTGCTCTCCTCCCTTCAAAAATTCCAAGGATTTTAAAAACTCTACGCCAGAAACCAAATATCTGTGTATATGTGTACGCATGTGTGTGGATTGCAATATCACAATACTATTCCCCCTACTTTAGCATATGTTTAACATTCTCCATAATAAGCTTTTTTCTATAAAATCCATATGCCAACACCTGACATCTTCATTATGTCTGCCAATTTTTCCCAAGAATCTACATATTGCAGTATGAATTTTTACTATAAAGTAACCTCATTTTATTTATCCTTTATAATACAGTTAGGGCATTTTATATATATATATATATATATATATATATATATATACATATGATATACAGGTAGGTTGCATTCTATATGTGTTCTCCTTGAGGATGGTAAAGATGAGTTACAAACGTTTCTTATAAAGTGGAAACGCTGAGTCAAATAAGGGTGAAAACTGCTAAGTCTAAAGCAGTCTGTGAAAAAAATGAAGGCTGTGGAGAAAAGCGAGCCCTGGTGGCTGAAAGAGGGGGGCTTCAGTGGTAACCAAAGCAGAGACTCAGACCCTCCAGGATTTCATTTTCCTAATAAAGAGGCTTAACTAATCTGAGGTATACCTGAGTCCTCCCAGGATGTGTTCCTTTTCACCATTTGGGATTTCCTGACTATCCAAGATGGGAAAACACATCTGGGAAAGCACATTGATTTTTCTCCAACCAGCAGTAGGCTAGTGATTAGCACTCCAGGAACTTGTCCGAGAGCTCCATTTTCCCTAAATGGCTGTCCAGCACAAACAAGAATGCAGCTGAGATTCTTTTGAGAAAGACAACCTAAGGCAGTGGCTGCACTTTGGACTCGTCAGGGGGACTTGAGAAAATACTGATAGTCCAGATCCCACCCTCGGAGATTCTGACTTAATGATCTTGGGTAACTCGGCATTGCAGAGTTTACGCTACCCAAGGGATTCTAATACGAGAGCAAGACTAAGAACCACTGCTCTAAGACTGAAGCAGTGGTTCTCGAACTTGAGAGGGAATCAGAACCATCTGGAGGGTTGCAGGTCAACAGTGGGGCCCAATCGTTTGTATTTTTGAACCTCTTCCCGGGGCAGGGGCTGGTGCTGCTGGCCCAGAGACCTCACTTGGAGAACACAAAGCACACTACCCCATACCCTAAGCACAACGGTTGTCTCAAGGAAAAGCACTTGTGCAAATGAATTGCTAAACTTGTCACTTTTTTTTATAGAACACCATTTTTACTTGAAAGAATGCTGACACAGTGGCTATTTAGACTTGGGTATTTAGGAGACGTTTTCTCAAAAATAAAGTGAGCCAGTCGCTTCAAGGAAAACAAGTGACGATATCAGATGCCAATGACAAATTCTAGGTTTCAAGCGAAAACTGAAATTTGGAAAACTTGTATCTACCATAATGAGTTTGAATACGTACCAATACTTAAAGATTTTTGCAGGAAAATTGGTAGTGATATTAATGAATGTGATTTGGGGGATATTATATAATGAAATGTGTTAACATTTGGAGAATCTGTATAACTCGGTGAACCAGTATTTTCCAAATGAACAGTGCATGTTGCAAAATCCCATATGGGTGACAGAAGCATTCAAAGAGCAAGGTAGACCAACTGATTTTAATGTAACAGAATAGCGTATGGTTTCAGATTCCACACTGCAACTAACCTTTAAAAACTACTTCCTATGGGGGCGCCTGGGTGGCGCAGTCGGTTAAGCGTCCGACTTCAGCCAGGTCACGATCTCGCGGTCCGTGAGTTCGAGCCCCGCGTCGGGCTCTGGGCTGATGCCTCGGAGCCTGGAGCCTGTTTCCGATTCTGTGTCTCCCTCTCTCTCTGCCCCTCCCCCGTTCATGCTCTGTCTCTCTCTGTCCCAAAAATAAATAAACGTTGAAAAAAAAAAATTAAAAAAAAAAAAAAAACTACTTCCTATGGAGTTCTGGTGTGGTACATATATCCACAGTTTGGTGGAAAGACCACTAAAATACCCCCACCCCTTTTTCAACTACATATCTGTATGGGGCCAGATTTTCTTCGAGTACGTTAACCTGTAGGGGTGGAAAACCTACCCCTTTTTTCCTTCCACGTTCTTTGACTGGCCTAATAATTAAATTAACAAGAAGACATTAACAGGAGAAAAACAAATTTAATTTTTGCGCTTCTAGGAACCCACAAAGACTTAAGAGACTCTCCAGCAGTCAGGTAACTGAGGCTTAGACACCATTCTGAGCTAAGGAGAAGGGGTCCTCAAAAGGGAAGAAGACAATTTCACAGTAAGATGAAAAGAGCAGATGTTTGGTAAACAAATGTCTGCCATGCCGTGCAGATAAGCCTTTTCAATCCAGAAAGTTATTTTTGGCAATAGCTGTCCTCCTGGTACAAGTCCACTATCTAAATTCTTCTAGGCAGTTAAGGGGGAAGAACAAGATCTTCCTGAGTCGGTTGGGTCTTGATTGTTTTTAGGCCTAAATAATCCACATGCCAAAGTAGCACATCCTAGGGCAGCCTGCCCTGAACCCCCTCAAGCCAAGGTGACATATCGCAACAGACCGGATGCAGAATCAGATATGAGAATCCCAGTTACCTCCTATTAAACTGGACATGGCTCAGTTGGTAGAGCACTGGACTCTTGATCTTGGGGTTGATTGTGAGTTCAAGCCCCATGTTAGTCATAGAGCTTACTTTAAAAAAATAAATGGGGGGCGCCTGGGTGGCTCAGTCGGTTAAGCGTCCGACTTCGGCTCAGGTCACGATCTCGCGGTCCGTGAGTTCAAGCCCCATGTCCAGCTCTGTGCTGATGGCTCAGAGCCTGGAGCCTGCTTCCGATTCTGTGTCTCCCTCTCTCTCTGCCCCTCCCCCGTTCATGCTCTGTCTCTCTCTGTCTCAAAAATAAGAAAATAAACATTAAAAAAAATTTATTTAATTTTTTAAATAAATAAATAAATAAATAAATAAATGGGACTTCAAAGAGATCTGGGAAAAAAGTGAAATAATGTCACTCTTCTAACTTCTTTTTGCTTTGGCAAAGGATGTTTCATTTTCATAAAGTTTTATTTAGGTTAGGATGCAGTAACTTTATTATTATTATTTTAAAGTGAATTAATAGATATTTTTATCAATTTTCAACTTTAATTTCTAATAATATAAGTATTATTAGATATAGGCCATAAACACATAAGCTCATCGTGGTCCTCAATAATTTTTAAAAGCTTTAAGGGAGTCTCAGGACCAAACATGTTGAGAATGTTGTCAAATTCCAGGAATGTTCTATTTCTTTACGGTGGCTACGTGACTGTGCGTTTTGTGGCATGTGGTTATTTCTTAAAATATGTATAAAAATGTTATGCACTTTTGGAAATGTTGTATTTCATGATTTTTTAAATTGCTATTAAGGAAGCTGCCTCCTTGTTTAGTAGAAAGAGCAAGGCTTTGGAAATAAAAATTCATGATTCAAGTTCTCTTATCTGTTAATCTGTTGCATGGTTTGGGGACAAAAAAGAGAGAGAGAGAGAAAAAGTGGCAATCCCAGCTTCTATAAAGCATGGAAGTGCTTTATAAACTGTACGTTGGCCATTATTATTACTACAGAGTAGCAACATGTATCAGTTGAAAAGTTTCTCTCTCCTAATGAACCTGCCTGTGACCTTTAAGCCAAATTTTGACTGCGAATTCCTTGGTGTTTTCCATTTTCAACTTCCTGAATACTTGGGGTTAGATTCCTTGTGCAGTCTTATTAACTCTATGGTAAGTTTAGTTACAGATTACTTCTCCTCCAAATGGTATTTAATTTCTTGATTTATCTTTTTTAAATGGCCTCAACTTACATGTGTCTCAATATCGTCAAAGACCTCAACTGCTTTGTGGAAAAAGAGAAAGACAAGGAAATTTCACATAAACAATAAAGGGATACTGACAGGAGGCGGGAGAACACGGCCTGTGTGGGTCCTCTTCCTACAGGTTTTGAAGCAACGTCTGTGGCAATCGAATTTCCTTCTTCCTGCAGCACATCACCCTCAGATAAATAAATAAAGCACAGGACTTTCATTTCCAGGCAGTTGTCATAGCAACTTTTGACTATCCAGAGAAGAGGAATTCTCATATCTTAAGCCCTGACTCCAGAAGAGCCAAAAAGACACAAAGACTAAAAGGAACATTAAAGAATGATTTGCAAGATGTGATGAAACTGGCTGTCTGTTATTCAGAACTTTTCCACTAAATATATATACTTTTCTTCCCGACATATATTTCCCCTTATAGATTTCAGAACTCAACAGCGTTAAGACTAATAACAGCTACCATTTATCATTTATTATATGCCAGACACATAGAGCATTACATACACTGGGGTGTTTTTTTTTTAAATACTCACAACACTGTAAGCGTGGTACTATTTTTGTCTACATTTTACTGACAAGGAAATTGAGTTTGCAAAGAGAGATGAAACAATTTGCCCAAAGCCACACAATAGGTGCTCAAACGTACAGCCTACAACACAGTTGAGCGCTTGCGTAAACGTTTTCTAGTTTTCTGGATTTCCTCCTGCTTTACAGATCGAATGCTCTGCCAGCTCCTTTGTTTCTGCCTGATCGGTAAATGCCCGCATGTCCAGGACTAAGGTCTGCGCGCTCTTTATCCAGATGATCTCTTCCAGCGCCACAGCTTGACATGCCTTCTATGTGCTGGTAATTCTCAAATGTATATATCCCACCCCAGACATCTCACATGCATTTCGGACTCATGTATGCAATTGCTTGACACCTGGATATCTGATAAATATATTAAAGGTAATAAATCTTGCACAGGTCCTGTCCTTCAGTCCTTCCTGTCTCTGTAAATGACAGCATTGTCCACCTAGATACTCAAACGAAAATCCCTAAGAGTTCTTGATTTCTCGTTCTCCCTCACCCCCCACTGCTAATGTAGAAACAAATTAGTCATATTTATACCCAAAATTGATCTCAAATCTACTTCTCTTTGTTTTTTATGTTTATTTATCTTGAGAGAGAGAAAGAGAGAGAGAGAAGGAGCACACAAGTGGGAGCACACAAGGGGAGGGGCAGAGAGAGAGGTAGATAGAGGATCTGAAGCAGGCTCTGGGTTCTGAGCTATCTACCCAGAGCCTGGAGAGAGCCTGACACAGGGCTCGAACTCATGAACCATGAGATCATGACCTGAGCCGAAGTCGGCGCTCAATCAACTGAGCCACCCAGGCACCCCATGCCAAAACTTCTTTTAACTACCTCCTTATTTTTAGCTTTTCAAGATGATTTCCAGGGGCGCCTGGGTGGCTTATCGGTTAAACGTTTGACTCTTCAGTTCAGGTCATGATCTCACAGTCTGTGAGCTCGAGCCCCATGTCAGACTCTGCACTGATAGTGCGAAGCCTGCTTGGGATTCTCTCTCTCTCCTTCTCTCCCTGCCCCTACCCTGCTCATGCTCTTCCTCTCTCCCAAAACCAATAAACTTTATTTTTTAAAAAAGATGATTTCCAGTTATATTATTTTGTTGTAACTCTAGACTGTTGCCTGAATCTCCCAAGACCCTAAGTTTGAGATGAGGGGAGAGGAGATACGCTATGATCAAATGGAAGTGGAAGGGTCCCCGAACAACCACAAACCTACCTTCTCCTGCAAACTCCTTCAGCTTTTGGGGGTGTAGAACAAAAGACAGAGGCCACTACAGCACGGTGTTTACTCCCAGGAGTGAGGGTTCAATTCCTTGAAAGAAAAATACATATTTCCCCATTACATCCTTCCACACCAAGTTCCCAAGGTGTTCAGGAAGTTGTCTTGGAGCAAACATTATTCCAAAATGTTAACTTTAAGGGTAGAATTGACATTGTCTCTCATTTTCACTCATTCATTATCGGCACTCAAGTTATATGTAAATAACTTATGAACAAGGATAACAAAAGGAAGGCACAGGGTACCAAAACCTGAAGCATCAGGAGAGCAGCCTGTGGAAACTGTTAGATGGAAGGGAGGAAAAACATCTTTTTCCTGTACCTTCTAAGTTCTTGGGGGGTTGGGGAGGGGGCTTGTGAGAAGACAGATTAACAACAGAAAAGCATAGAAACACAGTTAAATAAGTTTTACGTGACACAAGAGCCTTCATAAGGAAATGAAGACCCAACAAAGAGGTTACACCTGAGTGTTTTCATGTTAGGTTTGAGGCAGTGCGGTGAGTGGAGGGGAGGTGTGGCAAGACAAAGGGTATAGGCTTGAGGGACACTCAGCAAGGCCAGTTCATTCAGATTCCTCTGTGTCCCTTGTCTTCAGAGACAGGATGCCCCTTTTCTTGAGTGTGGGGAAGGCAAACGAGGGTTTTAATGAGGGTTTTATGACCTGCTTCTGGAGAAGGTCCTTCCTGCACAAGCTGTTTCTCAAATTTCTGCAGCTTAAAATAGACAATAAGCCAAGGGGCCATATCTTGCGTTAGCACGTTCGACCACATCATGGGTGATTCTCACAGCTGAGCCCTCCCTACTGACCCAAAATTGGCTGTAAAGTCCAGTCCCTTAGAGGAGGGAATAGGCAAAAGGATGTTCTTCCACACAGAATACAGCTCCAATTTATACAAGTTTCCAAAGAGTCTGAATCTCAAATACCTCCCTCTACTTCTGGCACCAAAAAGAAGCATGCCAAGACCTGAGAGAAATAATTTGTTATAATTTGCATGTTAGTTGGCTTTCAGGAAGCTTGGCTCCTGAGCCTCTTAAATGTCAAGGATTTTAGCATTAAAACACTTAGCTTTCAACACTTTAGAAACTCTCAATGCTAATGTTTTTGTTTTGTATTTTAACTAACAATTCTTTGGCTGAAGTTTTTCATCTTCAAAGCACTTAACTTCCTAATAAGTTTAAAAAAAATTGCAGGGGGTTGGAAGAGTTGGGGCCATAATAATAGGCTGAAAATTAATTTTACCCTTGACCTTGATATTGACTTGCTGTGACCTTGCAAAAGATCATCTATCTTCCTGTGGTTTCCGTTGTTTCATTATAAAACATAAAAAATAATGTGCATGTTATTTGGGGATCATTGAAGAAAATGGACGAGTCTAGATTATTTGTAGATGTACTCAAATCAAATCCAATTATGTAAATGCTATTTTTAAATATCTTTCTAATTCAGTACTTTGTGATTTATAAGTTTCATACAGTGAAAACAAAATCTAATTTGATAGTTTGTCAAAATCTAATATCTCTAGTTTCCTTTCAATTAGGGTGAAAGAGCCATAGTAAAATTGAAATAATAAAGAATCCAGAGTTAATTTTGTGTCTTCTTGCACTGCACAGAACCATGCCTCCGTCTGAAAAGTTCTTATTACTCAGAGTTCTATTCTCATGCCCATGACCTTGGATCTACAAACACTACAATTTTATATGAAAAGATATTTTTTAACTTTTTTTTTAAGTTTATTTATTCATTTTGAGAGGGATAGCGTGAGTAGGGGAGGGGCAGAGAAAGAGGGAGAGAGAGAGAATCTCAAGCAGGCTCTGCCCTGTCAGCTCAGAGCCGACACGGGGCTTGAACTCTGGAACCATGAGATCATGACCTGAGCTGAAATCAAGAGTTGAGCCACCCAGTGCCCCTATATGAAAAGATACTTTATATCACAAGCAATACAGACCTCACAAAACCATTGAAACTGTACAGTTTCTCCAGTAAACAAAGAACGCAAACTAAAATCAGACAACTTTTACACCTTGCCATTTGACAAGTATCTCAAAAGTATGGTTTTCAGCATTGGCTAAGGTGTAAGGAAACAAATTTTCATATACACGGATGGGAGTATAAACTGGTAAGACCTTTTTGAGGACCAATTTAGCAATACCTATCCTAAGTTTCCAATTTGTCTTTGGACAGCACGGTGTTACAAACATACAACATCAAGTATCACTGGGAAGGTAAAGGCGTCAGAACACTTCGACACCGCTGGTGGGAAGAGAAGCTTGCGCGACCAGTTTGGAACATTGTGTGATCAGGCTGAGCATGTGTGTATCTTATGACTCAGCAGTTTCACTCCTGCGCGTGCAGTCAAGTGAAACCCTTGCAGGTGTGTTCATATCCTGCGGTAAGGCCAAGAAAGCTGGAAGGACCCCTACTGTCAATCAACAATGCAATAGAGACATAAACCCAGCAGTGAAAATGAGCGAATTACATCCACTGGCAACCACAGGGGTGATCTCAGGAACGCTGTGTTGTGAGGAAATAGCAAGTTGCAGAATAATGTATCCAGCACAAATCCACTTGTGTGAAGTTCGGAAACATGCAAAACCAATTCATACGCTGCTTAGAGAAACAAATATATGTGGGGAAACTGAAAACAAGATAATGAGAGACATAAATTCAGGGTAGCCATTTTTCCCCTGGGGTAGAGGAGGGCAGAGGAGGATGGAGAGGGGCTCACCGGGGGCTCTAAAGGTAACAAAAATGTTTAACATTTTTTCCTTGGCGATAACTTAAGGATGTTTGGTGATAAGAGTGCTTCTTTTTACTTTATAAATATTTTTTGTATCTATTCAGTGGTTAATTAAACACAAGTTAAAGAACTTAAAGTTCCAGAAACCAGTGATAGTCAACATAAATAGAATGCTTTTGCTTATATAAAACTCTATACCTTGGGGTGCCTGGATGGCTCAGTTAGTTAAGCATCCAACTCTTGATTTCAGCGCAGGTCACAATCTCATGGTTCGTGAGATCAAGCCCTGCATCAGGTTCTGCACTGAGTGTGGAGCCTGCTTGGGATTCTCTCTCCCTCTCTCTCTCTCTGCCCCTCCCGTGTTCTCTCTCTCAAAATAAACAAATAAACATTTTTTTTTTAAATCCTCTATACCAATTACGCATATAAACAGCATACAAAGATGTCTGCAAGGACATGCACTGATGTATTGGTCACTATTATCACCTAGCGATTGAATCTGGATGGACTTTGTCCATTGTTTCACTTTACTATGTTGGCTGTTTTGTTCCTATAAAGACAATAAAGCTGTTTTTTAAAAAAGTTACAAGTATTAGGATACTCATCAGAGTACTATATATATATGTTATATGTACATATTGTGTTGTAAAGAATTAGACATATGCAAAGAGAGGTCTGGCCTTTGTTTTTAGCTTCTGGGAGGTAACCTCTAAGCTCCTAGAATGTCCTGCCTGATAAGGGTGCCTTTGCTTACTTGGGGGCTTTGGGCCACACCATATCATCTATGCTAACACTGAATCAATGGTGGGGGCCTGGAGCCCTATGCAATCAGTTCAACCTCTGAGGTGCTAGAAGCTAAGGTCAGCCATGCAGGTAGTAAACCACATCTCTGTGATCAAGCCCCAATATAAACTCTGGACACCAAGGCTCAGGTGAGCTTCCCTGGTTGGCCACGCTCCATGCATCTTATCATGTGCATTGTTTCTGGGAGGAGTTAAGGCTTCCCACACCTCCACTGGGAGAGGGCAACTGGAATATTCCCACTTGGGACTCTCTTGGACTCTGGCCCATAAGCCTGTTCCCGTGGTTGTTTTTAATCTGCATCCTTCCCCTGTCATAAACATGCGCACAACAGCTCTCAGTAGTCCTGTCAGTCCTTCCGGCAAATTGTTGAAACAGGGTAGTCTTATAGACCCCTGAACTTGCAGTTGCTATCAGAAGTGAGAGTGGTCTTGGGGAGTCCCAAACTTTGTTCATAATATTATATATTATATATTATAACAGCAAAACAAACAAACAAAACCTTGGAAGCCACCTAAATGTCTATCAATAGAAAATTAGTTAAATGAATTCTGATAATATCCACACTTTAGAATAATACTGCCATTAAAATCCTATAAAAGAATGCTTAAATGATACATTAAGAAACAAGTACTTGGGGCGCCTGGGTGGCTCAGTCGGTTAAGCACCCGACTTCAGCTCAGGTTATGATCTCACAGTCAGTGAGTTCTATCCCCGCATCGGGCTCTGTGCTGACAGCTCAGAGCCTGGAGCCTGCTTCAGATTCTGCGTCTCCCTCTCTCTCTGCCCCTCCCCTGCTCATGCTCTGTCTCTCTCTGTCTCAAAAATAAATAAAAACATTAAAAAATTTTTTTTAAATGAAACAAGTTCTAAGACAGTAAGATTTCTTTTTTAGTGAAGTGTGTGTGTGTGTGTGTGTGTGTGTGAGAGAGAGAGAGAGAGAGAGAGAGAAAGAGAGAGGGAGGGAGAGACAGATTCTGTGAGGAATAAATCAGACACAGATTCTGCCTCAGAGTCCAATGAGAGCTATTTTTTTAGGGTGCACATATATTTATCCAAAATCTCCTGAGTTCCCCGTACCTGTACCTGGCAGTCCCTTCTTTAGCGAACTTCTTTCCCTTTTACACAAACCGTGTGGTTACAGCTACATTACCAAGTTCTTCATGGTCCCACCCCCCTGCCCTTAGTCCACAGCAGGCAACTGACCTAAGTTGGGCCTGTCACGGAACCCTACCCCCTGGCCACAGCTGACTGGTGAGGAACAGGTGAGTAAATTCCGCCATAGAATTCTTTACAACTGAAGGTAGGAAAAAGCACTTATCCCCACACAGTGAAACAGGAACTGCCAGTGGGAGTCAAGCTAGGAAACAATTGGCAGTGAGAGAAAATACTCAGAGACATGCAGTGAAGACAGAGAGTCAAGGTCATTTTTTTAAGCTGGATCCAGTTTTCCTGAGACACAACTGCTTCCCCTCCCTTTGCCATATGGTTATAGAACCCTTCAGTTACCTGACTTACCTCAGTACCTTTCCAGTGGGTTTCCCTTTTGCTTCGGCTTTTTGAGATGGAGTTTTGTCACTTGCATTTAAGGGTCTTAACAAGTACATTGGCCGTGTCAGAAGCATCGCATATCTTCGACTTCTCTCTCTCTCGTCCCGCATCAAACAATCACATCTTGTTTACACCCGCACTTACTACCTCTCCAGCCACTTCAGCCACTTCTCTCCCTCTCCACTGCCATTGCCTCCGTTCAGGTCACCATCTTCCCCTCCTCCTCCCCTTTTTAATTGCAACAGCCTCCTAACTATCTCGCTATTCATTAATTCACTTATTCGGCAAATACGTGCTGAGTGCCCAGCATATACCAAGCACTTTTTCAGATGCTGTAGAGATAAGCAGTGAACAAAACAAAGCCCCTGCCTTCATGAGGGCTCTACTGTCATAAAATGATACAGTTAATACACAAACACGTGCATAAAATAGTGTCTAACAGTGATGTCTTATAAAGAACCAACGGTCCCGTATTGCAGTAATGGTCCCCATCATGTCTTAGGTATTCCTCTCCCACAATGACTCTGGCTCAACTTTAGGACATGTTTTAGCCAATGTGACATTACCAAATGTGGTGTAACCAGGAGCTTAAAAGGTGTTCTTAGGGGTGCGTGGGTGGCTCAGTCGGTTGAGCGTCTGACTCTCGATTCTGGTTCAGGTCATGATCCCAGGGTCATGGGATCAAGCCCCGTGTCAGGCTCCACGCTGAGCACGGAGCCTGCTTAGGATTCTCTCTCTCTCCCTCTGTCCTGCTCAGGCTCTCTCTCTCTCTAATTAAAAATTAAATGAATACATAAATAAGTGTTTGTATATTGGACTTGCTTTCTCTTGCTTTGAGAACGCTTCTGCTACCATGTTGACAAGTTCCAACTCTCCTAGCCATTTCAGCTGTCCTCACTAAGATCCTACAATATGAGGAGAGTCACCTAGGTCATCCAGCCCCAGCCAAGCCAGCCCATGCCAAGAGAACTTCCCAGCCACCCCACAGGATGCTAAAAGGATAATAAACATTTCTTGTCTGAAGCCAGTAGGTTTGGGTATGTCTTGTGACATAGCAAAAAGCTAAATGCAAGAGCATTATAACGGAAGAGAGGGTGATGGGAAGTCATGGAGACTTCTGTGAAGATTTGAAGAGATACCATTGGAACACAGAGTTGAATGAAGAGAGGGACTGAACCATTTGGGTGGCTGAGGGAACAGAGTTTCAGGTGGAGAGAATAACATTCCAGGTGGAGGGAACAGTATGTGAAAAGAGCTTTGAGGCGGCAGCAATGTCTGGCGTGTTTAGAAATTGTAAGTTTGTCAGAATAACTTGAGTTTGGTGTTCCAGGGCAAAGAGCAATATGAAATTAGGTCGAAGAGGTGGCTGGGGATGCATCACATCCTAGGTAGGTTTTGCGCTTTGGTAGGTCTGGCCAAACTGTCTTTTATTAACGTTGTAACAAATCACCATCCCACTGGTCATATGTTACTTGCAATTAGCAAACAGGGTTATCAAGCTATTTGTCTTTGCCAATCCGATAGGTGAAGAGATGGTTTTAATTTGCCTTTTACTGGGGCGCCTGGGTGGCTCAGTCGGTTAAGCGTCCGACTTCAGCTCAGGTCACCATCTCGAGGTCCGTGGGTTCGAGCCCCGCGTCGGGCTCTGGGCTGATGGCTCAGAGCCTGGAGCCTGCTTCCGATTCTGTGTCTCCCTCTCCCTCCCCCGTTCATGCTCTGTCTCTCTCTGTCTCAAAAATAAATAAACGTTAAAAAAATTTTTTTTTAATTTGCCTTTTACTTACTATGAGTGAGGTTGAGTAATTATTCACACATTTCAGAGCCAATAGTATTTCTTTTCTGTGAACTGCCTATTTTTATGCTGGGTGTGCAGTCTTTTTGTAGTTCTTCACCTACTACGAAAACTAGGCTTTTGTCTGGGATTAGACCGACGGGGGCACACAAGGTAGGCAGCAGACCTGATTGGAGGTTGGAGGCTACTTTAATGCTCCAGGTGAAAGATGATGGTGGTTGAAGCCAGAAATGGAGGGTCGAGGGGTACCTGGGTGACTCAGTCAGTTAAGCATCTGACTCTTCAGTTCACCTCAGGTCGTGATCTCACGGCTCGTGAGTTCCAGCCCCACACGGAGCTCCAGGCTGGGTCAGTGCAGAGCCTGCTTAGAAGTCTCTTTCTCCCTCTCTCTCTGCCCCTGCCCCCATTCACACTCTTTCTTTCTCTCTCTCTCAAAATAACATAAACTTTAAAAAAAGAAATGTCCTTAAAAAAACTAAAAAATAGAACTATGACCCAGCAATTGCACTACTAGGTATTTATCTAAGGGCTACAGGTGTCCTGTTTCAAAGGGGCACATGCACCCCAAGGTTTATAGCAGAGCTATCGACAATAGCCAAAGGATGGAAAGAGCCCAAATGTCCATCGATGGATGAATGGATAAAGAAGATGTGGTATATATATACAATGGAGTATTACTCAGCAATGACAAAGAATGAAATCTTGCCATTTGCAATCACATGGATGGAACTGGAGGGTATTATGCTAAGCAAAATTAGTCAGTCAGAGAAAGCCAAATATATGACTTCACTCAAATGAGGACTTTAAGATACAAAACAGATGGGCCTAAGGGAAGGGAAGCAAAAATAATATAAAAACAGGGAGGGGGACAAAACATAAGCGACTCTTAAATATGGAGAACAAACAGAGGGTTACTGGAGGAGTTGTGGGAAGGGGGATGGGCTAAATGGGTAAGGGGCATTAAGGAATCTACTCCTGAAATCATTGTTGCACCAATGTAAATTAAACAATAAATAAATTGTAAACACACACACAAAGAAATGGAAGGTCAAGATGGTGACAAGTGGTCAGTGTCAGGATAGTATCATAATAATATCTAATATTCATTGAAAGTTTATTCTGTATTAGGCACGGTGGTAATGGCCCTGTGAGCATTTCCTCATTCTACTTTCCCAATAATTCTATGGAGGAGGTGCTATTTTCTTCCATGTACAGAAGCCAGGGAAGTGGATTTGAGTCCAAATCCCAGGAATTTCCCTGCAATGGCGCACTCCTTACAGCTTCTCCAGCCTGTTGTCCTACAATCCATGCTCTCTGCAGCCGAAGTGATCTTTCTAAAACGCAGGTCTGGGGGCGCCTGGGTGGCTCAGTCGGTTAAGCATCTGACTCTTGATTTCAGATCAGGTCACAATTTCAGGGTTCGCAACACTGAGCCCCTCATCAGGCTCTGCGCTGACAGCGTGGAGCCTGCTTGGGATTCTCTCTCTCCCTCTCTCTCTCTCTGCCCCTCCCCTGCTTGCATGTGCGCGCTCTCTCTCTCTCTCTCTCTCTCTCTCAAAATAAAGAAATAAACGTTTTTTAAAAATAAAATTAAAAAATATGCAGATATGTTCTTGTCATTCTCTTGCTTAAACGCCTTTAAGCGGCTCCCCGAGCCCGAGGCAACCAGAGTCTACAGAGCTGTCCAGATGTGGCCCCAGTTTCCTGTTGCTGCTTCTCCTGCCCTGCACCCTTCCAGCCCCTGACATGGAACTGCTCCCAGCCCGGAGCCCACGGTCCTGCACGCCACCCTCACACCCAGTGTGGGGCTTCCATCAACAGCATCCTTTTCACTTCCCACTTGCTTCCCCAGACTAAGTCCCCCTGTCCCTCAGTCTCAGCTTAGACGTTAACTCCTTTGGGAACTTCCTGGATTAGATGGTCCTTGTATGTTTCCCCCGAGGGTCCTGCACTGGCCCCTTCGCAGGACCCAGCATGCCAGCATCCATAACTCTGCCACAATCTCTCCCAACTGCACTGTAAACCAAACACACACAATGCTTGTTTTCCTCTTAAATATTTCTTCCATACAATGATTTTAAAAGGCAAAGAGGTTGACATTGCTCATACATCAAAGTATAAAACTGTGTACACAAAAATTCTCTCTCCCCTCCTCCCACCTTTCCCCATGCACTTAGTTTTCTTCAACACGTAGCTTTTATAGTTTCTGTTTATCCTCCTGAAAAATGTTTATGCATATTCAAGACCACGTGTGTGTATTCATTTCTCCCGCAAACATTTCACACAAATGGTAGCATGCTATACACATTTTTCTATACCTTTTTTCACTTAGAATGTCTCGGGGATCTTTCTATATCAATACACAAGGAGCTTCTTCTGTGCACGTACATGGGCTGGGGGGGGGGGCAAGAAATAGATTCTGTTCACTGTTATATTCCTCATTGCCTCGTCAGAGGGCCTAACACATGGCAGGAGATTTACAAGACTGTTGAGTTGACTTGAATTAAATTACAATACAGGAAATTGATAATAATAAGTGCCGAGGATATCCACATGACTAATAAACAGAAAAAACATGCTCATCACCATTATTCTGCAGGGACGTGTGAATTAAACGTGGTGAGGGGCGCCTGGGTGGCTCAGTTGGTTGAGCATCTGACTCTTGATCTTGGCTCAGGTCATGATCTCATGGTTTTGTGAGATCGAGCCCCACGGTCAGTGCAGAGCCCGCTTGGGATTCTCTCTCTCCCTCTCTTTCTGCCCCTCCCCCACTCGCTCATGCGTGCATGCCTGCTCTCTCCCCCTCAAAATAAGTAAATAAATAAATAAACATTAAACAAACATTTTTTTAATAAAAAAATAAAAGCACCGTGAGAATTTACTACCCATCCACAGAACGGCTAAAATTTAAAAAATGAAATATCTGGTAAGAGCAAGTGCTAGAAAAGACATGATGCACCTGAGGCTCTCAAATGCCGCTGGTGACAATGTAAATCAATGCAACCACTTTGGAAAACTGTGAAGAAGAAGAACTACTAAAGCGGGACATACGCATGAGCTATGACCCACAACTCTATTCCCAGGTGTATTTCCGACAGAAATGCTACATGTGTTCACCAAGAGACACATACAAATAAGTACACAATAAAGGATTAATGTTGCCCAAAAAAGGTTTGGTCTATGACAAGCTCCTAGGGGGTAACCACTAAGCCCTTGGAATGTCCTGCTTTGAGCCACACCAGAGGCTTGATGCCAACACTGTGACTTATGGTTAGGGCCTTGGGCCATGTGCTATCAGCTTGACCTCTAGAAGAGCGATGGACTAAGGACAGCCACATGTCAGTCACCACGTCTTCATAACCTATCTCCAATAAAAGCCCTGGATGCAAAGGCTGGGGTGAGCTCTGCTGGTTGGCGATAATCTGTGCCTGTTGCCACACGCCAGTGCTGAGAGAAGTAAGGGCTGGGAAAGGCCAACTGGAAGCCCCCACTGGAACTTTCCTGGAACCTGCCCTGTAAACCTATTCCCACTGCTGATTTTAGTCTGTATTCTTTCATTATAGTAAACCATAATGATGAGTACAACAGCTTCTTTCCTAGTTCTGTGAGCCCTTCCAGTGGGTTGTTGAACCTGAGGATGGTCCGGAGGGGGTACCTCCCCGATAGCAACCAGAATGTTCATAGAAGCATTATTCATGATAGATAAAAACTGGAAACAACCCAAAGGACCATCGACAGTAGAATATATACATAAGCTGTGATGTGTTCATACAATGGAATTCTCTGCAGGAAGAAAATAAAAGTACAAGTACATACGACAATATGGGTGAATCTCTCAAACATAATATTAAGCAAGAGAAGCTACACAAAGAAGTACATATGTATGATTTTATTTATAGAGGGTTCAAAAACTAATCTATGGCGACTGAAGCCTGAATAAGGTTGCCTTTGGACTGGAGGAGAGAGAGGAGGCAAGCTCTCCAGTGTCTTTTCCTATAAGGCGCTCCTCTTGGTCATGAGGGTTCCACCCTCATGACCCAATCACTTCTCAAAGGGCCCACCTCCTAATGCCATCACCTCGGAGTTAGGATTTCAACATATAAATTTGGGGGGAGGGATACAAACATTCAGCCCATAATACTGAGAGAGGGCACGGGGGTGTTTCTGGGGTACTGGGAATGTTCTGCTTTCTGATCTGGGGGGGTGGTTACATGGACCCATTCGCTTTGTAAAAGTTCATCGAGCTTGACACATGACGTGTGCACTTTTCTGTACGTATATTATACCTCAACAAAGTTTGCTTTTCTACATAGTCAATGTACAGTGTCAATGAAAGAAAGAAGGAAAGGGTGAGATGAGAGAGGGAGGCAGAGGGGGAGCGGGAGAGGCACAGGGAATCCCTCTCCTCCCTCCTTGTCCCCCATTCCCTGAGGGAGGGGTGGGGTGGGAGGAAGGGCAGTGACTAATAGTAAGGGCCCGCAAGGAGGCATAGTCACTGGAATTCTCTGCTGGACAGGCTCACAAAATGGTACAACCACTCTGGAGAACAGGTTGACATTTTCCTACAAAGTTAAACATGCACTTACCGTGTGATCCAGCAATCCCTTCCAAGGAGTCGCTCAAAAGAAAGAAAAACATGTGCACATAAAACCTTGTCTGCAAATGAGCAGCTTAAAAAAAAAACTGAAAGAACCAGGGGTGCCTGGGTGGCTCAGCCGGTTGAGCATCCGACTCTTGATCTCAGCTCAGGTCATGATCCCAGTGTCATGGGATGGAGCCCCATGTCGGGCTCCCTGCTGAGCGTGGAGTCTGCTTAAGATTCTCTTTCTCCGGGCGCCTGGGTGGCGCAGTCGGTTAAGCGTCCGACTTCAGCCAGGTCACGATCTCGCGGTCCGTGAGTTCGAGCCCCGCGTCGGGCTCTGGGCTGATGGCTCAGAGCCTGGAGCCTGTTTCCCATTCTGTGTCTCCCTCTCTCTCTGCCCCTCCCCCGTTCATGCTCTGTCTCTCTCTCTGTCCCAAAAATAAATAAACGTTGAAAAAAAAATTAAAAAAAAAAAAAAAGATTCTCTTTCTCGCCCTCTGCCCCTCCCCCGCTCGCGTGCCTGCACTCTGTCTCTCTCTCAAAAAGAACAAAACCAAAAACTGAAAGAACTTCAATGTCCTTCAAAAGGTGAATGAATAAATGAACTATGTATCATATACATCCACATTACAGAATAATACAATTCTATTCAGCACTAAAAAGGAGCCCGCACGAACCTGGGCAGATCTCCAGCGTTATGCTAACTGGAAGAAGTCAGACTCAAGGGGCTACCCGCTAGATGATTCTGTTTATATGACATTCAGGGAAAGGCGAAACTTCAGGGACAGAAAACAGATCACTGGTTGCCTGGGGCTGGGGGTTGCAGGAGGGGTTGACTACAAGGGAAATTATATTCAGTTCTCTACAAGGGAATTATTTGGGGTTGGCTATGTTACGTAATGGGACTATGCTGCTGGTGGCAACTGACAGTGTTTGTCAAAACTCAGAATGGTACACAAAAAAGAATGACTTTTGGGGAGCCTGGGTGGCTCAGTCAGTTAAGCGTCTGACTTCGGCTCAGGCCATCATCTCACGGTTGGTGGGTTTGAGCCCCGCGTCGGGCTCTGTGCTGAACGCTTGCTCAGAGCCTAGGCCCGCTTTGGATTCTGTGTCTCCTTCTCTCTCTGCCCCTCCTTCCCTCACGCTCTGTCTCACTCTGTCTCTCAAAAATAAATAAATGTAAAAAAAAAAAAAGTTTTTAAAGGATGAGTTTTAACCGTATGCAAAGCATACCTCAATTAACCTAAAAAGATATATAAAAAGGTTCAAAGTTTACTTTAAAATGATAATAGGTGCCACAAGAGACATAAGGACGAAGCACAGAATGCGGAAAATTCATTTCCAAGTGAGAGTATCAGGAAAGTTTCAAGGAAATGTTCATACTGAAGCCAGGCCTGGAGTGTGAAGAACACCTGGGCAGTTACCATCTTGAGGAACTAATTTCTTTTCTTTTTTCTTTTCTTTTTTTTTTTTTTAATTTTTTTTTCAACGTTTTTATTTATTTTTGGGACAGAGAGAGTCAGAGCATGAACGGGGGAGGGGCAGAGAGAGAGGGAGACACAGAATCGGAAACAGGCTCCAGGCTCTGAGCCATCAGCCCAGAGCCCGACGCGGGGCTCGAACTCACGGACCGCGAGATCGTGACCTGGCTGAAGTCGGACGCTTAACCGACTGCGCCACCCAGGCGCCCCTCTTTTTTCTTTTCTTAATGTTTATTTATTTTTGGGAGAGAGAGACAGAGACAGAGTGCGAGTGGGGGTGGGGGCAGAGAGAGAGAGAGAGGGAGACAGAATCCGCAGCAGGCTCCAGGCTCTGAGCTGTCGGCACAGAGCCCCACACAGGGCTTGAACTCAAGAACCACTAGATCATGACTTGAGCCAAAGTTGGAAGCTCAACTGACTGAGCCACCCAGGCACCCCTTGAAGAACTAATTTCTAAACACGTATTTCTAGGAGAAAATATCAGACAAAATCATATTTCTGCACTTTTGCCATTAACACCTCCCCCAGAGACACAAGCCGACTAAAATCTGAGTCACTTAGTCTGATCTACACGTAAGGACAGGCCAGTCACACTGACTCTGGTTAAGAAATAGTTCGGGGGCTCAGAGAAGTAGAACTCTCGGGTCTCGAGGGAACTTCCAAGCTTCCTCCACAATATTGGCCCCTTGAGAGTAAGAAGGAATGACCCATTAACAATAAAAGCTAATACTGTTTTTCAAGTTTATGTATTTATTGTGAGAGACAGAGACAGCATGAGTGGGGGGAAGGGCGGAGAGAGAGGGAGAGACGGAGAATCCCAAGCAGGCTCCATGAGGCCAGCGCGGAGCCCACGCAGCGCCAAACCCACGAAACTGTGAGATCCTGGCCTGAGCCAAAACCAAGAGTCAGGTGCTCAACAAACTGAGCCACCCAGGAGCCCCAGTAAAACCTAATACATTGCCCTATGTGCGAAGGCCCTGCTCTGAACTTTTATTTATATATTTATATATATATATATATATATATATATATATATATATATATACATAATATTAACAATCATATATACGTATACACATATTTTGTATGTAAAACCTGTATGTTTAATATGTATGTTTAAAATAATGGATATGCAATACATAAAATATATATAATTTATCCCTATAGAATGTAGATAGATAAGCATAATCCCTCCTCGCGGCAGCGAGGCGCCTGGTTGATAATTTTGTTATCAACCTCAGTCCACCGATGGGAAACTAAAGAACAGCTGCTCGGGGTACAGAATTAATGAGGGCGGAGCCAGAGCTCAGGCCGAGCAGCGTGGCCCCGGGGCGCCCAGGGTTGTAGCCCCTCTGCAAAGACACACGCCCGTCAGGCGAGATCCCGCGTGTGAGCCCTCGCTCTGGGCCTGGCGTGGAAGGAGGCACTCGCTTCCCACCCCTTCCACAGGTGCGAGCAAGAGGCCAGAATGGCCAGGAGATGTCCCTTTCTCCGCGGGGCTGCCGCGGCCCCCTGGGTGACCAGCGATGTCTCCGTCAAGCGCGAAGGAAGCCCGCGTCACCAGGCTGCCCGGGGCAGTTCAGCAGAGCTGTTGGCAAGCGCTAACGTGAGGCAGACAGCCTTCCTTTGCACCCTGGCTTCCCCCTTCGGTAGCTAGGAAACCTGGAGCAAATGACTTCTTAACCCCCCTCTGCTTCTGCTTCTTGATCCGGAACAGAAGAGAAATAAAACTACCCACGGAGTAAGAGAAATAACACAAGTAAAAACTTAGAATGGTGCCGGGCCCGGTCAGTGCTCCCAAGACGCTCTTGTGGCTAGACTGCTGCTTTTTGCAGACGTTTCCCCTATCGTCCTGACACGGTGAAGGCCATCTTTTCTTCCCCCAGCTCTACGGAGATATAACTGACACACAACATTGTGTAAGTGTAAGGTGTACAACGTGTTGATTCGATTCACTAATACACTGTGATTGACCACAACAGTGGCTAACACCTCCATCCCATCCCGTAATTACCTTTTTGTGTGTGTGGTGAGAAAATGTAAGCTCTACTCTCTTAGCAACTTTCTTTTTTTATTTAATGTTTATTTTATTTATCGTTGAGAGAGAGAAAGAGAGCAGGGGAGAGGCAGAGGGAGGGAGAGAATCCCAAGCAGGCTCCACACTCAGCACAGAGCCCGACGTGGGGCTCGATGCCACAAACCAGGAGATCATGACCTGAGCTATAACCAAGAGTCGAACACTTAATCGACTGAGCCACCCAGGCGCCCGTCTCTTAGCGGCTTTCAAGTATATACTACAGTATGATTTGCTGTAGTCACCATGCTGTGCATTAGAGCCCCGGAACTTGCTAATCTCGTAACGGGAAGTGCGTACCTTTGAACCAATCTCCACCTTTCCCCCACTCGCCAGCCCCTGGTAACCTCCCCTCTACTTTCCGTTTCAATGAGCGCAGCCTGTTTTTTTTTTTTTTAAAGATTCCACACATACATGAGCGAAAGCCACCCTTGCCCTTGCCCTTGCCCTTACCTGCTGTCTCTCCCTTCTCTGCCTCTGTCACAGGCCTCTTCCTGTCCTGCTGTCATTCTAGAGGGGCTTCCCCCCGGCGTGAGCCAGGCCAGCGGTTTTCCTGGTGACTTCCTACTGCCGGCACTTTTTCTGTTTTCTGGCTCTTATCGTCTGCTTCAGTTCATAAATACAACACTAAAAAATCATTGGCTCCTCGTCTTTTCCCACCTCACACAGCTGTAACGTGTCCCCCAGGAACAGGAGTCTAGGCCCAACTGCAGGCTGGGATAAGGAATAGGAAAATGACTTCTTTTGTGGTAACGTTTTACTCGATGCCGTTTTTAGGAGGGGAAGCCTGTACTTTCTGTTCCCTGCAGCGTTGTGTCAGGGCTATGATTTCAGGCCTTTTCAGGACTGCCAAGAGGCCTGACCCATGTGGCAAATCTCTAAGTCAACTTTCCTACGGTGCACCACTGCTCCGGACTGGAGTTATTTCAACTCAACTTTCTCCCTGATCTGGAGGAAGACAAACATCCCAGCGTTGCTGTAAGTGTTCAAACTAAGTCCCGGATGCTACTGATGAGAGAAGGATGTAAATAGGAGGGGCCGGGAGAGGAGCTGGATCTTCCCCTAGGTCATTTGCACATTGTCCGATGTACCAGAGGGAGGAATTGGGAAGAACCCTTTGAACCTGCAAGGATGTCCCCAGAGTCTGAGTTTTGAAAAATTCTACCTCTTCCTTCTCCTCATTTAGAATCTCCCTGCTCCCTAGGATGCAGATAAAATCCCTTAACTATCTCCGCGTCTCCCCTTGCCTTCCTCATTGTCAAAATCAAACCATGGGGTCTTTAGAGAGTCTGAAAATTCCATATATTTACTTCCTCAGCCTCCCTTGCAGCCAAGCATGGGCATGTGACCTAATTCCAGGCAATGGAGTGTGGGAAAATCTGACAGAGGGCATCTAAGAAAGGTTTCTTTCCCAGTGGGAAAAGGAAAGAATGGCCTGTCTCCTTGTTCGCTGGACAGGTGTCTGCCTGCACGGGACGTCTTGGATGCGTCTTGTCTTCATCCCTTCCTTTAAATGCAGGGCCCTTCCCCGGGGGCCAGGCCTCACCCTGTGCCCAGTCTTAGAAATCCCAGTTACTTTACCTGTTATCTCAGTAACTCAACAAATGTTTCTCAAGCACTTACCTTGGGCCATGTTCTACAGGGTAGAAGACAAGGCAGACAAGGTCTCTACTCTCACAAAACTTGCGCCCCTCGTGGACGGCCCCCGGCACAATACCATCAATGGTCCCCATTTTGTTTGTTTCCGTTTAGGGGCCCCCCCATCCCTGACACAACACTTCTGAAGTCAGACTCACTCCCTTCTCTCCAAAACTGACTTCCCTATTTCTGTTAGGCAATCCTAGGCTCAAAGTCATGACATTGTCTTTATCTTTTTGTTCACCCTGTTGCTAGCATACTTCATTTCTAATTAGCCATTCACTCTACCTCTACTGAATGCCAGGAGCTTGAGCTCCAAAGATACACAATGCACACACACACAATCACAACACAGTGTAAGATGTGCAACAGTAGAGGTATGTCCAAGATGGATGGCGGTGGAAAATGTCTTGACTCTTCCATGGGAGCCAAGGAGGGAGCAAATAGGGAGAGTATGTGGCAACCGAACTGAAAATGAAACCTTGGATAATACTAATATGTAAAGGGCAGAACAGTGTCAAATGCAGCAGAGAAGTTGGCTGATGATAAGACCCAGGAAGGAGTTTCAGTTTTACAAAGTAGGAGTCATCCTGGTCAGAACAATTTCAAATGGAGTGGTGGGTTGGTCTGGGGTTGGCAGAAGAATGAATGGAAGGGAGTGAGGTTTATCCTCAGAAAAACCACCCTCCCTTCCAGAAACACCATCTTGATTTTCCTTTGGGACCAAGCCATCCCTCTCTCTCAGACTCCGCTCGGGTGGAGCCGGCCCCACCTCCAGATCCAGAGCCTCGCCAACTCAGACCACCACATACGCACAACTATGGATATTTACTCAGGGATGGGCTCGTGACCAAACCCCAGCCAGTGAGAGGTTGGCCGCTGGAGCTCTGAGGAGAGAGCTGCTCTCGGTCTACACCAGTTCAAAATGCAGGCGCTCGTCTTGTTAGAGCTGGACCACCACACTAGTCCTTTGACTGGTCCCCTTGCCTCCTAAATCTTCATACTGACCAAAGCTCCCACATTATTCAAAAACGTTTGAGCACCCATCATTAAGTTCCCGGCACCTAATGCTTCCTACTCCACAAGGTGGATCGAATCTCCCTTTCCTTGCACCTTCCTGTCATCAAGGCTTTACTTATCTTTCCTCCTCCTGGGTTGCCCACCCCTTTCCTTGCTACATTCAGACCCTTCTCATCTTTCAGTGTCCCAGCTCAAATGCTGTCTTCCCTGACTCTCACTTGGTTTCAGTATGAATTGACAGCGATTTTTAGAAAACATGATTGATTGTCTGGCTTTATTACCTCTCAGTTTACATGTTAATTTTTTCCTCTCCCAAATTACCTCTGAAGGAAGTTGGAGACAAAGACCGCGTCAAAATTATTGGTGTACTGTGTAGCATTTATGACAGAGTTCTTCTGCACAGGAGACATTTAAACATTTTCACAGAATGACTAATAGACATTTCCCAGTTTGGCAGTGGGTGGCAGGAAACGGAGATGAATGTAAAACTACAGTTTAAATGATGAGAAGGCATGTGGTCAGAGGCAAGAGAGGGGAAAGCATTGAATGGATGTGAAGAGCCAAGAAGACAGAGTTGTAGGAAGTCAAACTTGACAAGGCAAGGAGGTAAACCCCATACACAGGGCAGGCGCCATGAGGGCACTGACCCGGCTGAAGGAATCAGTGCAACCATTGCCTTCATCAGCAAGGTCTTGAGCAACTCCAAGTGCGTAGAAGGTGGGAGAACCCTTGGGAGTAGCTCTCATTGGATTTAGGACACTTTCTCACTCTCTTCAACTCTCTCCAGAGATGCTATAGGAAAATAAAGGAAAGCTCCCAAAAACAGCTTCACAAGGAATGTGGAATCATAATGAATAACCGTTTTTTTTTTTTTTTACTTTTTTTTAAAGTTTATTTATTTATTTTGAGAGAGGGTGTGCGGGAGGGGAGGAAGAGCAGAGAGAGAGAGAGAGAGAGAGAGAGAGAATCCGAAGCAGGCTCTGCACCCTGATGCGGGGCTCAAACCCACAAACCAGGAGATCATGACCTGAGCTGAAACCAAGAGTCAGATGCTTGACTGAGCCAACCAGGAGCCCCAATAACCATTCTTCATAAGGTCCCAGAAGACTTCCCCATTGTAATTCTCACCTTACTTGTGATTCCCTTTTCCTGAAACATTCTCTTCACTGATCTTTTCGTGGATGTACTCCTAATGGACTGGCCCTTCCCTCTCAGTCTCATTTGCTGGGTCATCTCCATCTCCCTGGCCTCTGAGCAACAGAGAACCCCAGGCCTTCATCCTTAGGCCTCTTCTTGTCTAGATTTGTTCTCAGGCCCCAGAGGATCGTATCTAGATGCAGGGCTCTTATGAGCTGATGGCACCAAATTATGTATGTCAAGCCCTAACTTGTCTCCAATCCCTTGCCTTTTAGACTTGCATATCCATTGTCTATGCTATATCTCCACTTGGAGGTCTAATAATCATTCCAAACTTGGTATGTTCAGAATTGAGTTTCAAACACACATACCACCACCATCACTACCATCAAATCCTGTTTTACCTGCCTTCTTGGCCATTGCTATTAATTATGACTTCATGCTACCATTTCTCAGGCACAACTCCTTGGGTCACCCTCATCTTTACTCTTTCTCATACCTGACGCTCAACCCATCAGCAAATCTGGGTGGCTCTGCCGTCAAAATAAAGCTCGATTCTGAAAGGTCCCATCCTCTCCACCACTACCACCCAAACCCAGGCCGTTTTCCTCTAGGCGATTATAACACCCTTGTAACTGGTCCTTGTGTTTCCGTCTTTGTTGCCTACAGCCTCTTCCTTCCAAGCATCCGGAGTTATCCTTCTGAAATGTAAGTAAAGGTCTATCACGCCTCAGCTCAAAACCTTCCAATGAAATTCTGACCCATGCTACAACAAGAATGAACCTTAAGGACATTACGCCTAGGGAAATAAGTCAGATATACAGGACAAATATTGCATGACTCCACTTAAAGGAGGTAGCCAGGATAGTCAAATTCATAGAGACAGGAAGTAGAACGGTGGTTACCAGGGGCTGAGGGGAAAGGAAATGGAAAGTTATTATTTAATGGGTAGAAACTTTCAATTTGGGATGGCGGAAATGTTCTAGAGAGGCACAGTGATGATGGTTGCACAATAATGTGAATGTACTTAATGCCACTGAACGGTATACTTAAAAATGGTTAAAATGGTAAATTTTATCCCAAAAAATTGTAAAGCCACCAATGGCTTCCGATCTCATTCACCGTCAGATCCAAAGTAAGGTAAGGACCAAAGTCTACAAGGCTCTACGTCCTTGGGTCCCTGCTGCACGTCTGACCTCCCCGGCTACCCCTCTCTGCTCCCGACAAACTGACCTCCTTCCGGTTTCTCAGTCAAGACACAGACACTCCCACTCAAACACGCCATGCCCTGCCCAGCACTGGGACCCTTGCGTTTGCTGTTCTTTCTGCCAAGGATACTCCCCTCTCAGAAGTCCACGTGGTTGTCTCCTTTACTTCATCCAGTTCCCGGCGCAGATGTCACCTCAGGCGCAGCGGTCCCTCACCAAAGCGTCACCCCATCCCACCTGCATTGTTCACAATCCCCCTACTCAGCTTTATTTTTGAAGCACTTATCAAAACTGACACTTTTTTTTTTAAATTTTTTTTTTCAACGTTTATTTATTTTTGGGACAGAGAGAGACAGAGCATGAACGGGCGAGGGGCAGAGAGAGAGGGAGACACAGAATCGGAAACAGGCTCCAGGCTCTGAGCCATCAGCTCAGAGCCCGACGCGGGGCTCGAACTCACGGACGGCGAGATCGTGACCTGGCTGAAGTCGGACGCTCAACCGACTGCGCCACCCAGTCGCCCCTACTTTTTTTTTTTTTTTTTTTTTAATTTGCTCAGCTATGGTCTGACCGTCCCCATTAGAATATAAGCTCTCTAGGAATAAGGATGTTGCCTGACAGATTGCAGTTTCCTAGAACAGTGCCTGACATATAGTAGGCTCTCAAAATGTATCTGTCAGATGAGTAAATGAGTTTTACCTACGCTCAGCAAGTGCCAAGAGATGGCAACTAAGAGATTATTTAGATGGTTCATTTCCAGATAAGTAAAAAGGGTTCTCTTAGAGGAGGTGTGCCAGACCCAGTTGCTTTGTGGGTTTTGTTTTCATTTTGTTTTTCTAGTTGTGAAAAACATGTTCGTTATCGAACATTTGGATCACACCAGAAAGCAAAGAAAACGAAAGCCCCTCACACAGTTCCTGCTACTGATATTAGAAAGTTTCACTCAAGGAGCGCCTGGCTGGCTCCGTCAGAGGAGCAAGCAACTCGCTCTTGACTTCAGGGTAGTGAGTTTGAGCCTCACATGGGGTGTAAAGATTAGTTAAATAAATCAACTTTAAGAAAAAAAAAGTTTCATTCGAGGTTTTTAACGTATGTGTTTTATGCATTTTTCTTAGCCTGGGTGCTCCGCGAAGCAGAAACAAGTACTGAAGTGTTGATGCTGTATTTGGAAAGTCCAAGTTCAGGGTTGCAGGGTGGATAGAAAAGGGAACGTGAGGCAAGAGAGATGTAAAGTAATTCCCTGTGAGGCACTATCCTGCTGGCCACCACTTCATGACAAGTCACGATAGAGTCCAAGCACGCTGCTGGGCAGATGTGTTCACATGGCGTGAGGGACTCCGGGAGGTTTGCAAAGGTTTGCATGTCAAAGTAGTCCAAGGAATGGAGAAACACGGGGAATGACTGCCTCACTCCTTTCTGTCTCCTAAGTCCTATGGATCAGGCTTCACCATGTGGGACTAACTTTCCATATCTTCCAACTTACATCAAAGCGGCCCCTTAGTGGTTGCATGTGAAACCAGATCCCACGTCTCATGGTGTGACATTTCAACAGAGTCTGGAAGTGAAGAGGCCACTTAGCATCGTGCACCGACCAACAAAGAGAAAGAAGGCAGTCGGGAGATTTTCAGAAGTCACACAAGATTCGTATCAAATGCAGTATTTTAAACAAAATCGGGACCCTACCGGCCACACAGGTTATTTGAATCATTGAGATATAATCCACGTACCACAAAATCCACCCTTTTCAGGGGCACAATTCTGTGGTCTTTAGTGTATTCACAAAGTTGTGCAACCAGAACCACCATCTAATTCCAGAACATTTTCATCAACTTGAAGAAAGCCCCATATCTATCCACAATCACCCCCCATTCTCCCTCCCCTCGGATCCCCGGAAATCACTAATCGACATTCTGTCTTTATGGGTTTGCCCATTGGGGCCATTTTCTGTAAATGTAATCACACAATATGTGGCCTTTTGTGTCTGGCTTCTTTCCCTTAGGATGTTTCCCGGGTTCCTCCATGCTGCAGCACGTCTCAGTGCCTCATTCCTTTTCATGGCTGGGTAGTATTCCATTGTGAGGACAGACGCCTTCCAACTCTCCATTCACCCGCTGATGAAAATCTGGGTTGTTCCACTTTGTTGGCTAATATAAACAATGTCGCTACAAACACTCACAAACAAGTTTTTATGTGGACATGTTTTTATTTCTCTTGAGTTATATACCTAAGAGTGCCATATTTTCTTAGGTTTGTTTTTTGGCATATTTCTCCTTGTGTGTCCCAAACCGAACATCTAAAATGATATAAGGAGATAGCTCCGGAAACCCCAGGTTTTGCTGGTGTCATTGCTTCTGATTGCTGCTGTTTGGTGAGTTTCATTCTTTTTTTTTTTTAATTTTTTTTTTAATGTTTATTTACTTTTGAGAGACAGAGAGTGAGTGGGGAGGGGCAGAGAGAGTGGGAAACACAGGATCTGAAGCAGGCTTCAGGCTCTGAGCTGTCAGCACAGAGCCCGACATGGGGCTCGAACTCATAAGCTCTGAGATCATGACCTGAGCCGACGTCAGACGCCCAACCGACTGAGCCACCCAGGCACCCCACTGTTTGGTGACTTTCTGATCTCATTCTGTAAAGTCCATCTATTTTGTTGGGTGTGGTCACGGCAGTGTCTATTTAGCTTAGTGGTCAAGTTCTTTAAACGCCCGGAACCAATACATCATCCAGTTTTTGCTGAGGGCCTCTGTGTGCATATTGAGGGAATGCTTTCAACATTCAGACAGTGGAAGGGCAATTTACAACTCTGCCTCAGCTTTCACATCCTGCTTGCACAGAGCCTTCAGGTTAAGCAGATGTGAGAACTTAGGCCTTTCGATGTCTCCCTGAGCACGCACACAGCCCTGGTCATATGTACAGCCACATGCACGAATAGACTCCCAGAAATATTTGAAGCTTTTCAAAGTCCCTTATGGGCGCCTACGCATCTGGGCATCTCATTCTCCAGATTTTCCTTTTCAGCTTTTTGGTTAGCCTATTTGTTTGCCCAGTGTTATCCACCAACTAAGGCACCCATCAACGTTAAGCGTCATCTCTGATTGGTCTTGACAAGTGCCCCTGGAGAAAGGCTGTCCGCACTGGGAGGCCTCTGTGTCAAGTCAAATAACGACACAGTCTTGTGAGGGGAGTCTTCCGGGGAACCACCAGACAGGTCAAATAACAACATTTCTCTGGGCATGGGTCTTTTAAGGAGCTCCAATCCTCTTCTGCTCCCTCCGGTGGCTACCAGGCTGCTGGTTTTCAACATGACAGTGGGGTGTTCATTTTCAAGGCTACCGAAGAACTGGGAAGAGCAAGATGAGAATAGGGCAAATTAAAATGCCACAAAGCTCACTGTTTTTATTGCAGTCCAATCATTTTTCTTGAATTAACATTCTCTGGCTGGTTCTGACAATTTTGCCAGTTTTCTCATTGTTTTTATGAAAGAGAGGATTTGGGACATCTTTACTCTGCCATTTTGTCTGGCATCACCCACAGAGTTTTATTATTATTATTATTATTTTCTAAGTAAACTCCAGGTCCGATGTGGGGTTTGAACTCACGACCATGAGAGTTGCATGCTCTCCTGACTGAGCCAGCCAGGGACCCCCTCCCCCATACAGGTTTTTTTTACATTAAAAAAAAAGGTTTATTTACTTATTTTGAGAGCGAGAAAGAGCACAAGCAGGGAAGGGGCAGCGAGAAAGAGACAGAATCCCATGCAGGCTCTGTGCTGTCAGCGCAGAGCCCAATATAGGGCTCAATCTCACAAACCATGAGATCATGATCCGAGCTGAAATCCAGAGTCAGATGTTCAACTGACTGAGCCACCCAGGCACTGCACCCATATAGTTTTAAATATTAATTTATTATTATGTATGGCCATTTTCCATATTCTTAATCTCCCAAAAAATGAATGTTAACATATGCATAATGCATCATCTTATTGATGATACATTCTTTTTATACTGAACTTTAATCATTCTTTTATATTGAACTTTTAGATTGTTTTCTATTTTGCCTCTCTATAGATAATACTTTGGTCATTTTTTTTTTTTTTTTTTTTTTACTACATCTTGGAATCCTTTCTTAATCTAAGTTGATGGATACAGGAATATGGGGCTAAAGACAATAAACATTTTTAAAGCTAAGTTAAAAAATAATAGCCTCAAGTAACACAAAAGCTAACTAACAACTGAGATGTTTATTACTTGTATAACCAAGAAGTCTGAAAGAAGGTAGGGAGACTCAATGAAGTAGTCAAGAAATCAGACTCATTTTTTTTTTTGCTCCAACACCCTCAGAATATTGACTCTTTATCTATGTGCTTGCTGCTTCTGACGGCAAGATGGCTCCAAGTTTTCTGTTGTCACACAAGCAAAGTTCAGGAAAGCAGAGGTGTATGAAGCCACAACAGGGAGAGAGACTCCTCGTAAACCACCATCTCTAATTAGGAAAGAAAATCTTTCCTGCAAACCTCCTAGCAGAATTCCTTACGGGTTATCTCCAATGTGTGTCACATAGCCATCATTAACTGTTAGGGAATCTAGGAAAACAAGGATCTGGCCCCTTCCAGATTCAATCATGAAATAAGACGTTTGTTATAGCTGCTGAACAGTCAACTGTATTGGAGAGCAAAACTCACAATAGTGGGTGTGTGACCAATCGCCCCAACCTTAAGAGTTAGAAAACAAGAAGCATTTTTTTTTCTTGTTCACATCTTGGAACAATTAAAGACTGGCTGAATTAGGCTGGGTTTGGCTAGACTTACCTATGGGTTGGTTGCATGTGTGGTCATTTTGTTTGTTTTTGTTTTTACCTTTTAGTGTAAAATAAAATACAAATAAAGAAAACAATGCAAAACAAATGTATACCTTAGTGAATTCTTATAAGACAAACACCCCTGTAACTACCACCCAGGTTAAGAAATAGAACTTTGCCAGTTCAATTCCTTCTACCAAACTCTTAAAGGGTGCCTGGCTGGCTGAGTCAGTGGACCATATGACCCTTGGTCTCAGGGTTGTGAGTTCAAGCCCCATATTGGGTATGGAGCCTACTTTAAAAAAGGAGCGGGGAAGCCACCTGGGTGGCTCAGTGAGTTAAGCATCCGACTTCGGGTCAGGTCATGATCTCAAGGTTTGTAGGTTTGAGCCCTGCATCAGGCCCTGTGCTGACAGCTCAGAGCCTGGAGCCTGTTTCGGATTCTGAGTATCCCTCTCTCTCTGCCCCTCCCCCTCCCTTCAAAAATGAATAAACATTAAAAAAAAAAAAAGACCAAAAAAAACCCAAAAAACAAAACAAAACTCTCTCTAGTCACTTTGGTTGCCTAAAGCTTTTTCTCTGATAGATTCCTCAGGAAGTACTCATAGGAATAATATTCCCTAAGTTCCTGCATGTTCCTAATAGCTTGTCTGTGCCCTTATACCTGAATGTCACATTTTCTTAAGTATCCAAATATGCTATTCCATTTTTTTTTTCTGGCAAAGTATAGCATCAAAAAGTCTGCTGACAATCTTCCTTCCTTTATAAGCCACGTGTTCTTTTGGCCTAGATGCCTAAAGAGATTTTTCTTTTTTGTAATGTCCAGAAATTTCACTAGTATATGTCTTAGTGTTGGCCATCCACTTCAATATTTTCAGATGCATAGTGGGCTCTTTTAGTAAGTACTTGCAAATCTATTTTATTTCAGAAAACTTTTCTCGAATTAGAGCAGAGAGTATTTGTTCAAGTCTCTTGCCTCTGTGTCCTTATGTAGGGACTTCTCACCGTATTTTAGATCTTCTTGTCCTGTATTCATTCAGTAGTGTTGTTTTTCAAATCTTTATCTCCTAGTTTTTTGTTTTTTTTTTTTTAATTTCCCTTCTTTTCACTTTTTGTTCCTCTTAAGGCATTATCTGTGTATTTATTCACTGGATTCCTCCATTTATTTTATTTCTGTATTCTTCTTGATCTCTGTCCCTTCAGTTCTGAGTTTCTCTATTTCTCATTCATTTTTTCTTTCATGTTTTATATCATTTTCTTCGTGACATTTCTTAGTGCCTTTTAGCTCGTTTTGAAATAGTTAAATTTCATTTTTCCTTTTTCTTTCTCATTTGTATAATGTTTTTTTTAATTAATTTATTTATTTTTGAGAGAGAGAGAGAGCACAAGCTGGGGAGGGGCAGACAGACAGAGGGACATACAGTATCTGAGGCAGGGTCCAGGCTCTGAGCTGTCAGCACAGAGCCCGACATGGGGCTCAAACCCACGAGTCGTGAGACCATGAGCTGAGCCGAAGTCGGACGCTTAACCGACTGAACCACCCAGGTGCCCCTAATGTTTACTTATTTTTAAGAGACATAAAGAGAGGCCGAGAGAGTGGGGGGAGGGGCAGAGAGAGAAGGAGAGAGAGAATCCCAAGCAGGCTCTGTGCTGTCAACACAGAGCCCAATGCAGGTCTTAAACTCATAAACTGTGAGATCATGAGCTGGGCCGAAGTCCAATGCTTAACTGATTAAGCCACCGAGGCACCCCTCTTTCTCATTTTTTTAAGCAAGTCTTTCGGCCTGCTTTCATTATCTGGAAGGATATTATTCTCATTTTTCTTATGATAACTTGGCATGAGATTTGGTCTCAATACATTTCTGTTGCTCATGTTTGTATGAATTAAGTATGAACTTTTAGAAGGAAGCTTTGTTCAGGATAAGTTTTCTGACTGCATAAAGTTACCTATTCTGTTGTTTTTCACATAGTGCAAGATTTGTAAGATCTTCATGTCATGTTCCCCTCTTCCTCTTTTACCCGGACCTTCTTTCCTTCATCTCTACAGTGCCTTTTCTGTTCCCAGCAGTATCCGCAAGGAAGGGAGCCCCACCTGGTGAGTTTCCAGAGCTCACAGGGGTTAGACTGCTCCAGACTTTCAGACCTTCCTGCGGCCCCCTGCACTCACGTGCTAACTGAAGTAGGCAAACAGTTTCAGCTGTTGTTCTAAAATTAGCCTGCTGAGCCTTCCAGGGAATACCTCTTGGATATTTTAGGGGGATTTTGTTCTCCAGTTTGTTAGATGCCCTGCTGCTTTCTTCTGCTTCCTCTTGCACAGATGCTGATACCATGCAGGTCTTGTGCTTTTCAATGACTTATCCTCAGCTGCTTGGTTCGGAGTTCACGGGGATACTTTCTCACCTGGTTTTGTTGGAAATGTCTGTGGATTTCGGTTTTGCTATTTAATTGTTCTGTCTGCTTTTATATGGCGATTTGGCAAGTTCTAACACTATTCTGCCACCACGAGTTCATCTTCCCCAAATCCACGTGTTCACTCCGGGGCCCAGGCTGAGGGGCGAGTATACCCAGCGGCTGAGGGGCGGGTATACCCAGCGGCTGTGGGGCGGGTATACCCAAGAAGCTGCATTTCTTGCAGAAATGCAAGAGCACAAACTTGAAAGTGGAGGATGCTTAGACCTCTGTTTGCAGCACACATTTGTTAACATTCCTTTGGCCAAAAACAGCCACAAGGCCAATCACAACATCAATATGCAAGAAAATATACTTTGCTTCTAGGAGAAGGGACTACAAAATCATGCAAAGAACCGTGATGAGGAATTGGAAACAATAATGCAGTATCCCACACCAACCAACGGCATCTGCCCCAAAAGCTTTTCCTAAATCTTGCTAAAGTGCTTTCCAGAAATGGTTTGTCAATTCGACTTCCATCCTCAGGTATGACAGTGCCCCTCACACTACCACACCCATCATTATTGACTATCTTTACATTGTTGTTAATTTAGCAAGTAAAAAAATGTATGTGTGGTTTAATGTTTGGATTACACTTCTTTCACTTTTGTGAGGTTTAGTATTTTGGGTATTAGTTTCGTAGCCATTTCTCTTTCCTCCTTAATGACTTGTCTGCTCCTGTCCTGTATCTATTTCTCTAAGGCCGATGTTGTTTTTCTTGTTGATTTATAAGACCGCGTTACATACTAAAGATTTTAATCTTTATCTTTCATATTTGTTACATGTATCTGTTCCAACTTATCATTTCCCTTTTGTATCATTTATCTAGTTCTGCATAACAAATTGCCTTAAAACTTAGTGTTCTAAACAAACAAAAAAAAACTTTTACTATTGCTTACAAATCTGTGAGTCAGCAGGATGTATCTGATGACCCGGGCCAGGCCGGGCTGATCTCTGCTGGGCTCATTCATGTATCTGCCATCAGCTGGTGGCACGGTTAGGGACCACATGACCTAGGATGATGGTCTCACTCACATATTGGCTGCTGGCTTGCTGTCACTTGGTGCAACAGGGATTACTGGGTCACGTGACCGCCATGCCTTTTTATTTGTATTGTTTCTTGGTATGCATTTAAACTTTTTATATATTCAAAGTCATTATTTTTTTCCTATGTGATTTCTTTATTGTTGTCATGCTTTAAAAGTTATTCCCCAGATCCAAGGTCTGATAAATACTCACTTACGTTTTCTTCTACATTTTTGTTCTTTCATTTATTATCTTTAAGTCTTTAATCCATTGGAAATTGTTGCACATGAAGTAAGAATTTAAATGGTTGTTTTTCCACATGTAGTTAACCAATCATCCAAGCACTGGTAATGGAATAGTCTTTCCTTTTCCCATGGATTGATGATATCACCTTTTATCACAGAGTGGATTGTGATGCAGTCCTTGGATCTGGTTCTGGGTTCTTGCCTTTGCTCCACTGATGTGTCCCTCATGGTTTCTTGCATTGCCCAAGTCTATACAGGCAAAGGGTGGAAGGAACTCAGAGTTGGGTGAGTATCGCCATTTTGTCTGCAAATGAAGTTCATCCCGCATCATCCTTCAGAAGCCCAGGATTCAAAATGAGCTCTGAAAGTTCAGGAGAGAGTCACGGGGGGATCGATCCAGACCTCTCAGAGACCAGAAACCTTTGAGCAGAGGGAGGGCACTTAAGAAGATGAGTTTGTCCTAACCTAGCACTTGTTGTGAGAACGGAAGAGCTATAATTACAATCCTGATCAGAAGAGAAATGCTTGGCTTTTTCCACCATTATCGGAGGTACCCAGAATGCTCCCAGAGAGCCCTGTGACCACTACATGCTCAAGATGTAACTGCACTGTGTGAAAGGGAGGGCTGCAGTCTTTCACCTGTGGCAGAATATATAATATTTATTGATTTTCCTCTGAGTAACAGGTTTAGTGAAGATTGCCAATTCTCTGGGGGGATAAACATGAAATAGATTCCCCCCCCCCAAAAATCTATCAGTTATGCTCTGTGAAACCTCCCTTTCCCACTGAGTAAGCAGGCTCCATTTGCCATATATATGTGTGTGTGTGTGTGTGTGTGTGTGTGTGTGTGTGTGTGTATCAGTCTGATCCTATAACTTTTCATCATTTTAGTTATCAAAATGATTTCTCCTCAGTTATTAAGATTCAGCTCTGTTCAATTTAAAATTTCAATCTTCTATTTGATTCCAAGCCTTCCTCCTTGCCTCTAATGCAGGCTGAGCTACAGGCTTTAGGGGAACTGGGGGTGGGGAAGGGAGCGAGGACATGGCCTACTGTCTCCCATTCCTCTCCTTCCAGCTTACCCCTCTGGCCCTGGGAAAAAAGGAAGAAAAGGCAAAGTTGAATCTGCCCTTTTGGGATCGCTCGCACTGACCAAGAGGCCCCAGGGCCGCCCCTGCACTCAGTGGCAGGCAGCTTCTCGCAGTCCCTTGAGAAAGCCATCTTCCTCCTCCTGCTTGCCCCCCAGCTGACAGCCTTGTGCAGCATTTCTCCAAGGCGCACCTCTCTGTCCAACATGTGGCCATCTTCCTGCACATCTACAGCCCCCTGACTCTGGGGCCTGTGAGCAGAAGGACCCATCCATATTCTTAACCAGGAGCTTGAGAGGCTAATCCCACTCACCTCACACCATCCTGTTACATTTTCATCCCATCAACTTCCTTCTGACCCCAGCCCCAGGTTCCTGCAGATCTCAGAGTGGCACAGCCCTGGACTCTGTACATCCATCTGGGCTCTTGATGCCTTAAACGTCTCCTAACATTTACTTTATTACACTTATTTTGACGACTTGAGTTGTTAAGTAGCTCGTTACAAGATCCTAAGATTCAACAGAGACGTGCAGTCACTTTCCTAAGACCCCCACCAAATCAGCACCATCCTCAGATTAGAAGGTACTTTCAGGGTATTGGACCCAGGTTTTCCCCATCAGGATAGGACTGCTCAGGCTTCCAGAAAGACAAGAGCTGAGAACCTGGGCTTTGCTGTCAGACAGATCTCAGGCTGAGTCCTGCATGAACTACCTCCTTGCTGGGCAATCTTGGACAATTTACTGAACTTAGTTTCCATTTCCTCAGCTGTAAAATAAGAAGAATAACAGTATCGATCTTACAGTTTGTATCGCTGAAATGAGATCATGCGAGCAAAGCCCAGTGCCTGGCATCTAATGAGTTCTCATTTATGGTCGTTGTTTCATTTTGGCTTTTGTTTCTGTTGTTTTAATTGAGGGGTAATTGACATAGAACTTGGTATTAGTTTCAGGCGTACAACTTAATGATTAGGTATTTGTACATACTGCCAAAGGGTCACCACAATAACGTCTGTCACCATACATAGTTATAGTTTTTTTTCCTCACGATGAGGACTTTTAACATTTACCGTGAGGGGGCACCTGGGTGGCTCAGTCAGTTAAGCCTCCGACTGCGGCTCAGGTCATGATCTCACGATCCGTGAGTTCGAGCCCTGCGTCGCGCTCTGTGCTGACAGCTCAGAGCCTGGAGCCTGCTTCAGATTCTGTGTCTCCCTCTCTGACCCTCCCCCGTTCATGCTCTGTCTCTCTCTGTCTCAAAAATAAACAAACATTAAAAAAAATTAAAAAAAAATTTACCGTGAGCAACTTTCAAATATGCAATACGGTATTATTAACTATAGTCATATGGTAGTTACTGATGTTCTAAATCAGGAAATCTTGAGCCACCGCTAAATCCGAATACGTCCAAATGCCGCTGCCTGGCAGACGGTTGAGTCATGCATTATCGGGGGTAAGTCCCACTCAGGGGATCTGGTGCTTTGCTGTTGCCCTTTCACTTCTGTGGGGACGGTTCCACGCAGGTGGTGACACAGGCTGGGAACGGGTGCGAGGAGGGGCATCTGTGGGTTGGTACGTGTGTGCAGTCACATTAATTTGCCCAAAGAAAATTATTATTTATGTTTTCCAATTGCAGAGACCACGTACTAGAAAACTCTTAAGGTATTATTTGATGTTTCTTAATACTTAGACCTACTGCTTTATGACAAATTGCCAAGCAGTGGTCAGGAGTCAATTCACATTGAAGAAGAACAAAGATTAGGAGACTATTGACCCTTGAAAAGAACTCATTCGTGGGATGTTCATTATTCACATTGCATCCAGTCTCAACCCACCCTCTGGGCTTCTTATTTTACATTTATTTCCTGATTAATAGCCCAATTAGAAACCTATTGACTAAGGCCGTACTAAAGGCAATGACCCTTCACAGCTGCAAGCTCCCTCTTTTCAAACCACGCTTAAAACCAAAGGCAAGTAGCATTGGCTCTCCCATTCCTGGGCTAACTCTGCCCCCTAGTGCTCACTCACACACTTGGGCACCAGCAACTGAGAGTCGCCTTTGTTATTTTTTTCCTCACAGGACGGGAACAGAGAAGGCCTGTCATCCCCACACCCGGTCTTTTCCAGCCCCTAACCCCCCTCAGTCTGTTCTGTGTAGATAATCAACCCAAAGGCTCAGATGTTGTTTCTGTCCTGTGTATTTGAAAGTAATTTAGCACACCAATCTTCTTATGTGTTAAAAAGCGTTTCTCAGCAGGTTGGTGAGGATAAACCTCCGTGGGGGAAAGGGAAGGAGAGCTGTGATCGCTCCCGGACCTCCCCGGGGACCGGGGTGACGCCTGTAGCCAGGAGGTAGAGCCCTGGGCAGGCCCCTGACCCGTTCTGAGGTTTGGTTTCCTTGAGTGTAAGACGAGGGGAGGAGGCCCCACAGTCTGGCGTCTGTTGCACAGGAGAACCAGGTGATGATTGTGTGGGAAGAGGGCTGTGGCTTTCAAGCCCCGCTCTTGGACCAGAAATTGACCTTTGTCAGCCGTGAACTTCCCATCTTACAAAAGGAAATGATGACTCGCCCTGATAGTCGCACCATTTACTTGTGAAGGGTAGCGAGTCCGCAGTGCTTTGCTGGGCACGTTCCAGCCGCCCCCGCTGCGTGGTCAGGGGGGCCGCTGAAGATGCCGATTCTCACTAGTGCCGGGCAGGGAAGGAGGGTGGGAATCACAGACCTGCATTTCTGATGGCGTCCTGGTGAGACTTTGACGTCCCACTACATTGTGAAGGCCGGGGGTGTAGTGGAAAAGAGACCGAGGGCCAGGAGGTCTGGGTTCGGTCTCCGCGGCATCATGAGTTTTGTGACTTGGACGAAGTAAGTCACTTCATCTTGTTGGGCCTCAGTTTCCCCGTCTGTAAAAGGAGGCAGCTGGGCAGGGGATTCTGGAAGGACCCTTCTGACTATAGTATTCTGAGAGTCTGAGAGAAAACAGCAAGACTCTGAAAAGAGTAAAATCTGCCCAGCGTAGGTCTTACTCCTCGAACCTCCTAGAAGAAAGACAGAATGTTAATTATTTGAGCAGCTAATTTTTCTGCAGCATTTCCGTGTGTCAGGTCTTGATCTAAGCTCTTCGCTTCCATGAACAGCTATCTGTAGAGTTATCTTGGTACAGAAATTATTAATGTGCAATTAATAATTAAGTGCTTTGGGGGAATGATTTCTAAATAGGAGCCTGATCAATAAGCCGGTTGTGGCGGGGGGGGGGGGGGGAGGGGAGAGGGGGTGGGCATCTTCAGCTAATGAAGGGGGCTACTCCCTGTCTCTGCTATGAAAAGAAAAATGTCACCAAACATTACACGCAGCCTGAGGGGTACGCGTGGAGGGGGAAGGGGCTGCTGTTGCCAGGCAACTAGCTCCTCATCACTAATCATGTGCATAAAAGCCATGGGTCTTCGTTTTCTGCACAGCTAGTGGGCCTCTCCCCCTTCTCCCACCCCCTGCTCCCCACAGCTGGCCTTCGGGCTCTGGTTCCAGACACTTGGACCTTGAAATAGGCCCAGGACCCCGTCAGTAATCCAGGGCGGGCTCTGCTGCAAGAAAGCAAAATGCAGAAAGATTCTTTGTGTCCATCTTAGAGGAGAGGAAGGCCCAGCACCAATATTCCAGAACACCCTTTCCTCCACTACAGCCTTTTGAGTGAGCCATCACCCCAGAGGCATGCTCAGATTTGAGGGAAATCCCTTTCTGACCCCCGCATTCAAGGAAGGCTCTTGCTGTTTGCCATGCGGATGCTGAACAAACACGTGGGTCCCTGAGCTAGCTTTCAATGCGCTCTGCAAACACTTCTCTCTGGATGCGGCCAACTGTCCAATTAGGCAAGCTGTAAGCCTCTCCCTCTGGGGATTTGTTGTCTTAAAGAGCAAGGCCCCAGTGTGACCAGAGAATTTACAGAGCACATGTCCTACAGAGAAAATGCTCCCGCTGGGGCCCGGTCACCTTTCGGAAGAGGAGTGGAGAAGGCTGTTCCGTCCACGGAGTGCACGGGCAGGGGAAGAGCCGATATTATAATAGGCGTTTGCATCCATTTCCTTCCAAAGCACACAGGCACTCTAGGAGGACGGAGGACTGTATGTGCTGTGGGGAATTGGGTTGTGGCTCTGGAATTGTCAGAGGGCTGCTTTGGTCGATTTCAGAGACAAAAGTCATAATAAGTATTGACTTAAAAGATCGCAGCCCAGAATGTGGAATGTACCGGCCCATTGACCTGCCCCAGTTCTACAGCTGTTCCGATCAAGTGTCTGCAGCTCAGAAAGGGGACGCGTCTCCCTCAGGAATCCCGGAAGCGTGGGCACCACCCCCCGCAGGCCAGGCAGGCTGTGCTGCTCCTGGAGAGTGGTTGATGTGGGGACAATTTTCAGCCGCCTGTCACGGTCCTCTTCTCTCTCTCTGCTCCAGTCACACTGGCCTCCCTACTAGTCCTCAAAACACCCCTTGTCGGGCCTTGGCACTTGTCCCCCGGATGCTCCTACCCCAGGTCCGTAGATGACATGACACCTTCTCTGATGCTACCCTGTCTACAATAATATATCTGCCATCCCTGCTTACTCTCTCCACGTTCCTTTTTTGGTTTATTTTTTGATGTGAGAGAGAGAGAGAGAGAGAGAGAGAGAGAAAGAGCACGAGCATGAGTGGGGGAGAGACACAGAGGAAGAGATGGAGGGAGGGAGAGAGAGAGAGAGAGAGAGAGAGAGAGAGAGAGAGAGAGAGAATCCCAAGCAGGCTCCACACTCAGAATGAAGCCTGACACAGTGCTTGATCCCACGAGCCTGAGATCATGACCTGAGCTGAAATCAAGAGTCAGACACTCAACCGATTGAGCCACCCAGGCGCCCCTCCACATGCCATTTTTAATATTCTTCAAAGTACCTGAGTTCTCCTTCCTTCCTTCCTTTCCTTCCTTCCTTCCTTCCTTCCTTCCTTCCTTCCTTCCTTCCTTCCTCTTTCTGTCCATTTTACGAACTCCTGCACCCCCGGCAACTGCCACAGTGTGTGTCCTGCAGCCAGCCCTCCACTAGCATCTACAGAGTCAGTCATGGACCCTGTGGCTCCATTCCGTTCCAGGAACGCATGGGGCTCTCACATCCTCACCCTCCAGGTGCCCGGAGCTCCTCTCTGGAGGAAGTGCTGTGTGACTTTCTGGTATACCTTTACAGATATTTTATGTTGATCCAAACAAGTACACATACAGAGCCATATTCCTCCCCACCCATCCTTCGGAAAACAGTAATAGTAGAGGACTTTATATTTCTACTACGTCTTGCTTTTTCCACTCTGTGTATCTTGAAGATCATTTCAGATCAGTTCGAATAAAGCATCCTCATTTTTTTCTAAGGCTGAGGAATATTCCGATGGATGGACTATTCCGATGTACAGTCATTTATCTGGTTCCCCACAGATGGATATGTAGGCTGCCTCTCGTCTTTTGTGTTTCGGCAGAGTGTTGCAAATAATGCAATATATGACACACTGCACACATGCGATCACATCCAGAGGGTAAATTCTTAGGAGTCAAACTGCTGAGTCAAAGGGTATGGCACTTGTAGTTTGGATAGATACTATCAAGCTTCTCTCGACAGACATTTACATAGCACCTGTCACACAGCACAGAGCACATGCATCTACACCCCTGCCAACAATCTATGAGGGAGCTTATTCCCTGCAGCCTCACCAAACTTTCTTTTATCTTTGCCAACCAGAGAGTTGAAAAGTGATATTGCAGTGCAATCTCATTTTGCATCTTCTTACTGTGAATAAGGTTCACCATGTCTCCATCTAAGAGGCGCGTGGATTTCCTTTCTCAGGAACCGCCCATTTTTCTACTAGGTGGTTGGTCTTTGAAAAAACAATCGCTCAATAGGAACCCCGACATATTAGAAAAATTCATCTTGACTGTGATGTAAGTCACAAATATTTTCCCCTATATGTCATTTGCCTTCGGATAAAACACGCATTCATATGTACGTGTGAGAGACTGCCACCTTTTTTTAAATTTTGTTTTTTCAACGTTTTGCCTGAACTGCCAGCCCCAAGAACAAGCGACTGCGCCACCCAGGCGCCCCGAGACTGCCACCTTTTAGTTAACTTTTTAAATACTTTATCATGCCATTATGTGTTTAGCAGTATTCTTGGAAGCTGCATCTTTTATTGGTTATTTTTAAAGTGGTGCTTCCCAGACGGGGTTTTAGGATACGCTCTTAACTCTTGATGACTTGAGACGCTACCCTATTCCTTGAAGAATCTCGAGATTCTGGGGAAGTGCCCAAACCGTGATAACCCTCATCTGTTTGATGTTGGCTTTTAGAAATCTCTGTTGCAGAGAGTGACATTTTTTTGACTCTTTTTCAGGATTCCCGAATATACCACCTGTTTCGGTCTTTAATCATCTCTCGGCTGGTTACAGGTGCAGAAGGTTGAAGCAGCTGGAAAGCATCTGTTTCCAGAAAAAAAGACCCCCTCCCTCATGCCACCTCCTTAACACACCAAGCAAAGCACACACCATGCCCCCACTGTCAGCTCAGTGGGCCTGCCCTCCCCGCACCTGGCTTTTCCATGTGCTCTGTCATCAGGGTCTCCCATTCTCTCCCTCTCTCCCTGCCGTGACTCCTCATTTGCTGGCCTCCGCTCCAGGCAGGCTGGCCTTTCCTATCTCTTCCTTGTAGCCTGTGGGTGGGGCGGGGGGAGGGGGGGGGGCACTCACCCAGCTTTACTGGGGCCTGAGTAATGTTCATTCTTTTAAAGAAGATGAATACAGAGTTACCAGTACAAAATTAAATACGAAAGTAAATAGAAGGAGAATATAACAAAAACTATAAAGTTTTAAAAGCTGGAAAACACCACAAAAACACAAAATGCAGACAAATTACGTATTAGTTTGTATTAATTGTCCGACATGCTTCTAAAATACTTTTTTCCAAGGCGCCTGGCTGTCTCGGTCGATGGGGCATGCAACTCTTGATCTCGGGGTTGTGAGTTTGAGCCCCATGTTGGGTGTGGAGATTACTTAAAAATAAAATCTTTAAATAATAAGAATAAGAATAATAAAGTAAATTAGGGTCACCTTGGTGGCTCAGACGGTTAAGCGCCTGTCTTCAGCTCAGGTCATGACTTCGTGGTTTGTGGGTTCGATCCCCATGTCAGGCTCTGTTCTGACCACCCATAGCCTGGAGCCTGCTTCGGGTTCTGTGTCTTCTCCCTCCCTCCCTGCCCCTCCCCTGATCATGCTCTGTCTCTCTCTCAAAAATAAACATTAAAATTTTTCTTCAATAAATTACTTTTTGCCCCTCCTTTTTGGCTTCATACTCTTTGTCTGTTAATATGACGATAAGTTTGAAATACCATTATCCATAGGAAGCATAGACTTCAGTCTTTTTTCTAGCAGGGCTGATCATCTAGAAAATATACTTTAGCATCATAACATGTTATTGGCAGTGTCTTGCTAATACATAGCCCAACATGTTAGAGTGTACGAATCATGCAACTTCACATGCAGACATACTCACTGTTGTTTCAATCTTACAGAATTAAATCCACAGGAATCCGAGGAAATTCCATTTTTCACAATTTCCGTCAAAAAAGAAAGGCATGCATAGTATGTTTATATGGCTTTATCTGGTATATCCCTGACAGGGGAGAATTTAAATTTTGGCCAGAAGACAAAAATTCAGTCCCCCTTTTTACGGTTCTACGCATCTGATAACTGGAAGGATTTTTCCACGGACCAACAGCTGGTCCTACGTTTCCAACCTGTTTCTCCTCCGTGCCTCACATATTTCTGGAGGCCACCACTGTGGGACACATTGATATCTGAGACCACCACTAGCCCTGCACCTTGTTGTCACCAGGCCGGGCAAGTCAAGGCGGCGAGAGTCTTCCTAAACACCACTCCGACACCCTGCCAAGAAGCAAACTTAAGGAAACAACTGGAGGCCATAGAAATCTATTGCATTTAATACACAGTAAATGTGTCCTCATCTCAATTTCCCCTTTGGTTGCTTTCAAAAATGCCCATGGTCACAGCAAAGCGAGGGAGAGGGAGGATTCAACAGGGAGGAGGCTGAAATGGAAAGAGACTGATGTGGTCGTCATAACTTGCAACTGATGTACCTCCTAAAAATTGTGCAGAAGCACACGAACACGACTCCCAGCCAGGACCGCGGCGGGTCTCCTGTGAGTGAGTGGCCTGAAAGCTTACACTTCCTTAGTTTCAAGACAGGGGCACTTCTGTCCCTGCTGTCTGGCCCCACCCCCACCCACCGCCCCACTGTCTGGCCCTCATTCAAAATAACTTATGTACGTGTCAACATGGTCTTGATCCCCAGGGACAGAGACCCAAACGAAACAAACTAAACGGAGGATATATCGATTCCTGAACTGCCGGCCCCAAAAACAACCGGAACCAGTCCTCTCCACCTGTCCTCTCTCTGCACCTCACTTTCCATCTCGACAAGTACAGAATAAAGCTTCACCCTCACGGAGGCTTGATCTCCAGCAACTCCATACTTGAATTGCATCGTGTGGCCACCCACCCAAGGGAAACTCAGGCTGGGACTCAGCCTGGGCCGAGTTCAAGGGACTCAGGCTGGGCCGGCTTGCCTCTCTAGCACTGTGGGGGGTACACCTAGTGGGGAACATCCCCACTAGACGTTCAAGGTTGGAGTAGGGAGGAAGGGAGGGGTGCTATGGTAGACAGGACAATGGCCCCTCAAAGACGTTCAAGCGCCAATCCCTGGAACTGAGAATGTGTTTCCCTACACGGCAAAGGGATTTTGTGAATGTGATTAAGTTAAGGATCGGGGCTTTTTGTTGTTGTTGTTTTGTTTTGTTTTTTAAGTAGGCTTCATACCCAGCAAGCGAGGCTCACCCACTAGGCCTTTTCTCTCCTCCCTCCAAGTCCTACCCTTCTGCTATGGGGCCTGTGTCCCCTGGATTCATAGGTTGAAATCCTAACTCTCGGAATCTCGGGATATTATATTTTAGAGTATGTGGACTGTATGTGGAGAGAAGATCTTTAAAGAGGTAATAAAGGCAAAAATGGGGTCATACCAGTGGCCCGTAGTGCAATGCGACTGGTGTCCTTATAATGAGAGGAGATTAGGATGCAGACACGTACAGAGGGAAGAGATACAGAGATGCCGGTAGAAGACGGCCATCCCTAAGCCCAGGAGAGAGGCTTCCGAAGAAACCAACCCCGCAGACACCTTGATCTCTGACTCCCAGCCTCCAGGATTGTGAGAGACGACATTTCTGTTGAAGTCACCCGGTCTGCAGTATTCGTCATGGCAGCAAAACCAGGCACTGCCCTTCAAGGCAGCGGTGAAATCCTACCCCCTTTCTCACACCGCCTTTGGTTAGCCCAGCTCACGGTGCGGCCATTGTCTCCCCATTGTCTCAGAAGGCCTGGAGGCTGAGAGTCGCCAACTGTTTAACACCAGGATCACAAACCCTAACGCCTGCGGGCCAGGAAGAGAACTCCCAGCGAGTGACGAGTGACGGGGCTAAGAATAAGGAAGCCATAGAAAACAGTTCCCAAAAGTAGCTCTCTCCTAGTCAATCCTGTCTGCCTTTACTTTTCTCACGTCCCACTGAGGACAGATACAAGAAACATTCTTCTCTCTTCCTGTCAGAGCTGCGGGTCAAAGTGGCAATGGGAGGGGAGCTCGGCACCTGTCCTCATCCTCGGGTCCGGGAGCCTGCGAGGAGGGGCCGAGCTGAGCTGGCACATACACCCTGCCCTGTGCAAAGGGCCGCCGCTGCTCAGCTCCAGCCCCTTGTCACCAGGGGCCAGTACAGGTACCAGGGCTGCTAGAATTTTCCAGGTTTTCAAAAGAAGCCGGAAATCTTGGTTTAAAACAAAAACAGGAAATCTGATTTTTAAAATACTGACAACTTATTCAAAAATCTCTTAAATCTCTGCTGGCTACTCCACACCTGTCAAGGATGGCTGCTCTCAAAAACCAGAAGTGTTGACAAAGATGTGGAGAATTTGGGGCTCTGGTGCATTGTTGGTGGGAATGTAAAATGGGGCAGCCACTGAGGCAAAGAGTATGGAGCCTCCACCAAGAATTAAAAATGAGACTACCAGATAATCCAGCAACTCCAGTTCTGGGTATATGCTCAGAAGAACTGAGAGCAGAGTCTCAAAGATATCTGCACAGCCACGTTCAGAGCCGAAAGGTGGAAACAACCCGTGTGCCCATTGGCAGATGAATGGATAAGCAAAATGTGATACATATACACACACGTACACAATGGAATATTCTTCCGCCTTAAAGAGGAAGGAAACGGATGACCACCTCCATTTCAATGAATACAATATGGATGAACCTGGAAGACATTCTGTTAATGAAATAAGCCAGGCTTATTGTTTTATTTCACAAAAAGACAATACTGGGATCTCTGGGCGGCTCCGTCGGTTGAGTGACCAACTCTTGCTGCAGGCTCAGGTCAGGATCCCAGGGCCATGGGATCGGGCCCTGTGTCAGGCTCTGTGCTGGGCCACTCTCTTGGGACTTGGGTCTCTCTCTCCCTCTCTGTCCCTGTCCCCTGCTCATGCACTCTCTCTAAAAGAAAAACGAAAAAAATTGGGGGCGCCTGGGTGACTCAGTCGGTTAAGCGTCCCGGGTCACGATCTCATGGTTTGTGAGTTCGAGCCCCGCATCAGGCTCACTGCTGTCAGTGCAGAGCCCACTTCGGGTCCTCTGTCCCCCTGTCTCTGCACCGCCCCCCACTCTCACGTGCTCTCTCCCTCAAAAATCAATAAACAGAGGGGAAAGTGGGTGATGGGCAGAGAGGAGGGCGCTTGTTGAGATGAGCACAGGGTGTTGTATGGAAACCAATCTGACAGTCAACTATATTAAAAAAAACCAAAAATCAATAAACACTTTAAAAAATTTAGAAAAAAATTTTTTAATTTTTAAAAATTAAGAAAAAATTTTTTTAATTTTTAAAAATTAACAAAAAAAAAGACAAATACTGCATGATTCAATTTATAGGAGGTCCCTAGAGTAGTCAAAATTATAGAGGCAGAAAGTAGAGTGCTGGCTGCCAGGGGCTGGGGAGGGAGGGGAGGATGGGGAGTTAGTGTTTAATGGGACATAGTTACAGTTTTGTGAGAGGAAGAAAGTTCTGGAGAAGGATGGTGGTGATGGTCGCACCATGAATGTACTTTATAGTACTCAAGTGTACGCTTAAATAGGGTTAAGACAGTGAATCTGCTGGTATGTTTATTTTATCAGAATAAAAATTTGGGGGGGTGGGGAGATCTTTGCCGGCTAGAATTGTTATTGCCAAACAAGACACATGTAAGGGCTAGATTCAGCTCACAGGCCACGAGTTTGCAAGCTCTGGTTTAACACTTCATTTTTTCCAGTTGTTCCATGTGTTCACGTCTTATTTACCCAGCCAGAAGGTACTAGAAGGTGAAATTCTGTGGAAGTAGGAGCTATGTGTTAAAGTCCTTTCCTATCCATCAGAGCAGGTGCTCAGGGCTCTGCAGTGGGCAAGTCACAGGTGCCCTGCCAAATACCTGATCACACACACAGACACACACACACACACACCTACTTAGCATAAAGTTGTGCAGCACACAGAGCGGTGCCCAGAGGAGGCTGCACCGTGGAAGCTTCGGAGTGGAGAAAGCACAGCCTTTGAAGCAGTGAAAGGAAATCCCTCTGAGTAAGATGTGGAGACGGTGTCAGAAGAGGCGAGGCCGAGAGGGTGAGTGAGTCAGAAAAGTGGGCCCTGTACGTTAAATTGAGGAGCCTCACCCCATCCCAGTGGGAGGGGAGGGCACTGAAGACCCTTCAGCAGGAGGTGACAGGACTGGATTTGCTTTTGAGATTAAGTCATGAGAACCAGAGCCCGGAACTCACACTCAGGAAACAGCTAAGCGCCCCTCAGCTACAGCCCTCCAGGGCCTCGCCTGCTCGTGTTCAGACAATGAGGAGGTTGGAACCCGGACAAGCCTGAGGGGCTTCAGTGGGAGGGGCGACACTTGAATACATGCCCTGTTCAGAGCGGGTTGCCATGTGTGTGTGTGTGCACGCGCGCGTGTGTGCCTGTGCTTGTGTATGTATGTGCACATTGCATGCACATGTGTGCGCTAGAGGGGGAGGGTATGGATCTCAGCAAGCTGACCGTCCACAGGTTCTGCCTATTTCCTTCCTTTATACCTTCGCTAACGAGTTCCAGGCCTGGTCAGTGAAGGAGGTGCAGCCAACAGATCATCTTTGCACCCCGCCCCCCTCAGGGGAAACCTGGAGGAGGTATTTACTGAGAGCCCTCGCTTTAACCTGATCCCAGACACCAGTCCCGAGCACTCAGTAACCCGTGGCAACCCCTAGAGGCTGCTACAGGCTCAGTTATGAGGATGGCTACCCAGGGAACGTGCGGGTTCCCCAGACACCGGAATGGCTGAGCCGTGGGGATCTGGGGATCGCGGGGCGCGATCCCGAGCTGCCTAGGCGTGCGTGGAATTCTCGCGCCGACGAGGTCTGAAGGGACAAATGCCCGTTCCCCTAAGACCGTTCTCTGAGGGAAAGATAAATCTTAGAAGAAATGATGTGAACAAACAGGATCCTTCTCCGGTGGCCAACATGTATTCACTGTGCACCGTTTAATAACTGCACGTTTATTAAGGGTATGTCTCTCACTTTGCTCACGGGCAGTTCTCCCAACACTGGGACTTGAAACAGTTTCTTCAGAAAGGACCACAAGTAGCGGTGCCTCATGATGACTGGAAAACTGGAAAACACTGGCCAGAGCAGCCACGTGGAAGGGGCAGTTTGGGAAGTGGTGAAGTGTAGGGACGGACGGGGACAATTATTTTTGGAGGTCTGGTGATTAGGAACCAGGTGGCCGCTGGGCTGCCGGACCCAGGGATTTTGTACTTGGCGATGGAGGCTTCACTCTTTCTTCCCAATCTTGACCATTGGTACAAAGGCCAGGGTGCCCCGCGATTGTCATCAACATATACGCAAATCAAGACGCATTATGCATACGAACAGGGATGCTTCCAAAGGAGCCCAGAGCTCTGCACTGTCCTTTCTTCTCTCCTTTCCCTGCTCGGGATCTCATCTTCACACCCCGTCTGCCTGTGGAACAACTGGGATTCCGCGTGAGGCTTCCCCTAAGCAACCAACAGCAGCCACCAGAAACCTCGATCGCTTCAAGACAAGTCTCAGCCCCTGCCTCCAACCAGACCGCTACTCCAACACCCCACGCTGGACTTTAGGCCTCGGCGCGGGAGACGGCCGTAGCCCCTGCCTGACACGGGGCGCCCTGCTATCGATGTCCCATGGGTGACCGAGAGAAGTCACCTAGAGGTGCGCTGAGAACAGAGAAGCTCAGTGAGATGGAGCCCAAGAATGCGCCCCCTCCACTTGGGAGAGAAGGGTTCCATCCTCCCTGAGCCCCACATTCCACGTATTCTGCTCCCAGCCTACTCTCAAATCACCCATTCTCTGGGCTCCACCGGACCCCCTCACCCCACCCACTCTCCAGGCTCAAGGCCTGCACGCTCAGCCAAAGCAGACCACTTGCTGCGCCTTAAGCTAGTGCACACATTTCTGCCTCCACCCGCACATTTGTGGGAGGCATATGCCATGTGACCATTCTGACACACGTCACGTTTCATGTGACCATTCCAAAACACCCACCACAAAGGTACTCAAAGTGCGGCTTAATCTTAAAACTTAAAAGTAGTCCTAAGTGAAAAGGACAAATGAGGGATCGGATGAGGGTTCATACGGAGAGATGGATATGTTACCTCTTGAACACACTACTCAGCAACAACAACCACAAACTCAATATTTAATCATTTGTTTCTTCCCCCAGCTACCTAAAAATATCCTTCACACCAGAAGAGCTGCTTCAGGATTGCCACATTAGTATGTCACAAGTTTGCTCACCCTGTTTTCTCCAGCTTCCCGATCCCTGAGTCAGTTAGAAATGCGTTATGGCTTAAATAGTGGCCACCAACAGGGACTTAAGCAAGAGAGGTATTTGTGGCTTCGCATCACAAGAAGTCTGCAGGTGGATGATTGTTAGCATTGATTCAGCTGCTCAGCAGAGCCAGCTGACAGGGTCCCAGCCTCTTTCCACTTTTCGACTGCCATCCTTAGTGCATGAGCTATGAGTTCTCACTCTTGTCACCTCATGGTTACGAGATGGCTGCCACAGTTCCAGGCATCATATCTTTATACAAGGCATGGCGGCGGGGGGCGGTGCGGGGTGGGGGGAGGAAAAGGAGCAGTAGTTAAGAGGCTGTTACAACTGTCCTGGGACAAACTGAATCAGAACCAACCTAGTGGTGGTTGACATGGAAAGAGGACAGATTTGAGATACAGTTAGAAGGCAGACGGGGCACGTGGGTGGCTCAGTTAAGCGTCTGATTTAGGCTTAGGTCACGGTCTCACGGTTCGTGGGTTCAAGCCCCGGGCTGGCTCTGTGCTGACAGCTCAGAGCCTGGAGCCTGCTTCGGATCCTGTGTCTCCCTCTCTCTCCGTCCCTCTCCGCTCGCACCCTGTCTCACTCTCAAAACTAAACAAACATTAAAAAAAATTTTTTTTTAAAGGTAGAATTGGCGTGATTCAATCGTGGCAGTGATGAGGAAGATGGCTTCGAGGTTTCTAGCTTGGGTGATAAGGTAGATAGTGGTGGTGGTGGTGATGGAAGGAACAGATCTGGTGTAAGGGAAAAACAGTGATCTTGGTGTTTTTAGTCTGGTGTTTTAGTTCGAGGACCTCTAACATCCAGGTATAGATATTTTATAGAAAACTTAAAAATGAATCTGTAACTCGGAAAAGAGGTAGGTGCTATGTAATTGCAGTAGTATTTGTCACACTGGTGATACCAAAATCACGCAGAGTGTGTAGAAAGGAGGTGGGTTGGAGATAATGGAGCCAGAGATCTCTGATACATAGAGAAGTAAAAGGAGACCTGGGGGGCAGGAAGTTTCCTGAAGGAGGACAGAGACTCAACAAACAGGAAGAGATCTGCAGTGTTGAGTGATCCAGAGCTGTGAAATATATGCACTGGTTTTGGCACTTCGATAGCTGATGACCTCGCTGAAACCAGTTTATGGGAGGGAGGCACACTCCCTACAAACTCTACTTTATGGGGGTTTGAGACATCTTGGGAAATGAGGAAGTAGAGACTATTCCTGTTGGGGGCTTTATAGAAGAGGTATTCCTCTCTGTAAAAGGCAAGTAGTAAGGAGAGCCTGCAACATCTATTGCGCTTTTCTGTGTGACGATGTGATGGCTGGATCTGAGGCAGCTATCTTGTGACCAGTGGGGGAGACATCGTTGATACACTGAGGTTAGCAAAGCAGAAGGATGGCATGAGGTTGGTCCTTGGCCTTCACTGAGCTGATGAACTAACCTTGTGGACACCTACCTCTCAACTTCTTTTTAAGTGAGAAAAATAAGAGGTCCCTGGGTGGCTCAGTCGGCTAAGCGTCCGACTTCGGCTCAGGTCATGATCTCACAGTTTGTGAGTTCGAGCCCAGCGTCGGGCTCTGTGCTGACAGCTCAGAGCCTGGAGCCCGCTTTGGATTCTGTTGTCTCCTTCTCTCTCTGCCCCTCCCCCACTTGCTCTTTCTCTCTAAGAGAAACATTTAAAAAATTTTTTAAGTGAGAAAAATAAGTCCTTGTTGCCGAAATCACTTTTACTCTTCTTGTGAATGGTGTGTTCAGCACGCTGTTCATGAGATGTGATAAAAATGAACTTTACTGTTCCTCACCATCCCTGGAAACTACTTAGCGGAGATCGTATCTCCATACTCCTAGATGAAAACTCTGGCAGACCATGACTTTGTCCTCACCCTTAGGTGACAGACAGTGTAAAGTCACTTTCTTTTTTCTTTTTTTTTTTTTTAAATAGTAAAGCTTTCTTTTTAAAATTTTTTTTTCCAACGTTTTTATTTATTTTTGGGACAGAGAGAGACAGAGCATGAACGGGGGAGGGGCAGAGAGAGAGGGAGACACAGAATCAGAGACAGGCTCCAGGCTCCGAGCCGTCAGCCCAGAGCCTGACGCGGGGCTCGAACTCACGGACCGCAAGATCGTGACCTGGCTGAAGTCGGACGCTTAACCGACTGCGCCACCCAGGCGCCCCTGAAGTCATTTTCAATAGCAAATGCAGTCACAGTTCTGGAATTCAAATGGCCCAAGATTCATAAAAATCCCTGTACCTGATTCTGCATCAAATCTCCCCTCCACCACCAGGCCAATGTGAGGCCCAAAGCCTGAGGTGGAGAGGGGCACAGAGCTGGCTCCTTTCTTTTTCTACCTCCTGCTTCTCCTCCTCCCACTCAACTCTTACCTCTACCAGTCTTCTAGGGTACATTGGTCCCTTAGGAGGTGGGGTGGTCTTTCCTGAACAGGTACTGCTGTAAGCTGGCTGAGGCTCTCTGGGCCAGGCAGATGTGAAAGCTTCTGTGGGCTCTTAGAATATTCCTGTCTCTGAGGGTTCTTCTCTGCACTTCCCTTGACCTGAGGGGATGCATTTGTCCTGGGGTCTCCTTCCTCAGTCCCACAGGGATGCTGTGCTCACCTCTAGCTTCCTTCTGCTGAGATCCTCCTACCCAACACACACACACACACACACACACACACACACACACACACACACACACACACTGGCTCAATCCAATTCATATACCATGTTAGTTTCCCTCCTGTGTGGCCCATTTCAGACCGAGGGAAAACACTGGGCGTCCTGTGGCTGACCCCAACACAGCCCCCTCTGTCTGCCAGCCACAGGCCTCCTGAGCTTTCCCACTTGTCAGTCAAAACTCTCGAGACCTGCTTTAAGGTGAGGGCGGTAGGACCCCTACCCCAGGCACTGCAGACGGAATCCGAAGGAGAAACCATTCAAGAATGCTCTGTCTCTCCCTTCTCAATCCTTTTGGGTTCCCCATTCCAGGAGTGGTTCAGGAGCTTCTGGAGAAGTTCTCAATCATTCTCTTTGGAAGTTCTGCACAGGATAGCCTGGCCTTGGAACTTGACCTTTCGTATTCTTGCTCAAAATTCTGGTTTCACCACCCGCCTCCAAAATGCTTATTAGAGAGAAAAATTAACCTCTATTGTCTTAGCTCAGAATCTACTACCCGGGCCTGGAAAGCAGCCAGAAAGCTTCGCTGTGCTGAGCGGCTCCGTGACTCTCCTGACACAATCAAGTCAAAGCTGGTAATTTATAAGGGTAAAAAGTTGTAAATGTCCACCAACAAGAGATTAAACAAATGAAACATGTATATGATGGAAAATGACTCAGCCATTTAAAACAATACTTTGGGGGGCGCCTGGGTGGCTCAGTCGGTGAAGCGGCCGACTTTGGCTCAGGTCACGATCTCGCGGTCCGTGAGTTCGAGCCCCGCGTCGGGCTCTGTGCTGACAGCTCAGAGCCTAGAGCCTGTTTCAGATTCTGTGTCTCCCTCTCTCTCTGCCCCTCCCCTGTTCATGCTCTGTCTCTCTCTGTCTCAAAAGTAAATAAACGTTAAAAAAAAAAAATAAAACAATACTTTGGAAGTATTCAAATATAGCAACATAGGACAATGTTTCTATTTTGTTAAATTAAATATATGCAGGGGGGAAAGACTAACAGGAAATGTGTAAACATTCAAAAGGTCAAAGTTCAATTTGGTTGAAAAAAGTAACGTGTATATTACACACACACTGAAAGCAGAAAGTAGCAGGGCAGATCCAGGGGCACCATATCTGCAGCTGCCTGGGGGGAAGGACCCGGGTGGGAAGGAATATTACTTCTAAAGTTTTCAACCATATACAGATATTCCTTTTTCAACTAAAGAAACCATAGTTTGGGTTCTTTAAAAAAAAAAAACTTTGACATTTTTGGAGGAAAAAGGATAATAACTTTTTTTTTCTCGGTGGAAGAGAATTACTAGACATTTTTTAAAAAATCCTTTTCTTCTTTTCCTCTCTATTTCTAAATCATTATGTATTACTAAAACACACACACACGATACGATTGCTTCCCCCCTCCCTGTTCCCTTCCTGAACAACTGAGCTCTAAAGCCACGAGTGATGGATGAGCACAGCAAGGTGGGGATCCTCCGGGGCCGGGGTGGAAGGCGCAGGGTGTGGTTGCAGAGATCAAGCAGGGTGATGAGGCTACAGCATGGGGGTAGACTGGCGGAGGTAATGGGACTTCAGAGGGTTGAAGCGGGTTTCCTTGTATTTCCCAGCCTGCACAGGGAAGGGAGGGCATCCATGCAGTGGGGCGACCCAGCCAGAGTGTGCTTAGTAGGATGGGAGGGTAGGCCAGCGGAGAGGCAGCTTGGTGATGAGCGTCAGGGCCCCAAACCACCCACGTGGGTGGGGGGCGGGCAGCAGAGATGGAAATAAGTTACACGTAGGGGCAGGCAAACGAGGGAGTATATTAGAGGCAATGAAAACCAGTGTCTCACTGGTAGAGAAGGGAGTTGCAAATACGAAAAGGAAGAATATGAATAAATTCAGGGGTGTTGGATTGGGATCAGAGGTATTGGTGTGCACCATGGTTTTTCAATATATAGATAGATGCAGAAATAAGCATCAAACTAACTGTGTAGCTATATGAATTTATAATAAACAGAGACAGATGTTGTCTTAGCTTGGGATGCTATAAATAAAATATCACAGACTAGGTGACTTAAACCATAGGCATTTACTTCTCAGTTCCAGAGTCTGGGAAGTTCAAGAGCAAGGTGTGACAGACCCCTGATGAGGGTGCTCTTCCTGGCTTACAGGCACCACCTTCCCACTCTGTGCTCAACTGGCTTTTCCTCAGCACAGCCATGTGGAGGGAGAGAGAGAGATCTCTCGCCCTCTTTTGATAAGGCCACTAATCTCATCATGAGGGCTCTACTCTATGACCTCAGCTAACCCTAATTACCTCCCAGAGACACCATCACATTGGAGATTATGGCTTCAACATATGAATTTGAGGGGATGCAAACACTCGGCCCATAAGAGATGTATGTGTATGTACATATATCATATCATATCATATCATATCATATCATATCATATATCATATCATTATACACAAGGCACATATCCATATACAAATGCTACAGGGATTCCCTCTTTCTGTCCAATGAGTGGGCCTGGAAGGGATGATACCTCAAAAGCAAAGAACAAAGCTAGTACCCAAATCTTGGCTTCTAAATACTATTTTCCACTAAAAGAAATGCAGATGCCTCACAGAAATGACCATTTCCAGCTCTGGGAAGGGAAAGCACAAAATGAGCCTGGAACAGAAAGCAAGGTGTGGTCACAGAATGATGAGGGCCGTCAGAAGGACACAAAGACAACTTGAGTGAGTCCTCACTAGCCAAACAGGGGGCAACATGTCATTGCAATGAAGACAAATACTTACGGGTTATAAAACTTTGAATAAAAGAGGAGGTCATGATTCCATACTGATACAATAAGTGAATAAATTGAAAGTTTGATGAAGACTAGGAGGAACATAGTACCTCCCCCAAAATACTTATTAATTACCAAGGGGGGAAAAGCCTGGCAGACCCCCCCACTTAAACCAGTGATCAAAGCAAAATCATCAGTAATGGGATAAACCAAATAGTGGCCCATATGACCAGGCACGATAACACAGTGTCATTTCTATGATGTTTTTGCCAAAGATGGATAATCTGAATCTAATCATAAGGAAATATTATACAACATAATTGGCCTGTAATGTTCAAAAATGCCAAGATCACAAAAGTCAAGGTGAGTCAGAGGAACTGTTTCAGACAGAAGGAGACAAAAGTGAATGCAACTCATACTTCTGAATGGGCCTTTCAGGCTATGAAGGACATTATTGAGACAACTGGTAAAACTTGAATGAGGTCCGAGGATTCGATGTCAGTAATATATGTTCCTAATTTCCTGATTTTTGATGGTTATATTGTGCTTATGTAGCAGAATATCCTTATCTTTTTTTTAAGTTTATTTATTTATTTTGAGAGAGAAAGAATAAGCAAAGGAGGGGCAGAGAGGGGGTGGACAGAGGATACAAAGCAGGCTCTAAGCTGTCAGCACAGAACCTGATGCAGGGCTTGAACCCACAAACCATGAGATCATGACCTGAGCCCAAGTCGGACGCTTAGCTGACTGAGCCACACAGGTGCCCGGAGAATGTCCTTATCTCTAGGAATTCCAAACTGAAGTATTTGTAGGTGACTGGACATCAGATTGGAAACTTATTCGCAAGTGGTTCGGGAAAAATATAATTTTCTGTACTAAACAGCCAACTTTTCTCTAATTTTGTGATCATTTCAAATTAAAAATATTTTTAAAAGAACCAATAATTTCTCTCTATATATATATATGAATTAAATATCCCTAAATACATGATATATGTGATTACATACTACATATTTTGTTAATGCACTGATAGCATATAAATATACTACATGTGGGGACACCTGGGTGGCTCAGTCGGTTAAGCGTCTGACTTTGGCTAGGGTCATGATCTCACAGTTCACAGGTTCGAGCCCCATATCAGGCTCTGTGCTGACAGCTTGGAGTTTGGAGTCTACTTCGGATTCTGCCTCCCTCTCTCTCAGCAACCCCCTCTTAAAAATAAATAAAATATTAAAAAATTAAAAAAAAAATATATATATATATATGTCACACACACACACATACACACACACACACACACACACACACACACACACACTACGTGCGGAAACATACAGTGCTGGGACCCGGAAGCAGAGGGGGACCTCCTTGTGCCAAAGGGGAGGCGGCAAGCCCTGAGGTTCTGGAGAGGTTCTGGAGAGGTGGGCTGCCCTCAAGAAGGCTGTATGACTGCAGCTGGAGGCCGGGCCCCTCCTATAACACCTAGACACCTCCTTCTGAGATCAAGCCTTCCAAACATCCTAGAAAACTCAGAAATTCAAAATTTCCAATATTCTGTCTCTCTGTCCTCAGAGATCGCTGAAATCCCAGAGACTCTCCTATTTCAGGATCCCCGACACATGCCACAGACGGCCTGGGGCTCTCGGGGTGGCCCCGTTGTGGCCCGAAGGTTGAGAGTCAGACAGAGGAGGGTCTGAGTTCTAGCTCCAGCACGTCTAGTCTGGTGGGTGCTTCTTCCCAGGGCCCTGGTGGGGCTGGAGTCACAGACCCCGTTAAAGCCCCCACCCCACCCCCCAAGCCTGGTAAATGACAAGGTCAGTGAACAGGAACTATTTTTCTCTATCAGCTAAAAGTTTGTGTCTCCTTGTTTCAAGTCCAGAAATGTGGTTCACAATTCAGATGAAAGTGAAAAGAGCAAAAGCCAGCCTGGGGCTGGGCTCTGCCATGTGCTCTGTTTTTAGCCAGGGTTGACTTCGGACCCCAGCAGGGTTTTATGACACATTCTTTATGGATCCAGACTTTCTTCTGGGACAGGGTGAGGTACAGGCGGGGGGGGGGGGTGGGGGCGGGGGGAAGGTCAGGTATCGGGGAAAGTGACACCGAAGGGAAGTTTTCCTAGAAGTGCCACTGTTCTAGCTTGATATCCTCAGCCCTTTGCACTGAGAAGAGTTTCTGGTGGAAAGTCTGAGTAAACCCGGCCCACATTCAATAATATTTATTGACCACTAAGTGTCTAGCGATGGCAGATAGAGAAAGAGACGCAGTCGCAGCCCAAATGCTCACAAGAGTGGGGAAGAAGGGGCACCTGGGTGACTCAGCCAGTTGAGCGTCCGACTGATTTCAGCTCCCGTCATGATCTCACGGTTCACGAGTTCAAGCTCTGCATCGGGCTCCGCACTAACAGCACAGAATCTGCTTGGGATTTTCTCTCTCCCTCTCCCTCTGCCCACCCCCCCCAAAATAAATAAATAAACATTAAAAAAAAAAAAACAACAGAATGGTGAGGAAGGAAAGTAGCCCCACCAAGAGCTTCCATTTTTACGCTTGAGGCTTTTGAGCTCAGCACCTCCATTGACCACCACCCATGTGCTTGGCCCTCGGTGAGGTCCCAGGGCGGAGAGCCAGGTGGGTAGGATATGGCTCAGCCATGAGGAGCTCACCGTTTATTACAGGTGAGAAACCGACCCAAACACCTCCCAAGCATTAGGATAAAGGTGTTCTCACAAAGCATTCCCTTGAAGAAAATTGTGAGGTGGGGGGAACAGTGAGGGGGTCTGGAAGATCACAGGCAGAAGGGGGCGCTCGCGCATTGCCCGGGGAAGTGACGCTGCCAGCTGGGTTCATGGGGCCTGTGGGGAGTGGGAGGTGGGAGGATAGGACGAGGCCACGGAGCGCGGTTGGCTCTGGTACCCTGAGGACCTTCCTGGGTCCCACTCAGAAACTCAGACTCGACCCTGTGGGCAGTGGGGAACCACTGAGGGGTTTAAGCAGAGGGACAACGTGGTCCGATTTGCATTTTAGAAAGATCACACTGGCAGGCGCATGGGAGATGGCGTGGGGTGGGGCAAAGCCAGACACCGGGAGTACCATTTTGGAGGCCGTTACAACTGTCCCAGGGAGAAATAATGGCGCCCGGAACCATGGCGGTGGCAGGTAGGGTAGACTGAAGTGGGCAGTTTGGGGGGGTTACTTAGAAGGGAGAACTGGGGTTGCCTGGGTGGCTCAGCCGGTTAAGTGTCCAACTCTCGGTTTCAGCTCAGGTCATGATCTCGCTGTTGGTGGGTTCGAGACCCACTTTGGGCTTCATGCTGACCATGTGGAGGCTACTTGGGATTCACTCTCTCTCTCTCTCTCTCTCTGCCCTTCCCCCGCTTTCTCTCTCTCTCAAAACAAGTAAACTTAAAAAAAATATAAGGGAGAACTGACACCACTTGGTGATGCTGGTGAGGAGGATGGGCGGCTCTGAAGTTTCTAGTTGGGGTAGGGGAGGGGGTGGCGGTGGTGCCTTTAATGGCAGAACAGAAAGAGCAGATTAAAAAACATTTTTTTTTAATGCCTATTTATTTCTGAGAGAGCGAGCACATGTGAACACACGCGCTAGCGGGGGAGGGGCAGAGGGAGAGAAATGGGGACAGAGGATCGGACGTGGGCTCTGCACTGACAGCACAGATTCCCTAGGCGGGGCTCAAACTCACACGCTGTGAGTTCGTGACCTGAGCCGAAGTTGGACACTTAAGTGACTGAGCCCCCAGGTGCCCTAGAAAGAGCAGATTTGATGCAAGGGCAAAAGAATGAGCTTGGCTGTATACTCTGAGGTGCCCCGCAGAGACCCATGTAGAAACGAAGGACAGGTAAGTAATTGGAAATACGGGTCTGTGGCTGAAAACAGAGGCAGCTACTCACTGCACGAGATGGCGGTTATTAGTCAAGGGGATGGCAGCCGAATCGTGGGGGTCCGTACAGAGGTGAAGGGACACAGAGCAGCCGAGGAAAACCAGACAGTGGTCAAGGGGTAGCAGGAGACCCAGAAGAGGGGTGGCAGGGAAAGACCCGACGGGAGCATGATGCTCCAGGCCGAAGGGAGCCTCGCAGCGGCAAACGGGAAGGTACGGGCTGTGATGTGGGTGCCAGAGGAGCAGACAGGTGTTGGGTCAGTTCTGGGGGCTGGATGAGGTTTTAGTAGATGAAGAAGTCTTGGGAGAGAGGAGTGGAGACTATTTCTTTCTCGTTTGTTTTTCTTTTTGTTTATTTTTGAGAGAGCGCGCGCAAGGGAGGGGCAGAGAGAGAGGGGGAGGGGGGCAGAGGATCCGAAGCGGGTTCCGGGCCCGATAGCGCAGAGCCCGCTGTGGGGCTCGAACCCGATGAACTGTGAGATCATGACCTGAGCCACCCAGGCGCCGCGATACTATTTCTTTAAAAGACGCGGTGGTGAAGGAGAAGAGAGATGAGGAAAGGCAGGATTCAGGTCACACGGGACCTGGTGACACAGGAGCAGGCAGGCAGGGGGCCTGCAAGGGAGCGGCGGGGAGCCGCGGAGGGAAGTCAGGCAGGAGGAGTGGGCCTCCGTGAGGGAGAGCTAGTAGGGAAGGGGGCTCCAGAAGGGAGTGTTGTCCTTGGCACTTGCTGTGGGGGAAGGCCCCAGGCCCCAGCGGGACCCACGGGCCTGGGCTCAGGTGCGGGGAGCAGCGGGCCTGAAAGGGGGGCAGGGGCGTGCCTGGGCAGGGGCCACGGGTCGGGGGTGCAGAGTGAGGAGCCCGCAGGGGAGGCCGCGCGTGCGCTCAGGGCTCAGCATCCTGCCGAGGGGTTACTCACTGCTGACTCAGACCCAGGTGCTCATTTGCATGTTGTTCATGTCAAGCCAAAATGAGCAGGGATACCAGGGGGGCATCGCATCCCCTTTCTGAGCAGAACCGCCCCAGATCTTCGAAGCGCTCCTGCTGTGGTGCTGAGTCTCTGTGACTTAGACATATTTCCTTTGTAAAGGGCTCTGTTCAGTGCTGCCCACGTGGCTGTCTGTGAAATGGAGCTGAGGAGGAAAAAAACCACTCAGGAAGTTCATTTCCTCCCTAAGAACATGGAGGTAAAATTTAATTTTAGGTTGAATGCTCCGAGCACGGCCCTTCCCGCTGCCAAATATTTTCCCTTATCATCTATCTCCTCCCCCAGAATGTAACCAGGACGGGAACACTGTTTTGTATGCCTGTGCCTAGAACGGTGCCCGACACACGGTAGGTGCTTGACAAACACAGGACGTGACTGAACGTCTCGTTCCAAGCACTTTCTCTAAACCTTGCAGCCCTTAGGCACCTCACAGTTTAGGAAAGACTGACTCTGAGAGGTTAAGCGTTTCCCTAGGTCAGGGCACCTGGGTGGCTCAGTCAGTTAAGCGTCTGACTCTTGGTTTCGGCTCAGGTCATGATCTCACGGTTCATGAGTTCGAGCCCCGTGTTGGGCTCTGTGCTGACAGCATGGAGCCTGCTTGGGATTCTCTCTCTTCTTCGCTCTCTGCCCCTCCCTCCCACTCTCTCTCTCTCTCCTTCAAAATAAATAAACTTAAAAAAAAAAAAAAAAGCCATTTCCCTAGGTCAATCAGACTGCAGGGAAGGGGCAAGTCCCTACAATTTCAAGCAGGACTTCCCGCATGTGAAGCAATAGTTCAAAAACCACTTATGAGTTTATTAGGTGACTACTCCTGTGAAACCTATTCATGCTAACCCAACTCTGACAAGAACATCCCCGACAAGAACAAGCAAATGGACTGATTTCCACTCAAATATAAATAGCTTCCAAGGGGCTGAAATGCTCTGGCCAGCTGACTAGCTCAGTCTGTCCCAGTAGGTCAGGCCGACTAAGGAAGCCAGACCCCCCCCATCCCCCCAGTGGCTAGGAGCCCAAGCGGAGTTAAGTACTCTTGGGGAGACCGTGAACCAGCCCCATGAACTGGACACACAGAAGGCCCGTGGCCATTGGCCAGTCGGGGTGCCTGCCTCCACCAGGGCCAACAGCACACTGCTGGCCACTGGCCACCTAATGGGAGAGCCAGCCACCAGCCTTCAGCCCCCTTGTGTCCTTCCAGCTCTTCCTTTCAGGGAAAATACTTAAGCGACCGAACGATACTTAGGCGAAAATACTGAAAATACTCAAGCGACTGACTCATTTCAGCTCCATACCGGTTTTCATCGATGCTCTCAGATAATTACATATTGTTGACAAGGGGAAACCCTACACATAGCAGGAAGTCACCTCGCAACAATTCTGACCGTAGTGTCTGGGGAAAGGCACCTCTCTGTGAATCTGGGCCTGTGTTTGGGTCCCTGCTGGCTTGAGCCACTTCGCAGGGGGGTGTATGTGTCCTGCCTGTGACCTAAATTTTGGGTGTCTATCTTGTATTTCTGTTCCCTACAGCTAGAGGGCTTTGATTTCAAACCACAGGGGGAGCATGATGAGCAAATAGCTGTCAAAACCATTTTGGGGCGGAAACAGCCAATGGAAGGTTCGGTCAGCATCACTGCTTGTAAGTCCAAGAATCAGAGAAGAATCCAGGCCTCTGAGAGTTTCTTCGGTAAATGGAGTCCCTTAACTGTTAGTACAGGCTTTGTTTCTTCTTCTTTTTTTTTCCCCCCTCTACTACTCAGTAGCTTATTTTCTTTAAATTTTTTTTTCAACGTTTTTTTATTTTTGGGACGGAGAGAGACAGAGCATGAACGGGGGAGGGGCAGAGAGAGAGGGAGACACAGAATCGGAAACAGGCTCCAGGCTCCGAGCCATCAGCCCAGAGTCTGACGCGGGGCTCGAACTCACGGACCGCGAGATCGTGACCTGGCTGAAGTCGGACGCTTAACCGACTGCGCCACCCAGGCGCCCCTCAGTAGCTTATTTTCAAGCAGAACAGGGGGAAAAAAAATCCAGTCTCCAACGCCTGGGCCAGAGCAGAGTAATCACCAGCAAAACAGCTGTTAACATGGCTGACGCTCATTCCTGTTAACTACTTTAGTTAAGTTAAAGGACTGGCAGGAGAGAAATTCTGGCTGGCTGAGCAAGGAAAAACCTTTCAGAGGTAAGTCACCAAAGACAGTAGCAGATGTCATGGAGCGCAGAGCAGAAGCTACCAGGGACTTGACCGTCTCAAAGCAAAGCAAAACAGCTGATAAATACTCAGCCAAGCCAACTGCCAATTATACAAGAAGCTCAGGAAGCCAGAGAGGGTGTGAGTTTATTTTATTATTATTATTATTTTTTTACTAAAAAAAATTTTTTTAATGTTTGTTTTTGAGAGGGAGAGAGACAGAGACAGAGCATGAGTGGTGGGGCGGGGGGGGGGGGCAGAGAGGGAGAGGGAGACACAGAATCCGAAGCAGGCTTCAGGCTCCGAGCTAGAGTCCGACGTGGGGCTCGAACTCACGAACCGTGAGATCGTGACCTGAGCTGAAGTTGGATGGTTAACCGACTGAGCCACCCAGGCGCCCCTAGAAGTTTCTTTAATTAACAATTCACCCTTCTCTTCATCCACAGATCCATCAGCCCACGTCTCTTCAAAGATCTAGGATGTTGCTTCAGGTAACTGCCCTCCCCACAGGGAGCCAATCATGCAAACATGTAAATGTACGATTTGCAACTATAGCACTGTTGCAGTCTTAGGGTTACAAGTGGCTCCTAGGGTTCACAGGAGCCGGGAGCTAGTGAGCTAGAGAGCCAGTCGTTCAACCCCTTTTATTACGGCGCAGGGTTATGGCGACCAGGATAGGCTCCAGAGTGACACGAGTGTGGGGCTGAATAGACAGTCCTGCCATTGCTCGTGGCGTGATGCTGCTAGTCATGTAGCCACTCTGAGCCTGTTTCCCCATCTGTGAAGCAGGGATAATAGTCCCTCACTTAACGGGTGATGGAAAAATTACATGTGATCTAACAGGCAAAGCCTTTGGCACACAGCATCGTACCCAGCAAATGCTCAAAGAATGTGAGCTGTTCTCCCATGTCTATGAAGGCCCAGAAAGGTGCTGTTGGGTATCGCCATGTGGGTCCTATAAATTTCTACATCTCACGGTCATACCTATTAGAAAGTAACTTTGTAAGGAGAATTTGCAGATAAGAAAAGCTATTATGTAACGTTGTTAGGCTGTAACTTTGTCAAGTTGTGGCTATGAACATCCTCAGGCATTTGAAGATGAACAGATTTTTTCTGTTAGGAGTCCATACGTTACTCAAAATCAGAGAGCACTGCTTTATCCCACAGCATTAGTATTGTTCAGTATTAGCTAGAACCCACTAAACTTTTCTTCCATCTCCATCTCTTTTTTAAGGAAATACAGACTTAGTAAAGCAACATTTGGGACTATGCTGGGCTGGACACACATGTACTGTAATCACTTCTGTGTTCTGTCTTTACCTCTTCAGATATCAGATAACAACGGGTGTGAAAACAACAGTGGACCCTGTAAGATTTCCAGAGTCCCATGCACTGTTTTCTAGGGCAGGGAACGGGCTGATCTCTTACGGGCTCTCCCGTCATCTAAGAGCTCTAGTTCTTTTGTCCGTACAAGGCGGTTACTGGATGACCGGGAAATTGCTCACGGCCTGCAATTGACTGGAAGCAGAGGGCTAACCAGGCAGGATCAGAAGCAAAAGCAGGGGCGCCTGGGTGGCGCAGTCGGTTAAGCGTCCGACTTCAGCCAGGTCACGATCTCACGGTCCGTGAGTTCGAGCCCCGCGTCAGGCTCTGGGCTGATGGCTCGGAGCCTGGAGCCTGTTTCCGATTCTGTGTCTCCCTCTCTCTCTGCCCCTCCCCCGTTCATGCTCTGTCTCTCTCTGTCCCAAAAATAAATAAACGTTGAAAAAAAAAAAAACAGAAGCAAAAGCAACGAGAATCCCGACTCCCTCCTTCACCAGCGATGATCACGTGTGTCTGACCTTCAATTCCGTCTATATAATGGGGATGACGGTGTGCCCACATCACAGGACTGGCTCAGGTGAGTTACTGCACTATAAAAGGAAGGTGCTTTGTAAACACCAGAGCACCAAACGAGAAACCCCACTAACCAGACTGCTTCAGCCAGAGGACTCTGCTCACCGTGCTCTGGTCGTGTGCACACCCGAGCAGCGTCCGCACAGCCTCTCACTCCAGCTCATTGTGTCCTCAGCATCCTCCCACATCTCCCCTTTCCATAGCACCGGGACACCTTTCCTAGCATTCCAAGCACTGTGAAGAAACAATCCTTCTCTCTCCCACACATCACACACCAGCAACTTTCTATGGAATAGACGTCAGTTTAAAAATTTATTACAGGTGGTGGGGCCGGTGGGGGGGGGGATGAATAGGTGAAACACAGAGGAATTTTAGGGCAGTGAAGCTATTCTGTGTGTTACTTAGTAGTATGGTCAACACACCCCGTTATATATTTGTCTATTCCCATGGGACGTCAAAGAGTGAACCCTTGTGTAACTATAAAGTCATGAGTGATAATGATGTGTCAATGTAGGTTGTAGGCCGTCATTTTAACAAATGTACCCTCTGGGTGGGTGGGGGGTGATAGGAGGGAGGCTATGCATGTGTGGGGCTTGGCAGGGGGCAGTATACAGGAAATTTCTGTACCTTCTGACCAGGTTTGCCATGAACCTAAAACTGCTCTAAAAAGTAAAATCCATTAAAAAATTGATTTCACACACACACACACACACACACACACCCCCCTACGACTGAGATGGGCTCTGACAAATATGAAAATTTAAGAAATCTAACTCTTTATTTAACATCAAAGCTAACATCAAGTGTTTATTTAAAAAAATAATGGCACCTGCTTTGAATAGGGTGACAATCTACGCAGAATTTACAATTTTAGGCTGACATGAAACTATATGGTATCTCACCAAATGGAAATTCTAGAAAAGACCTCACAATAAACATTCTAGTTTCCATTTTCAGAACTGCTAACTACGGCCTAAACATATCTTAAACACAGAGCACGTTTTGTTGAAACATTTCTCTTAGGACAAACACAGGAGACATGTTTTAAATAAATTAAAATTGCAACACATAAATTATTCCTAAAACAATCAAGGTACATTACTTTCCAGCTTCTTATAAACAGAGAATTGTACTGACTTTAGAAAATTATAGGTTAGTTCTGCTTTTTATCTTCTGGGTTACCAAACTCTTGTTAACTGTACCTTCTTTTAGCTTCATAACCATTTTTGATGTAAATGGCCAATATTATTCTTTTCAGTGATTTATCCTTTTAGACCAACTCCTTCCTTAGCACGTGTGTTAAACTTCTTGAAACATTTCTCTCCAGCTAAAGCCCTGAATCTTAAATGCCATTTCACCCTACTCCTGGCTCACTCCTCAAAATTATAGAAATATGCAGTAGAGGTTGTTTAATCACACATGCTCATTTTAATAAGCATACCGAAATGCTTTTCCAAACCAATACAATCATACTTAGATTCCATACAAAGATGTTCCTATTTGATGCAAAACAATTTGGTATTTAAACTTCAATCCAAAAGGACAAAAATAATTAGTTGCTTGAGGGACTCCAATTCCCATCACAGTTATTGATCCCATAATTAAACCTGATATGCTGGAGAAAAGGCAGGGCAGTAAACATACCTAGCAGGGCAGTATTCCAATAAAAACAAGAGTGACAAAGTAGAAGGGCTAACTCCCACGGATGCTAATTGATGGAGAGGGATAACCGCGTTTGGGCCGTAATGGAAGCGGAGATCTCAGTCTGTCAACAGTTCATACTCATCACGTAAGCAAAACCACATGCTAGAAACCGGGGGCTGATCCTACTCTCTGTACAAAATCAGCAGTGGAGTACTTTTATTTACTGCTTCACTGTGGTTTGAATTGGGGGGGGGGTGGTTTCAATGTTTTGTTCTGGCTTGATCATACTCAAAATGTAAACTGGGATAACTGATTCCAATACCCACATAAGAGGATTTTTACATTTTTGTTTTGCCCTCAGTGAACTATCATTATCTTGGTGATCATGAAAATAGTATGTCACAAAAAAATCCTGTGCTAGAATGCAATATCCAGTATCTTTTTTTAATTTTCATGTTTATTATTGAGAGAGAGAGAAGAAAAACAAGCACGAGTGGGGGAGGGGCAGAGAGAGAGAGAGGGAGACACGGATTCCTAAGCAGAGATGTCAGCACAGAGCCCGATGCAGGGCCTGAACTCGTGAACTGCAAGATCATGACCTGAACTGAAGTCGGCACTTAACCAACTGAGCCACCCCCCAGATGCCCCTGCAACGTCCAGTATCTTAAAGCACTCAGTTTGCTGAGTGAGCAGGTGCCTGACCACCCCATGACTGGCTTCATCTTTACTACGAATGAAAGGTGGGGAAAGGGATTAGCGGACTTAAATGTAAATTAAATAACCAATTCCATGATATATCCCAGTTGGATCACTATTTTTAATTGAATAATGTATAAAATTTTACTTAATCTTACCCTTGTGCGGGAAAGGAAATACAATGGGAGGGTTTATTCCTTAAGAGAGCAGTAAACCACAGAGGGTAAAGGTCTCCTTGGAGTGTATCAACTTATTAAAAAGCTTCATGAACTTTCAACAAGACTCTAAAATAAGCATGCCATGTAGGTTGAGCATACCCAAGTGAAAACAAAGTTATCTGACGTCTAACGAGAACTGGTGGACGTACAGATTCTGTGCAAAAGAAGGCATGATCAAATGGGATGGTTTAGACCCAAGATTTCAGAGCAGAGCCAGTTTCTAGCCGCTTCTGTTAACAGCTCCAGACTGGAGGGGGCGGAGTGTGTGGCTTTCCATTTCCTCCCCTACTTCTGCAGCGGAGAGGAGACACGCGGATGCAGGCCTGGGAAGCGTCAAAGCGAATGTCGAGTGGAGCGTGGTGGCCAGTGAAGCAGGCCCACGTCCTGGGTCCTCCCCTGCAACCCTTAACCTCAAAGGGCTAGAAATCTCTCTCCCTCTCTCTAAAAAATAACAGCAGTATCTACATCCGCCGCAACCTCTGGCATACGCAAAGTGCCTCAGAAAGATGCGCAGAAATTGAGAGGCGCCCACCAGGACCCAGGGGTGGAAGCTGCATCCAGCCCTCAGCCGAATGGAGACTGACGCCCACGGGTGAAGGAGAATGCTGGCCATTAAAATACAGAAGCGAAAGAAAGCACACCGTTCTTTCTCCCTCCCATCCCTGGATCTGGAACTCTTTTCCGTCCCCTGGGTTTGACGGATCACAGTGTATTTACAGCCAACTTGGCAGAACAAGGGCGAGTCTGATGGTGGAAGGGGACACGGCCATGAGTTGGGGGTAGGGCTGCTGACTCCGTCTTCCCTGAATCCAAGATGCTTAACAGCCAAAGATTTCACGAAATGATCGTTACTGTTTTTAAGAAGCTTGAGTCCAGAATTAGATAGTGGGGACAGTTGAAGAAGTTTGTGAATTTACTAAAACCACTGAACTGTCAAGTTAAAAGAAGAAAGCTTGAGTTGTCTAAGTCTCACACACGCTGGACTTGTACCAAATGCTCGACTGTTCCACTCTCTCAAACCATGGCGCACTGTCACATTTTTTTTTTTTTCAGGAGATTTCCCCAAGAGCAGCTGTTCGCAAAATATTGCACTTAATTTAAATCCAGGCGATTTGATGTTTTCTGGAAGAAAATGTACACTAACATACATCTTTACGCCTTCAGAGAACAGAGCGGATGGCAGGAGGCAGGACTGAACAGCCGTTTCCATTAAAATCTTCTAACTTCATTTTCAGTAGGTACAGAGACAAAGAGATTTAAAGGGGAGTATCATCTGGGCTGAAAGTAGTGAGTAGAATCCCTCAAACAGGTTGAGGATGTTAACTTCTGAATGCTTTCACCTCAGGGGAAGAAGTGCGGCCCCTCTATTACCTGGGCCCTTGTCTCCAGGAAGATCCCGAGAGGTGACAGACAGCCTTCGCTTGGACACTGGATCAATCTATGTGATTCCGGCTGGTCTCACAGGGTCATAAGAGGACCTTCTCAGTCTCCATCCAGGTCGACTGCTCCCCCTGATCCAACTGCCACCCCATTAGACCACACATCCTATTTCCCTCCTGCTTCCAGAGCGCCTACCTCAGTGCACTTTCGCTTTATAAAAGTACAATTCTGTTGTCTTAAAGAAAAACAAAAACCCCACGACACGAGCATCATTTGTTTTCATTTGTGGAGTGAGATTTGCGACCCCTCGCAAGCCAGGGAATAGAGTGAATCACATCCTCACAGGGGGTCTATCACAATTAAGATGTGCTGGAATACAAACCTCCAGAGTAGTGCTTACTGGACCCTAATGTTCAAGCCATGGCTTGACGTGGGATTTGGAAGAATTTCTACATGCTTGAAGGCAAGATATTCAACGGCCACTTCAGATAAAATCAACGTGTGGCTCCCTGGATGTTAGAAGGTGAAAGCCCCACTCATAAATCTTCGCATCTTACCATTTAAAGTGCAAGACAAAACATCTAAGTCAGACGTCTGATGGATCAACAGGCGTAAGATTTCCGTGTTACTTGTGAGTCACGCACGACTGACCGCTATGGACACTGGGAACAGGTGGGGCCTAGGGTCCTCTGGACAAGTGGACTGGATGACACAGGATTTTCTGTACTTTCAAAGGCCACGAGGGTTCACCGTGGCCAATGCGTGTACTTCCCCTCCCCAAGTGCTGCTACATCCTTGCTGCTAACAGGACTCAGGGAAAAAATGCAACCACAAGCAACAGTGAAGCTCGACTGTGATAGAGACTTAAGAGAGAGACAGAGACTTAAAATCCCTTTTCTTCTGGATCATTAATTATGTCAAATGCTCAATAACCAGAGGCTGGCCATGCTGGGCTAGTCAGGTGGGCAGAAGATCTGGTGTGATTAAGGCAGTGAGCGACGTGGGGAGAGCTCTGAAACGGATTCACATTCGCTAAGGATGGGGACTGAGCCGGCAAGTACTACCGTGTGAAGGGAACTGTAGTTATTTACAATGCACAGCCCAGGCCTGGTCACCTCTAGTCAGCACAACCCCGTTCATTTGAAAATTTGGTAGGATGCACAGTTTTCTTTAAAACATCAATCTGAAAGAACCTGAAGACAGGAGGAACCCGCGGCTTCATCTGGGTATTATGATCCTTTCTATGGCACACAGAATATGGTCCCAGTTTTTACAAAATATCGCAAGAAGAGTCACGGCGAAGAAAGTGCCGAGAATGTGGAAGCGGCTCTTCATCATGGGCGAGACAAACTTGGCAATGGTAGACACGCACACTAGGATGACAGTCATGAAGGCCAGGATCACGTTTATGCACCTCCCCAGGAGCACTTTGGCATTCACGGTGTCTGTCTGCAGGACTTGCTGCTCTTGCTGGTGGAGCTCCAGCTTAGAAATGCGAGTCTGGCAGGATTCCAAGGCTTCCTGTGGGCAAGAGGGAGAGCAAGGGTCACACGCCGTCGGGACCATGGGCAACACGTGAGCACATGCTTGGACGTGCACGGAAGCTCCCTGGCTCAGGACACTCGATGCTGAGGCAGCTTCCAACAGCCAAGCTGACAGTGATGATGATGATGACAAAGAAGGGAAACGAGAATCCCAAGGCTCATTTATTCTGTTATTCACGGACAGAACGAACAACCATAAAATTCCATAAACGGGGACTTACGGTTAAGTATGTTGAAATAAAGCACATAAACTAGTGGCATCCGTTGGTATCATCAGGACCAAACCAGAGGAGGGGTAGGCCATTGTGGGACAGGCGACTACCCCCAGCCATGGAGTAGGTGGTACCTGTTTCCACTGCTCAGTGGATGTATGCATCCACTTATATAGACTGTGGAGGATGAAGGGAGAAGGGATGGGGACAGGACTGACCACGGGCGACTCGGCTCTCACTTGCTCTCTGAATGCTGTTACTCAGGACACTATCCACTGCTGCACATCCTTCCCAGAGCTCGTTCTTTCTAAGGCTTCAATCGCTAAGACGCAGAGGACCCCAAGTGTCTCTCTGGCCAAGTCACCTCCTCTGAGTTTGACTCATGTATCTACATGGCTCCTTGACATCCCCCTCTGAGCTTCTCAGAAGCACCTGGGATGCAACATGTCCAAGTGCGGATTCACATACCGCACCCTCTCCTGCACCTGCCATCGGTCCTGTTTCCCTTCTGGTGCTCCTTTCCTCGGAAAACAGCACCTGGCTCAGCCGGTTCCTCCCACCAGACACTCATTTCCGCTAATCCGTCCCCAGCCGTGTCGATGCGACCTACAGCATCTATCTTTAGGGGCTCATTTCTCTCCCCTCCCAGTCTCCACCCCCCAGTCCCACTCACCATGCTCTGGCCATGCTGGCTTTTTAAAGTTTGGAAAAGGAGCACGTTCGGGGCCTTTGTACATGCATATACTGAGCCTGAAACGTTTGGTTCCCCACTCCCTCCCCTCCTCACCGGTGGATCTCCCTCCCCTCTCAGGTCCCACCTGGGAAGCCGTCCCAGCCCCATCGGACGATGTGAAGTTTCCCCCAGCCCTCTCCCCCAACCAGAAGACCACAGCTGCACAAGGATGGGGACTGGGCCACCTGCTGTTACCCCAGCAAAGGGCCGGCCATGCAGCAGGGAGCAGACAGGCGCCAGGAAGGAGGCATGAGGCTCATGAGAGGAAACTCTGTGCCTCTTAGGAGAACAGGACCTGACTAGAGGTGGTACAACGAGCCCCTTTTCAGTTCACTAGCCTACTGTCTAACTCGCTTACCAACATGTGCTTGCTTGGTTACAACACAGCCATCTTGTCAGGTTTTAAACAACCATAACAGCTGTAACACTGATTCGCTTTTCTTCCGCTGAATATACTCTATGGGCCAAAGAACAGAGTTCTCTGTTACTATAGTAACTTTCATGACATGGGTTACCAACAGAGAAGGTAAAACTCCTTCAGATTTTCACATTCTAAAAAAGCGCTGGCCTCCTAAAAGAGCAGGCACGTGCCCCAGAGATCACGAATTCTTTTCAACTATTTGAGCTCACGGTCTCCTCTTTTTTAGACGCGGCAGGGAAGAGCGGACAGAACAAGACAAAAGACCAACATTTTTGGCAAATTCATTCATCTTTAATTGGGTACACACATTACATATATAAACAGACTAATCCCAGAACTGAATTCCTTGGAACTGCTATCAAATTTTTTACCAAAAGAAAGATCCAAGAAAATTAAGTAGTGAGTTGCAAGGAATTTTAGTTACAGCACCCACTAAGTGATGGCCCCGTGATTCTTAGCACTTCTTTGGATCCAGTGTTTAACTTAACTGGGGACAAGGACAGAGAACTGACTGAATTATCCTTAAGCCTGTTTTAATTGGGAATTCTAATAAAACAAAACTCAATTTCTTAAAACAGTAAAACCCTTGCCTCCCTGTGGACAACAGCCACCCTCACCTGTAGCAGCTCTTCCCACTGTAGAACCCTGCCTGTACGAACAAAACAAACGTGAACTGAAGACGAACTTGAGGGGGCCCGATTGTGAAAAGCCCCGAGGAATAGGGCTCCTCACCAATATAACAGAAAACACGGCCGGCATTTATTTTTTGACTGCCTGCTATGTGTCAGGAAGATTTAAGTACTTTATATATATTATCCATTTAATCCTCCTGACAGCCTTTTGAGGTGAAGCTCACTGATGAGATTTCCATTTTACAGATAAGGAAACTGAGGCCCAGGGAGCTAACTTATCCAGAGTCACACGGTAAGCGGTAGAGCCAGGACTCTCACTGTCTGAACAAAGAAGACTCTATAGTCACACACACAGATGTCCTCTTTGCATTTGTGAGCTGGAGACGAAACCAGAAAAATGTTCAAATGAACTACTCTATATAGTGAAGCTCGCTTTCTGAAGTCCCTCACTTTATCTTACTCGTTCATCTTTAAAGTATGTTTTTTTTTAAAAAAGAAAAGGAAAAAAGAACACTAACCCAAACTATCCCCTAAATAAGAAAACCACATATTTAGACATAATCCAGTGGCATCGCAGACATGTTCTAAAAACAGAATGTTTTAATAAAACTGACTGCACTGTTCGCCCTGCAACACTTAACATTTAAATGGGTCACATTCTTTAAACCAGTCAATGGTGATGCTAAGTCTCCTAACCCAGAGCAAGGGCAAAACCTCCCTAGTGTCTCCCACACCTCGGTGCTCAGAGGTAGAAGGTTTCCCACCAGCTCTGCCTGATGCTCTGGATCCCAGAAACATCCAAGTAGATGCCTGGGATTGGCATAGACTCACAGCCCGCGACACAGAGAAGAACAAAACGTGGGCAGCTGAAACTCCAGCTCACACACTGTGGGGGAAAAAAAATCTCCCTTTCTATGTTTCAGTTTTCTCCCTCATAAAGTATGGCTGGAGAAAATCACCACTGCCTACAAAGACAAGTCGTAAAAATGGAGCTGAGCACTACTTGGAGAGTGTGCTTTCTTGCTTTTTAATTATTTTTTTTTTGGTAAAGTTTATTTATTTTGGGAGAGAGAGAGAGAGAGAGAGAAAACAAGTAAGCATGAGTGGGGGAGGGGCAGAGAGAGAGGGAGACAGAGAATCTCAAGCAGGCTCTTTCCTGTCTGTGCAGAGCCCGACGTGGGGCTCGAACTCACAAACCGTGAGATCATGACCTGAGCTGAAATGAAGAGTCGGATGCTTAACCGACTCAGGCACCCAGGTGCCCCTACCTTTTTGCTTTTTTAAAAAAGATGATGACGGTCCCTGGGTGCCTCAGTCAGTTAAGCGTCTGACTCTTCATTTCAGCTCAGGTCACGATCTCGCGGTTTGTGAGTTCGAGCCCCATGTCGGACTCTGCACAGACAGGAAAGAGCCTGCTTGAGATTCTCTGTCTCCCTCTCTCTCTGTCCCTCTCTCCCTTTCTCTTTCAAAAATAAATAAACTTTGAAAAAAGAAAAAAAGAAGATCAATAGGAATGTAAATTGCTTCAGCCACTATGGAAAACATATAGAAATTCCTTAAAAAATGAAACCTAGAACTCCCTATGATCCAGCAATTCCACTTTTGAGTATATACCCGAAAGAAATGAAACCAGTTTCTAGAAGAGAACCCCCATATTCACAGCAGCATTATTTATAACAGCCAAGACACAGAACAACCTGAGTCCATCAACAGATGAATAAAGAAATGTGGTACACATCTACACAATGGAATATTATGCGGCCATGTGTCACTTGTGGATGGACTCTGACGGCATGATGCTAAGTGAGGAGTCAGACGGAGGAAGACAAACAAGCTGTATGATCTCACTTATATGTGGAATTGAAAAAACAAACACTCATAGAAACAAAGAACAGATTGGTGGTTCCTAGAGGCAGGGGTGGAGGGTAGGGGAAATGGGTGAAAGTGGTCAAAAGGTCCAAACTTCTAGTTATGAGGATGTAATGTGTAACGCAGATGACTACAGTTAACAGTACTGTATTACGTATTCGAAAGCTGTTAAGAGAGTAGGTCTTAAAAATTCTCATCGCAAGAAAACAATGTGTTAATTATGTGAGGTGATGGATGTTAACTCACTTAGGCGATCATTTTGCGCGCGCGCGCTCGCGCTCTCTCTCTCTATAAATCATTATGTTGTACACTTTAATGCAAAGTTGTATGTCAATTATCTCAGTGAAAGTAGAAGAAAAGAAAGAGACCCTCTAGTAGCAGGAAAAAAAAAAAAAGCACTCAGGAAGACTAGGGCTGTTTCACTACAGTGCTGCCATCACATTAATCCTGAGACGTGCTTTTGTTTACACTGACTCAGCAACCCCATCCATCCATCCATCCATCCATCCATCCATCCATCCATCCATCCAGATCTTACCGATCCCTGCCAAGTCCCACCCTTTCTGGACATTCATTCACGTTCATTATTCAAGGACTGTCCACAAAACCTCATCCAAGTCACTTAACCTCTCTGCCTTAGTCTCCACAGCTGAGAAATGGGGAAAATACTAAGAACTGCCCGAAAGGGTTATTGTAAGGAGGAGCTGGAGAGAGAATTCTGGGAGACATGGCAAGTGCTCTGCTAATGTATGGTATATGGTATGCACTCAAGTCCTTGAAATTCTTACAAATATCCAAGCTATTCCTAGTCTACAGATGAGCAAACATATCCAAGACTTGCTCAGGGTCACATAACTGGTAAATGGCTGACCTGGGACTAAAATCTAGTATCTGACCGCAAAATGACCAACCGTCCCAGCAGTTCATAGCTTGTTGGGCACTGTGTGTCTGAATCCTGTGGCTTTTACTGTCTGGATCACATAATTTGGCCCCTGTTCATGTTTGCTTGAGCCGTTTGGCAGGTTACCCAATCCTGACTCCCCATCTAGTCAGTAAGCTTCTTGAAGGCAAGGTTTGCCTCATATTTAAAAAGTTTTGCAATTTTGGTAGGGGTGGTGGAGGGGGCGGGGAGGGAGGAGAGGTTATAGGCGATGGGCTTGGGTAGATAATAAATATTTGTTAATCAAAATAACTACACAGAGACACCTAGAACACGAGCTAATGGGGTTAATAAGGTAGAGAATGTTTGTGCAGAGAAAACATTTTGCTGCACGTGCCAGGAATCCTGTCGGGTTTATGGGATAATGCATTTAGAGTTCGTTGAACGACTTAAAGGCTGGGAAGAGCCCGCATTGAGTGCCCGACGGCGAAGGGAACGGTACCTGGATGTCCCGTGAGCGCTCATAGGCCTGGTAGGCCACCTTCTCCTCGATGCTGGCCAGCTCCTGCTTCAGGTTGGCTGTCTCGTGCTGATGCAGATCCGTCAGGTCGTGCAGCTGGTCTTCCAGTCGCTCGTACCTTTGCAAAGACAGGAGCTGATTCTGAGTGTGACACTTCAAAGGTCTCCTGGTTTTCATTCCCCAGAAGACTATGCTTCCAAAAGAATACGTCCAGCTACAGGGAACATGCTTTTGGCTAACCGTGAATTCCAGCTAAAAGCACTGGTCTCTGCCACATTACCTTCTGCGTCCTCACTCCTGAGGTTTCACACACACCGAAGTTGGCTTCCCCACCTCATCAGACAAGCTGAGAAATGGGGAAAATAGTAAGAATTGCCCAAAAGGGCTGCTGTAAGGAGGCGTTGCGGTGACGACACAACAGGCCTGATGCACTCACCAGTGCCGGTCAATGGACAGGGAGGGCTGTCTGGGGTCCGGCTCAAGACAAGGACCTGCTGGTGTCCCCCCTCCCCCCCTTCTGCCTGCACAGCACCTTCTGGTTCGCAGGCATGGCTTGAGAGCCCGTAAGGAAAGAACCAACTTCTACACTAGAGTTAACTCCATTTCCCAAGGCATACTCTGATTCTGAAAACATGCTTCAATTCTTGGAACTTAGTGCTGATAAAAACATTAAACTCATTAGAAATTATAGGGAGCCTGGGTGGCTCAGTCAGTTAAGCGGCCAACTTGTCATGATCTCAGGTCATGATCTCATGGTTTGTGAGTTCAAGCCTGGCGTTGGGCTCTGTGCTCCCTGCATGGAGCCTACTTCGGATCTTCTGTCTCCCTTTTTCTGGCCCCTGCCCCACTCAGGCACTCCCTCTCCCTCTCTCTCTCTCTCTCTCTCTCAAAAATAAATAAACTTAAAAAAAAACATTTTTAAAGAAAGAAATTATAAATGACTTACAAGTGGCATTTCCAAAAGTCCAAATCTTGAGTAACAGAAGAACAAAGATTGTCATTCCCACCTCCCATTTCCCTCAAAGAAGAGGGATTTGTCTTATATTTGAAAACTTAGCATGTTTATTTGAAAACAGGAAGCACTATTTGGGTAATGCATTAGCCTGAAATGACTTCTATCAATGTCAGTGTTAGATGCTTATATAGGTCACCTGACAGAATCATATGAGAGAGAGACAAGAGGGAGGGAGACAGATTATACGTCAACTATACCTCAAGAAAAAAAGTGAGATCAAAAAGTAATTTCATGCAGGGGTTCCTGGGTGGCTCAGTCGGTTAAATGTCCGACTTTGGCTGAGGTCATGATCTCACAGTTCGTGAGATTGAGCCCCATTTCGGGCTCTGTGCTGACAGCTCAGAGCCTGGAGCCTGCTTCAGATTCTGTGTCTCCCTCTCTCTCTGCCCCTCCCCCACACGCTCGCTCATGCTCTCTCTCTCTCTCAAAAATAAATACTCTTAAAAGAAAGTAATTTAATGAAAATTTAATAATTATTCTCAGATAGGACTTCATAGGTACCCAATGTTGGCGTAAAAGCCTTTTAAAGATCTCTTACAGCAAACAATACAGTCAGAGGCTAACCCTTGGACAATCACAAACATAACTACACGACAAATGAGGAAACTACCCTAAATTTATATAAGTGGGTATTTGTGAGTTGGAATAAAATTTGGATCTAAAGAGTAGTATATCCCGAACTATTCAGATGGAATTGAAGTCAGTATTTTCTGGAAAACCTGTGACTCAAAAATAGTTATGTGAGAAAGACACTAGAGTCAAAGATGTATGCTGAAAGTTTTAAAAAATGGTTTCATAGAATATAAGAGCTGAAAAAAGCCACATTTACAAATTAATACATTTAAAACCATTTTGAGATATAAAGTATGTAAGTTAAATTTAAAGTTTAACCTTACAGTATGTAATGGGCTTTTAATATTTTTTTAATTTTTAAAATTTTTATTTATTTTTGAGAGAAAGAGAGACAAGACAGCATGTGAGCTGGGCAGGGGCAGAGAAAGAGAGACACAGAATCCGAAGCAGGCTCTGGGCTCTGAACTGTCAGCACAGAGCCTGATGCAGGGCTTAAACTCACGAACCACCAGATCAGGACCTGAGCCAAACTTGGACGCTTAACTGACTGAGCCACCCAGGTGTTCCATGGGCATTTAACTTTTTCTCTACATTTTTATAAGTTAACATGTTCGTTTTGACTAAAAACAAAAACAAAACAAACAACCACAATTTTGGGGGCGCCTGGCTGGCTCAGTTGATAGCAAGCATGTGATTCTTGATCTCAGGGTTGTGGGTTCAAGCCCCACACTAGTACAGAGATTACTTAAAATCTTAAAAAAGCAAAACAAAACAAAAACTTTGGGGAATCTTTTTACTGAGAAATAGTAGAAAATCACTTCTTATTAATATTTTTATTAATTAGTTATAGGCACATAAAATCTAGCCTATAAATACCTTTTAGAAGTAGCTAATATAGGGGTGCCTGGGCGGCGCAGTCAGTTATGCATTGGACTCTTGATCTCGGCTCAGGCGATGATCTCATAGTTCGTGGGTTTGAGCCCTGCATGGAGCTCTGCACTGACAGCGTGGAGCCTGCTTGGGATTCTGTCTCTCCTTCTCTCTGTCCCTCCCCCACTTGTGCATGTGCTCTCCCTCTCAAAATAAATAAACTTTAAAAAGATGAGCTAATATAAAAAAATAAAATTAGCTAATATAACCCACAAGATTTGAATTTATACTTTACTCTTAAGATTTCTTTTGAAAACTCTTTATTTATGGTGAAAAGTTTAGTAAGCAAAATATCGTACATAAAAAAAATGTACACTATATAAAAACTTGAAGATTAATGTGCCAAAGAAAATCTACCTTGTTGAACAATGCAGTGATTTCTTTTTAAAATGGTTATTTATTATTTTTGAGAGAGACAGAAACAGAGACCATACGCGTGCAGGGGAGGGGCAGAGAGAGAGGTAGACAGAGGATCCGAAGTGGGTTCTGTGCTGACCTGATGTGGGCTCAAACTCACAAACCGCGAAATTATGACCTGAGCCGAAGTAGGACGCTTAGCTAACTGAGTCACCCAGGTTCCCCAACCATACAATGGGTCATTTACTTGACAGTTATCATGGAGGAAAATAAAATACAGACCTATGAATTAGTGTAACAAAACTTTATGACAGAAGTCTACTGGAGCTTAAGAAGGAACTCCCATGTGCACATAAGCTACAGACTATATAGCGACATTTTAACAGACTCACACAACTCTCTCTGAAGTATCAACCTGTACGTCACAAACTATAAAGTTTAGAATCACGAAGTATGGAAAACACTACTGATTTTAAATGTTTTTTTGATCCACATCCATATTCATGGAAAACACAACCATGAGCGTGTCACTTCCAAGCAATCTCTCTGCACTTAGTAGGTCATGCTTCTAGAAGAATTCCAAGAGAACAGTCTGACATACCTGTATCTCTCCTCTTGCAGCGTCTGAGAAATAAAACCGTATTCTCTCTTAAACTGCACCTTCAGCGCCTCGATGTCCTCGGCCAGCTGTGCCTGGGTGTCCTTGATCTCCCTCAGCTCCTCCAGGATCATGGTGAGCTTGCCCTGGCTGTCCAGCGTGCCGGCTCCGCTGGCCCCGAAGGACTGGTTTCCGTTACTGTCGGCGGAGCCCGACGTGCCACTCGAACACTCGTCATCGCTGCCGTACTTGGGTTTGTTCACAATGGTGGCGCTGCCCCCATAGGCCCGCGGACTCCCTTCAGGCCTAAATTCCTCCAGGGAATTTTTTAAGTGAGCGATGTTATCGGCGCTGCCAAACTTATTCCGGATCAGGTTGGCAAACTCCCTGGACTTATTGAAGACGAACACGGGCGGGGTGAGGGACACGCCCGGCATGCCCGATTTACCGCACTCCGTGCCGTGGGGAGCAGTTCGAGACTTCGCGTGGGCATCTTTCAGGGAGTGCGGCACGTCCTTCAGGTTGTCTTTGGCAATGTCCTTTGCGCTTCTGGAGGCTCCATTCTGCTCGATCTCCCTGAGCTTTCTATGATACTGTTCTAACTTCTTCTGAAGCTGGGCAATGGAGTGAGCGGACTTCTGATTCTTCTTCTCAAAGACTTGCTTGATGCGGCCCGCCTGCTGCTTGTCTGCGCTGTTGACTAGTTTCAGATACTCTGCAACATTGCCGTCGCGGGACGTCTGCTCGATTTTGATCTGCTCTGTCACCTTCAGAATTTTTTGCTTCAGGCTGTCCGCACTGAGTTTGACCTTGTGGAAGTCCAGGATGCCATCCGGTACGTCAAAGTTGAGGTTGGTGTCGGACCCCCCTCGGCGAATGTTCAGGGGCAGGCTTAGGGTGTTCATGTCATGTCGCTCTACCTGAAAGAGACAGGGAGGAAGCACTTGAAGACTTGAAGGCAAAGGCACAGTTACTGTGATAGAATCTGGGCACACACTACAGACATACTTCAGGTCCCAGATCTTTAAACTGCAAGTATTCCTAAGATAAAAACTCCCTACTATTCTCCCAGTTGAACAGAGGACAGCCCAACTCCTTCCTGCATCCATGTGTACTATGAGATTCAGGTTTCCCAGGGCTTCCAATGTTTTGTCTCATTACATGTAATTGTCAGTTGCCAGGGTGGAAAATGCATAATGGGACAAGGTTACCCTCAGTCCTAGTTTCCCCAAATGCCCAGGTAACTAGGGTGCCTGCCATGCTCCACGCACGGTGAATTTCGACACTGTGGGAAATGCATCCAGTTCAGACCTCAATCGCTTAAGAAGCAGAATGAGGGAAAAGTTCCAGCAGGTACATTCATCAACACAAGAAATTATTTTCTTACTGGAATCATTAAGCAGATGTGATGGGATAATATGATGCAAGATTAATTTTACTGAGTAACGGGACAGTGTGTACAGGTGGAAATAACCCAACCACAACAGAAGTGATTAAAAAAAAAAAAGAACAGCAAGTGATAATACCCTGTGAAATGGCTTTCTCACTCAAGGGCCACCTGGGGAAGAAGTGCAAAGTATCACTGAGCACCATAGGTTTGTGCCGGGAAAGGGAAAGGGAAAGGGAAAGGGAAAGGGAAAGGGAAAGGGAA